>NC_045605.1:103341191-103649751 GCF_009762305.2 Zalophus californianus | reverse complement strand
TTCTACTGACAGAGCCAGCCAGGCACCACTGTTGTGTCTTCTCTTAATCAACAGTTAATTTACTTGTGGGTAAGCCTGATTCTTTTGAGGCTTATTTTTAAACTTTACTGGAGGGGTGCCTAGGTGGCTCAGTCAGGTAAGCATCTGCCTTTAGCTCAGGTCATGGTCTTGTGGTCCTGGGATCGAGCCCCGCATCAGCCTCTCTGATCAGCAGCAAGGCTGCCTCTCCCTCTGTGATCTCTCTCACTCTCTCTCAAATAAGTAAATAAAATCTTTTTTTTTAAGATTATTTATTTATTTGACAGAGAGAGACACAGTGAGAGAGGGAACACAAGCAGGGGGAGTGGGAGAGGGAGAAGCAGGCTTCCCGCCGAGCAGGGAGCCCGATGTGGGGCTCAATCCCAGGACCCTGAGATCATGACCTGAGCCGAAGGCAGGCGCTTAACGACTGAGCCACCCAGGTGCCCCAGTAAATAAAATCTTCTAAAAAAAAACTTTACTGGGGTGCTTGGGTGGCTCAGTTGTTGGGTGTCTGCCTTCAGCTCAGGTCATGATCCCAGTGTCCTGGGATGGAGCTCCAAATCGGGCTCCCTGCTCGGCGGGAAGCCTGCTTCTCCCTCTCCCTCTGCCTGTTGCTCCCCTGCTTGTGCTCTCTCTCTCTGTCAAATAAATGAATAAAAATCTTTAAAAAGGGCGCCTGGGTGGCTCAGTTGGTTAAGCGACTGCCTTTGGCTCAGGTCATGATCCTGGAGTCCCGGGATTGAGTCCTGCATTGGGCTCCCTGCTCGGCAGGGAGTCTGCTTCTCCCTCTGACCCTCCCCCTCTCATGTTCTCTCTCTCTATCTCATTCTCTCTCTCAAATAAATAAATAAATAAATCTTAAAAAAAATCTTTAAAAAAAAGTAAAACTTTACTGGAAAGGTCTAGAATGACACATAGCCTGGGACTAGAGTGGTGCTACTCCTAATGCATGGCTTTTCTGGGTCCTCAGCTGAATGCACGGAATATTTAGGGATGTCTCCTGATTCTGGCTAGTAGGAACTCCTATGTCTCCCAATACTGTGAGACCAAGTAGCTGTATCTGCCAGACTTGTGAAGTCTCACCCTGTATACTATCTTTAGTATTTGCCTACATACTTAAGAAGACCCATATGCAGATTTCTGAATTCTCTCTAATAGCATGACCCACAAATCCAAGCCATCTCAAGTTTCAGATGTTAAAATAAATCTCTTCTATTTTGCTTGGATTCCACCTCAATACAGCATCAGAAAGTATCATCAGGCAGAAAGCCAGAGAGACAGTCGGGTCCACTTTGTATATCACAATCTTGGGGATCACAATCTTGCACTGCCCATTGTATAATGTCCAAAAACAATCACTTCATATATTTTGTCCAGCTTTATGGTTGTTATGGTGTTTCTAGTGGGAGGGCCATACAGTATAGAATTTCAAATACTATATTTAGGTAACCAGTTCCCTACTATGATAGACATTTAGGTTGTTTGAAATGATAGTGTAGTGTTAATGATTAAATGTGCAGCTCTAGGTTAAATTCCTGGTTGTACCACTACTGGCTGTGGGTCCTTGGGGGGATTTGCCAGCTCATCTCCCCACTTAAAAAAATGGGATATAATGATAACAACCGCTTCATAGAGTTATATGAGATACTATATGTGAGATAATTAGAACAGTTCCTGGAACACAGCAAGTACTCAAAAATGTCGGTTATAATTATTCCATATTCTTACTATTACAAAAAAAAGTGACAACGAATACTCTGTGACATTTTATTTGCACTCTGTGAAAGTCTATCTCTATTATTCCTGGGTCAATGGATATATGCCTTTATGTTTTGATAGATATTGCCAAATGCTTTCTAAAACACTGCACTAATTTACCATCTCATGTTTTTCCAAACTCTTGCCAAGTCTAAGAGATGCCAAACCTCTAAATTTTGCCAAACTGATACATGAAAAGTACACCCCCCCTTTTAATTATGGGACAGAGTTTGAGCATCCTTTCATGTTTATTGGCTCTCTATACATTTTTTCTTATGACCTCCTGTTGGTGTCACTCATTTTGGTTTATTTTTCTCTTATTGATTTTATTCATTCATCCAACTAATTGTATTGAGTACATATTAGGGATACCACAGTGAACAAGACAAAGCCTCTCCCTCATGAAGTTTATAATCCAGTCAGGGAGACAGAAAATTGGCAAAGAAAGATTTAAATGATTGCAAATCCAGGAGCACCTGGGTGATTCAGTTGGTTGAGCATCCAACTCTTGATCTCAGCTCAGGTCTTGGTCTCAGGTCATGAGTTCAAACTCCATATTGGGCTCTGCACGGGGAATAGAGCCTACTTAAAAATTCAATAAATAGGGGCACCTGGGTGGCTCAGTTGGTTCAGTGTCTGATTCTTGTTTCACCTTGGGTCCTGATCTCAGTCATGGGATCTAGCCCCAAGTTCGGGTCCAAGCTTGGCATGGACCCCCCAGTTCTCTCTTTCTCGTATAAAAAATAAATCTTTTTAAAAAAATTAAATAAATTAGGGGCACCTGGGTGGCTAGTCAGTTAAGCAAGCATCTGCCTTTGGCTCATGTGGTGATCCTGGGGTCCTGGGATCAAGCCCTGGGTAGGGCTTCCTGCTCAGTGTGGAGTCTGCTTGAGATTCTCTCTCCCTCTCCCTCTGCCCCTCGCCCTGCTCTCTCACTCTCTCTCCCCCAAATGAATATATAAAATTTTAAATAAATTAATTAACATTTTTTAAATAAAAAAATTACAAGTCTTATGAGAAAAAAACAGACATTAAAATCATGAGAAAGCAGCAATAGGCAGAATGGGGGAGCACCACCCTTAGAACAAGTGGTATTCATGGAAGGAGCATTTGGAGAAATGAAATTTATGTTGGGAACAGATGGTTGAGGAGACAATCATGTGAGGAACAGGGGGTCACATTTCAGGCAGAAGGAACAGCCATATGCAAAAGCTCTAAAACAGGAATGAGCTTAGCATGTTTCAGAAAGAGAAAGGCCACTATGGCTGTAGAGTACTTGGTGAGGGAAGAAAGACATCGGATGAGATTGGAGAGGTAAGCAGGAGGCCACAAGAGTAGGAATTTTATTTCAAGTGCTATGGGAAACCAATGGCAGGTTTTAAGCAGGAAACTGACATGATCTTAAATTCTTAAAGATCACTCAAGCTCTTCTGTGAATAGATAGCAGGGAGTCAATGTGGATAAAACAGGAAGGCTAGATAGGAAACTTGTAGGAATCCAAGCAAGTGACAATAGCTTGGATAAAGTGGAGACCCTGGAGACTGAGGAAAGGGAGGAGATTTATGATATTTCTGGAGGTATGGCTGCCAGGATTTGGGATGGACCAACCATGGGGGCTCACTGGGAATGAAGTTTCAAAAGTGAGTCCCAAGTCTTTAGTTTGTTCACTGAGTGAACAGAGCATTTACAATGATTGGGAAGACAGGTTTGGGAGGTGAAGTGGGAGATGGAAAGTTTGGGTTTAGATATCTTAATTTGGATATGATGGTATGACACCCCAGCGGAAGTGGAAAGAAGGCATTGGATATGTGAGTTAAAAGCTTCAAAGAATAGTCTGGACTACACATATAAATTTATTTTATTTTATTTTATTTATTTTTAAGATTTTATTTATTTGAGAGAATGAGAGACAGAGAGAGCATGAGAGGGGGTAGGGTCAGAGGGAGAAGCAGACTCCCTGCTGAGCAGGGAGCCGGATGCGGAACTCAATCCTGGGACTCCAGGATCATGACCTGAGCCGAAGGCAGTTGCTTAACCAACTGAGCCACCCAGGTGCCCAAATTTATTTTATTTTTTTGAGATTTTATTTATTTGCCAGAGAGAGAGAAGGAGATAAGTAGAGGGAGAAGCAGGCTCCCCACTAAGCAAGGAGCCCGATGTGGGATTTGATCCCAGGACCCTGAGATCATGACCTGCGCCAAAGGCAGACGCTTAACTGACTGAGCCACCCGGGCGCCCCTAGAGTTTTGCAATCTAAAATGATATAGCTGTTGGGGCGCCCGGGTGGCTCAGTCGTTAAGCGTCTGCCTTTGGCTCAGGTCATGATCCCAGGGTCCTGGGATTGAGCCCCGCATCGAGCCCCGCATCGGGCTCCCTGCTCCGCAGGGAGACTGCTTCTCCCTCTCCCACTTCCCCTGCTTGTGTTCCCTCTCTCACTGTGTCTCTGAGATCTGCCAAATAAATAAAATCTTTAAAAAAATAAAAAAATAACATGATATAGCTGTTAACTAGACTTACTGTGGTCATTTTGCAATACATACAACTGTCAAATCATTATACTGTGTATCTGACACCAATAATAATGTTATATGTCAATTATACCTCAATAAAAAGAAGAGCAATGGGTTAGAAATTTTTTTTTAAAGATTTTATTTATTTGAGAGAGAGAGAATGAGAGAGAGAGAGCACATGAGAGGGGGGAGGGTCAGAGGGAGAAGCAGACTCCCTGCTGAGCAGGGAGCCCGATGCGGGACTCCATCCCGGGACTCCAGGATCATGACCTGAGCCGAAGGCAGTGGCTTAACCGACTGAGCCACCCAGGCGCCCCTGGGTTAGAAATTTTTACAAAATGACTTAGCAATGGGAAGGTCTTGCACTTACATGGGGACTTTCCCTCAAAAAATGCAATGCAAGTTGAATCAGAATGGCTGATAAGAATGAGGAAGCCTGGGGCGCCTGGGTGGCTTGGTCCTTAAGTGTCTGCGTTCAGCTCAGGTCCTGATCCCAGGGTCCTGGGATCGGGCGCCCTGCTCCGCGGGAAGCCTGCTTCTCCCTCTCCCACTCCGCCTGCTGTGTTCCCTCTCCCACTGTCTCTCTCTCTCTCTGTCAAATAAATATATAAATAAAATCTTAAAAAAAAAAAAAAATGAGGAAGGCTTACACCCGGGAGGAAGCAGGGGAAAGACTGTCCCGCCCCTACAGAAGGGCATGATAAGTCTGGAGCCCTCCCCCACAGTGAGGTATCCAATCGCTCGGCCACATTTTTATAAAAATTCTAACTCAGTTTTTAAAAACAACAAAAAAAAAAGTTTAGATGCCATAGTACTTGGTAAAGTGGTCTCTTTTCTGGGTTTCCACATTTAGCCTTTCTGGATGAAAACTTTTGTTTTGGTTCAGTAAATACAATGAAGTGCTGAGCACATTGTAAGTGTTCAACTCAATGACTCGCTGCTATTATTAACATTAGAAAAAAAGGACCCTGGCCTGAGAGCCAGAGGTTTGGGGTTCATTTCTTTATTTCCTTATACTAGTATATAAGGAAAAAAAAAATGTATTGGCTCACCTAGCCTGGAAGACTAGCCAGATAAGTTACAGAACTAAACAGCTCTGGAAACCACGGCCTCTGGAAGCAGCAGTTTGACACTTTCTAACGTCCCTGCTTTTCTTTCCCTATCGGCCGGATTCTCTTACTGCAGAAAGATCTGCATGGGACAGATAACTTGGCTGTGCCTGCCGAGCAACCCTAGCAGAAAGAATGCTCCCCCACCCCCTGCTTCCGTGAATTAATCCCAGGGAGCGACTCTCATGGGCTGGAGGTCACATGTCCAACCCTCGGGCCAATTACTGCTGTCAGAGAAATGAGTCGGTTGGCCAGGCCCAGGTCACAAATCCAGCTGTGGATCCGGGCTGTGGGGAACAGGGTCTGTTCCTTCTTGTGGGAGGTCACAAATCAAAAGCAATCATAGCATACCTTAGTATTGCTATACCATCACTTCACTGCAGGCTGCTGGGTCTCATGGCCACTCTGACCCATGGTTTCCTCATATGATAAAATGGAGATTTCTGACTGATCTGTCTCGTTTTCTTTCTCTTTCTCTTTCTTTCTTTCCTTTTTCTTTCTTTTCTTCCTTTCTTCTTCCTTTCTTTCTTTCTTCTTTCTTTTTCTTTCTTTCTTTCTTTCCTTCCTTCTTTCTTTTAAATAATGAGGGTCAGGGCAACCCTCTCGGGTCCCCTCCCTCCTCAAGAGCTTTGTACTATCACTTTGCTATCACTCAATAAACCTTGCTTTGCTGCCCACCAAAAATACATACATACAGACATACATACATAAAAAATGAGGGTCAGAGGACACATGGCATGTAAAAATGCCATACACCTATTATCTTAGTGAACAATATCAGTCAGGCCAAACTACTGTAACCAAGCTCACTGGATAACAATTTGTTAACTTGTGGTGAAAGCCGTAACTGTTTTTTAAAACATTCAATACTTTCGACAACAAAAACTGGCAGAATGATAAGGCTACCCAATTTAGTTGCCTTACGGGACCGGCTGGGGACCCTGTCTAAGAAACTGAGTTTTTATCAACAGCATTGTCTTGGGCGCTTGGGTGGCTCAGTTGGTTAAGCGACTGCCTTCGGCTCAGGTCATGATCCTGGAGTCCCTGGATCAAGTCCTGCATCGGGCTCCCTGCTCGGCAGGGAGTCTGCTTTCCCTCTGACCCTCCCCCTTCTCATGTGCGTTCTCTCTCTCTCATAAATAAATAAAATCTTTTTTAAAAAAGGCATTGTCTTTTTTTTTTTTGAAGATTTTATTTATTTATTTGACAGAGAGAGACACAGCGAGAGAGGGAACACAAGCAGGGGGAGTGGGAGAGGGAGAAGCAGGCTTCCCGCTGAGCAGAAAGCCAATGCAGGGCTGGATCCCAGGACCTGGGATCATGACCTGAGCCGAAGGCAGATGCTTAACAACTGAGCCACCCAGGCACCCCATTAGAGTTTACTTTAAAAACTTTTTATTTAACCTTTTTTTTTTTTTTTGAGAGACAGAGTACAAACAGGGAGGGGCAGAAGGACAAGCAGACTCCTTGCTGAGCTCGGAACCTGACTCAGGGCTCGATCCCAGGACCTGGAATTATGACCTGATCTGAAGGCAGACACTTAACAACTGAGCCAGTCTGGTGTCCCTCCCTTTTATTTTAAAAAGAGATCCTTTGTACTGTAAAGTGTGGCATTAAAAGACTAGCAAAAAGCTGACCTGGATGCCCCAGGGGCGGTGTAGACGAATTCCCTGGGGGATATCTGCAGCTCTGGGGCCTACGGGTTTAGACCTGCCTTCTCCCATTTCACAAAGGCAAGCCTGAGCGCCTGTGGGGAAGAAGGCGCCCCAGACAAGTAAGGACAACCACGCTGACCCTGCCACGTCTTCTCTGAACCAGGGTGGCCTTATATCAAACACATTCATTGAACCTACGGTTTAGGAACTATAGTTATCATCAGGTCTAGGGGTAAATTCCAGCTCAGGTCTCCTATTTTTTCTATGTGTGGCTGCAGCACTTTGGATCTCAAGTCACCTTACCTGTAAAAGAGTGGGTTTAACACACCTGTCTGTAAGGTGCTTATAGTCTAGACAGTCATAAGATCCCACTAAGAAAATTCCACGAGTTCATCCTCCATGGGCCCCTTGCCGCTCCTTCTCCCATGCTCTTAGAATGTGGTAAACTGAAGGAATACTCTTTCTAGTCATCCCTGTACCTCTAATAAAAGTGTGATCACGAGACTCTCTTTAGTTCAAGCACTAGACATCATGATTTTCTTTCATCTTATCTTAACTTACAGCTATTACAAATGATTTTTCATAATGCAAGGACTGATTCAGTTCACTTTATTAGAGCATACCGTAAGGTACTGTGTTCACTGTGTCCCCACAAATTACCTAATTTCATAGCAACCCAGCCACCAAAAGATGGCTTTGATCTTTAAGGGTCTGAGGCATTGTCAGTTGACAAAAGGCTGCAACAGGAGCCGAGCACAGCCAACACTCTTCCTCCTCTACTTGTTGACTTTGTGAAGGACTCAGTCCCTTGTCTATGTCGTCTGTGATTCTTGACAAAACACATCAAAATCTGAACTCACACCCAGGTTGTTCCAATGGCCTTTTGTAGTCATGTTACTGAAACATGGTCTGATGAGAATTGGCAGGAGGGCCTTCAGCTGATTTCCCCCCCATTCCCTTAGTAATTCCCTTAGCCTGAATAGCTGGAGGAGTATTCACAAGTCTCAATCTGGAAATACGCATATGATTCATTTCCTGGATAAGGCAAGTTAATGGGATCAGCAGAGCCCACGAGGCAAAGGATTTGTCCAGTGGGTCAGGCCTGGGAATAGATTTTTTACAATCTCCATGATCATGTATGTAGGAGCACAGAGAAATGAGAAGGCATTAGGGTATCTGTCTGGTGGCCTATATTCCTGCTAACCTGTATTTTTTTCAGGCTGAAACGATCAGTTATTTCAACAAATTTATTGATTCCACGCAGAACCCCAAACTAGGGTACTTTGAATATACCAGGTAGAAAGAAATAGAATTTACAGTCCCTTCCCCGGAGCCAAAATACAGGACACTATGTCCCCACAAATTAGCTAATTTCATAGCAACAAGTTTATTGATTCCACTTCTGAAGTAAGAGCGCTTGCAAAGGAAAGAAACATGAAGGCAACTCCATGTCACACACACTTCTTAAATGAGAATTAGAAAAAGGAGTACCCTCTTGACCTCTAATCATCTTTTCCAGTGGTCTTAAACTAGGCATGATCCATATGATATTGGACTTTGTATTCCCAGCGCCTATTAAAATAACTGACAAAGAGCAGACACTCCACAAATGTTAATGAAACACTTGGTGAATGGTTTTAGGAAGGTGGGGTTAATCAAAGAATCATCCTACAAGTGGCATTTTAAAACAATAAACTTTTTGGGCGCCTGGGTGGCTCAGATGGTTAAGCGTCTGCCTTCGGCTCAGGTCATGATCCCAGGGTCCTGGGATCGAGTCCCGCATCGGGCTCCCTGCTCCTTGGGAGCCTGCTTCTCCCTCTGCTTCTCTCTCTCGCTCGCTCTCCCTCCCTCTCTCTCCGTCTCTCATGAATAAATAAATAAAATCTTTAGAAAAAAATAAAATAAAACAATAAACTTTTTTTCTGAAGGTAAAAGTAATCCATGCTCATAATAAAAAATTCAGAAAGTATTAAAGAAAATATAAATGACCTTGTTCCACTCATCCAGAAATAGTTACTATTATCATTTCCTTCTAGTCTTTTTCTAGAGTGACGATTATCTCCTCAGCCAGTAAAATTTCATCACATTGTTTTTAATGTCTGCTTAATATTCCACTGATAGGCATCTAGGTGGCTGCCATTTTTTGCTGTCATAAATATTTCTTCAATGACTATTTTTTGGTTATAAATATTTTTCCCTAAAAGATTTCCTTAAAGCAGAGCCAGACCTATAAATACAGAGAACAAACTGGCCATTGCCAGAGGGGAGGAGGTTGGGGGGGCGGGGAGTAAAATGGGCGAGGGCAAGTATAGAGATAGACTTCTAGTTGAATTAAGTCATGGGAATAAAAAATACAGCATAAGGGGGAAAAATTTCCTTGGGCTATATCCTGAAACGTGAAGTTATTGGAAACATTTTTAAGGTTCTAAATAAAGTTACCAAACTAGTTTTCCAGAAAGTTTCATCAATTTACATTCCCACTAAAAGAATACGCTACAGGAATAATGGTTGTAGCAAGGTCTTTCTTTCTTCTTCAGTGAGATTAAGCAACTTTACAGAAAAATAAAGAATGTCAAACTATGAAATGTTTTCACTGTGGCAGAGTCTCCTCTGTTATTTAATACCCATGGGATTCTTACAAAACTTTAATCAGTGAGTACTCTGGGTTCTGCTCTTTTCACCACAAAGTACTTTCTACCTATAAATATAGTTCACATCATGGTCATTTTAATCACTCTGTAATTCCTCATTGTGCTAATATATCCCAGTGAGCCTGAAGGTTTTCTTACTGTCAGGATTTGTAGCTGTTTCCAGTCTTTACTATTAAATTAGCAATAAACACCTTTGTAGCTTCCCACTCCTGGCTTTTCCAAGAGTGAAATTACTCCACTGAAGAGTACAAACCATTTTATAGCTCTGGTTACAAACGGCCAAATTGCTGGGCAACGTTTGTTTTTTTAAAAAGGGAAATTGGCATACGGGGCGGGGGGCAGGGTGGGTTGTCTCTCATTCTGCAACAAGGTCCAGGGCCCCGGAATCTTAACCAAAGCCAGATACCTGAGCTTCCTCACAGGCACTTGGGAAGTCCCTTTCCCCATTCTGAAACTCAATTCTCTTATCTATAAAATGAAATATTTGGATCGAAGGGATTAATGTCCTTTTCCACCAAAAATCCAGCCACACTCTTCCCAGTCTGCTCCACATGCCCCTCTCTTGACTCCTAGGAGCTCATTCTCTAGCTCAGTGCTTGGGACAAGGATCTGCTTCCTTTCTCTTGCCTGCAGAGTCCCATCAAAGTACCCAAATACTAGTGTCCTCAGAGGAGAGACAGCAGAGCCTAGGGGTTCAAAGCAGCACAAGCTGGTTTGAATCTCGGCCCTGCCACTTACTAGCTATGTGACAAAACACATAACGTCTCCTCTGTCTGGAAGGTTAATACTAGTTTCTACCTCAGTGGGTTGTTGTGAGAATTACGTGAATTCATGTTTATAAGACACTAAGAACAGTGCCTGGCACGGAGTAAGTGCTTTATAGTGTGCTTGTTGAGTAAATAGGAGAAAATTTAGCAGTAAACTCTGGGTCTCTTCCTACTGCAACAGCTCCTTGACCGGCACCCCCAGCCTCTGTGATGGGGGAACAGAAGGCAAGCTGAGGACAAAGCAGAAGCTGACACCCCCCCCACCCCACCCCCGGCATGGGATCTATGTGACATTCCTCAGGCACTCCTAAAGGAAAAACAAATAGTTAACTTATACAGATCACAATCCTACAAGATGGGCGTCTCCCTCAGTTTACAAATGTTTTAGCAATCTACAAGAACAAAGCATTCCTATCATAAATAACCTAGCTTCCAGAAGGAAATGTAGATAAAATTAAATGCCCTTATAACCTGCAGCCCATTGATAGATAATTGAAGTAGGCAGAGTGTAATGTTCCTCCGGGAAGCTACCAACTATCTTAATGTTAATGCCTTACTAGAGGGGTAAACAACCTCAACTTGACAATGGCAAGGCCGCCGGTATCTTGTAGGTCCTCTTTAGCATATGAAAGTTCTTTTGAAACCTCCCTTTTTCCTTACCGCCCCCGAACCCCATAGTATATAATCAGCCACCCCTCACAACCCCCGGGCAGCAGCTCTTTCTGTCCGTGGGTCCTGTCCCCGTGCTATAATAAACCACCATTTTGCACCAAAGACGTCTCAAGACTTCTTTCTTAGTCGTGGGCTCCGGATTCCACCCCACTGAACCTCACCTATATCCCAAAACCCCATCATCTGGGTGCTTCCTCCCTCCCTCCCAAAGCCCAGAGGTCTGAGCCCCAAATCCCTCTACGTAAAAGCCTCCTATGGCTCCCGGGTGCCTTCAGGACGTCGTAGGGATGCCTCAGCTTGAAGACCCAGGCTCTCCACACAGAACCTCCCTGAGGTCAGGAGATGCTGAAAACCACTTCCTTTTATTTAAGTATTCCAGTTAATTCAGAATAGACCAAAAATTAAAACAAAAAGGGTAAACAGGGCTACAAAAATTGTGGGGCATTTTTAACGTTATTTTGGGCAAAAGAAAGCATGAACATGCCCCAAACCCAATTAACCGTAATTACGCAGGTCACAGATAACCGCCAAGGGTTCGCACACTGTTATTTCAGGCCCCACAACTGTGGGCGCCCTGGCGAGGAGGCCGGGGGTTTATCAGATGGATCTGCGCTGGGACGGCGCTGGGTCGGCGCCCGGGGCCTAAGGACCAGTCCCCTAGGGCAGCCTCCACCCCAGGACGACCCCTCCCCCCCACCGGCGCGCCGAACCCCGCACCCAGGAGCGTCCGCAGAGACTGCGTTCCAGCTCGCAGGACCCCCGGGAGCCGTACCGCGAGTCGGGAAACTGAACTCCGCCACGAACCTTGCACGGAGCCCGCGAGGGGGCGCGCCCGCCCTAATCCTCCCCAGCGGAGCCCGGTGGGAAGGCGGGGGCTCGCTCCCCGCGCCACGCGGCTCGACCAATGGGAGCGCGTGCAGCTGGGCTCCGCGGTACGCGCCGCGGGTGCTGAAAACCCGGCGCGCGCAAGCGGGTCCGTTCTCCGCGCTCGCGAAGGTGGCGCGTTCTACCCCACGGGCCCGGAGCGCGCGCCTGACCGCCTCTGCCCGGATGGACTCCGAGACCGCTACCCAGGCGCCGACCCAGCGCTACTTCACGTGGGACGAGGTGGCGCAGCGCTCCGGGCACGCGGCGGAGCGGTGGCTCGTGATCGACCGGAAAGTATACAACATCAGCGAGTTCTGCCGGCGGCACCCCGGGGGCTCCCGGGTCATCAGCCACTACGCGGGGCAGGATGCTACGGTGAGCGCTGCCCGACCTAGGCACGGGAGTGGGCGGGGCCGGGCGGCTGCCGCTGGAGGTTGAGTGCGCCAGGCAGGAAGTTTGGCACCCACGGACGAACTCCCAACTGATTCGGGGGAAGAGCCAGCAGGCGTCGAGCGTACCCGTTGCCCACCACTTAGCACGGGATGCAAGGGCAGGAGAATGGCTGTGAAAACTGAATCAGGAGAGTTGGGGATGGAGGCCGGCAACGTGCCCACACAAACAAAGGACTGCGCCGCCCGTATGCGTGCGTTCCGTCTGTGGCCCCGTCTTTGGTCGCCAGACGTAGGCAGACGTACCCCAGAGCAGGACAAGCAGGAGGAAAGCCAGGATGCAGGGTGCCGGGGACGGCGGAGCGGCTGAGGCCAAGGGAGGGAGGGGTCAGCGGCAGGAAGAGGGAGTCTCGAACTGTCTCGGTGGGTGCGAAGGGAGCGCAGTGGGCGTCTAGACTGCGCGTGCCGGCTTGCGAGTGGGAGCAGGAGAGGGAATAGTTCTCGGGGATAGGGCCGAGGCGGGAAGCCAGCCAGTGCCCGCTGCCGTGGGAACCCCCGTACACGGTGAGGGGGCGGATGGGCAGGCAAGGCCAGAGCTTGCAGCGGTCACCCCGACTGACCACTGGGAAGCCGGGACTGCCGAGAGCTAAGAGGTGGGCGCTAGCGCATGCGCAGACAGAGCAGGCACCGACGCAGGGTCTTCACGCAGTGTGATTTGGGGCCGGGGCTGGGGCCGGCCGCAACGGGGATAGCGATTGGTCCAGATGCGTGGTGCCACCGGCCGCCGGCTCCGCCCCGGCTCCCGCCTCGAGTGCCGCTTCCCCGTAAGGCCTTGGGACCGCCTGACCTACCAAAACCAAAAGTAGCCACTCTGCGGCAGGGGGTGGTCAGAGTCTTAGGGGAAATAATGGAACCCTACCAGGAACAGCGGCAGAGAGAAGGGGGAGAAATGCAAAAGTTCCCAGTTCGGAGGTAGGGAGTCTTCCTACTCACATTTTATGAAGAACGCTGGCTCAGAGGGGATCTATTAGAAGTCCCATAGGTAAAAACAGAAGTTTCAACAGCCCCACCCATCCCTTCTAGTTGTTTCTCACCTAGATCTTAAATTCTTGTGCAAGAGCTGTCCCTAGACACGCCTAAAGGACAGGTCAGCCTGGCGGACAGGCCAGCCCAGAGAAGTGTTTCTGTGGTCACCCCTACCCACACTTCTTATTCCTTGCTGTGGTGCCCTTTTCACTAGAACACATGCTGGGTGTTCCTGAGCTGTGCACACACCTGGGAAAGGTCTAAGCACCCTCAAAGGGCAGCTGACTGGAGGGAAGTGGTATCTCTTTGAACTTGGATACAGCCTCGTTGCTGGATCAGGAGGATGGCCTCTGGTGTGAGCCCTCCAGGAGCCCCGGGGGCTCGGGCTGGCTTCCTAACCGCTCTGTCTTCTCCCTATCCTTGCAGGATCCCTTTGTGGCGTTCCACATCGACAAGGGCCTTGTGAGGAAGTATATGAACTCTCTCCTGATTGGAGAACTGTCTCCAGAGCAGCCCAGCTTTGAGCCCACTAAAAATGTGAGACTCTGCTGTTTGGAGACACTTTGATTGTTGAAGGGCAGCGGGGAGAAGGAAGGCCTAGATAAGATCAGAGTTGGTCACAGTCAGTAGTTGTTTTTTTTTTTAAGATTTATTTTATTTGAGAGAGAGAGAGAGAGAGAGCATGAATGGGATGAGGGGCAGAGAGAGAAATAGATTCCCCATTGAGCAGGGAGCCCTATGCGGGGCCCGATCCCGGGACTCTGGGACCCTGACCTGAGCTGAAGGCAGACGCCTAACCAACTGAACCACCCAAGCGCCCCCACAGTCGGTAGTAGTTCTTGTGAAATCTTGAGGTCCCTGTTTCTCCCACAGTCACTGGGACACAGGCATAATGAGCGGGGCTTTGAAACCTACGGCTCTCACAAGGCCACCACCACCACTACCCTCATCAAGACCTATTAAGCATGTACTCTGTGTCCGCCATAACCACATAGAACCTGTACGCACTTACAGATGAGAAAGCTGAGGCTCAGGGAGGGTGACCAATGTGGCCAAGAATCACTGTTAGTAGATGGCGGAGCAGGGTCTTGAATCAAGTCTGTTTAACTCCAAAGACCACATGCTCTCAGGCATGATCCCTCAGCACGTCTTTCCTCAGTGTTGTGGTAGACTTACTTAGGATTATGGACTTCCCACAGCTCTCCGGGGGGGGGGGGGGTCCTGGAGCCTAAGAGGGCCCCTGTGTCCAGCAGTGTTGGGTTACAGCTGGGAAGAATAACAGCCCCTCCCTCTCACTCTTCCACAGAAGGAGCTGATTGATGAGTTCCGAGAGCTTCGGGCCACAGTGGAGCGGATGGGGCTCATGAAGGCCAACCATGTGTTCTTCCTGTTGTACCTACTACACATCCTGCTGCTGGACGTAGCTGCCTGGCTCACTCTTTGGGTCTTTGGGACATCCCTTGTGCCCTTCCTCCTCTGTGCAGTGCTGCTCAGCACGGTTCAAGTGAGAGCTCTTGGCTAGTCAAGAGCACAGCCGTGCTCAGCATCCTCATCCTTGGGGAAACCTCTTTGTATGCCTCAGAAGGCCAAGAAGCCTGGCACTGTGACTGGGGCAGCACTGAGGATATGGGAGAGAGTTAGCACACAAAGACATTTTATCATCTGTGCCTTTTACCTGCTCCTTAACTGCACGTGCACCTTCACTTTGCTCCCCGAAGTGTAGCCCAAGTGTGCCAAGAACCAAAATTCTGATTTCTCAGAAAAGCTTGGCTTTCTCCTCACCACCACATTGTCCAACATGCTAATAAGCCTTAGAACCTGATATCAGAACCCATTTCCCAAGCCTGTTACTCGCCTCTGAGTTTGTCACTCTATCCTTTTTTGTAGTCTGGATATTCACTCCATCATAAGTCCTAGAAGTCCAGAGAGTTCTGTGGGAACTCTTCTAGGGAACTGAAGAACAGGGAAAGGATAGTGACTTGCCCCAACGCTCGCATGAGTTAGGGGCAGAGCCCGAGTTAGGACCCAGGCTTCCTGACTCCTTTCCTGACATGCTCGAGGTACTGTGGCAATCACAGGGCTAGGCAGACGAAGGAAGGGGGTGAGGCAGGGAGCCACTGAGGTCACTGAGATGGAGCCTCGGCTGGTGGGCTGCTCTCAGCGCTAACCTTTCTCACTCAGGCCCAGGCCGGCTGGCTGCAGCATGACTTTGGGCACCTGTCTGTCTTCAGCACCTCCACCTGGAACCACCTGCTACATCATTTCGTGATTGGCCACCTGAAGGTCAATGAGCTGGGGAGGGGCTCTTGAAACTCCAGTCAATGAAGGGTTTCCTTGGGGGGATGGGGGAAGGCTAGGCTTTCATACTCATGTCCCTGCTTTTCTGTAGGGGGCCCCTGCCAGTTGGTGGAACCACATGCACTTCCAGCACCATGCCAAGCCCAACTGTTTTGGCAAAGACCCAGACATCAACATGCACCCCCTCTTCTTCGCCTTGGGGAAGATCCTCTCTGTGGAGGTGAGTAGAAATATCAGTGGAAAGGTCTTGGGAGAATGGCAGCCAAGCAGAAGAGAGGGCTCCGGGGAAAATGTTCACAATGCTGTCAGTGTGGGTGAGACAGTGAGGCCAGGCTGGCTTGCTGGCAGTCGCCAGAGGCAACAGGCAATAAAGAAGCTGCCCAGGACAGAATCACCTGTTACCCCTGGTGAGTGCAAGCCAACAGTTACTGCATAAATGTACCTCATGCTGCAAGGGATCCAAACAATGACCAGATTACTGTGCAGATCTCTGCAAATCGAATGGATGGTCCTCCTTGGGGATGCTTTTTAGATATTCCTACCCCAGGCAGTCACCCCCACCCCCCCTCAACTTTGATATCCTACTGTGTGCAGTCTTCCCCATCAAGGGCTGGACCGACTGTCTTACTCTTCTTTGATGCCCAGTGTGGAAACACTCATTCGCTGAGTAATTCTTCCCACCCATCTGACCCCAGCCTGACTTCCAGGGTGGTCAGTGTTGGGTTTGAGTTATTATGAGCAGAAATTGTAATGCAGCTGCTAAAGGATGAATGCCTGAGGGTGGAGATCTGGAGAGCTTTTGGTGAACATAAGGCCACAGGAGGCTTTGAATGGCCAATAGAGTTGTTTGTAAAGTTACTTTAAAACCTTCTGTGCCGGGGTGCCTGGGTGGCTCAGTCGTTAAGCGTCTGTCTTCAGCTCAGGTCATGATCCCAGGGTCCTGGGATCGAGGCCCACATCTGGCTCCCTGCTCGGTGGGAAGCCTGCTTCTCCCACTCCCACTCCCCCTGCTTGTGTTCCCTTTCTCGCTGTCTCTCTCTCTCTGTCAAATAAATAAAAATCTTTAAAATAAAAAAAATTAAAAAAAAAAACCTTCTGTGCTGAGGCTCTAGGCTGCAGTTAGAGTCCCGCCAGGTCCCCCCCCCCCCACTGTATGATACTTACGCGTGCCAAGAATTCAGACTGTTCCATCCTAGGCATGAGTGAGTGCAAGGTAGCCTGGCTGTCCTCCCCTCTGGCCAGGAGAGGACTCTATGGAAAGGCTTTTACAGCGTTGGCTGTCCTGGCACCAGGAGCCCCTTGTTCAGGCTTATGCCCCACCTTTCCATAATGTCCTAATTTTCCTACCTCCTAAGCAAGGACTTGGTTTGCTACACGTCCAACACTGTATTATGGTCGGTCAACAGTGTGCGGATGATGAATCAGCCCTGGCCCCACCTGTGTGGGTGATTTGTTAGGCAGAGCATCTAGTTCTTGGTAGCACTTCTGTCACTACAGAGGGTTAAAAAAAAGAAAAAGCGTGGCAGTTTAAGTGGAAGAGAACCTTCTCACACCACTGCCTTTATTGCTTCTTGGTACTAGGGTTTTCAAGAAACTCCCATTTGCAGACACTAAAAACAGAAAGTGATCTAGGATCGATAGATATTTTTCTGTCTAGTTATGAGCCTGAGGATGGGCTGCCTATTAGTAAATGCCTTGGCTGCAGGCTGCTGGGCCTTTGCTTCAGCCCCTGGGAGCTGATCACCATGCTAACCCCCGGGCATCCACCTCAGTGCCTCCCGAGTCTCCTGGAGAACAAGAAAACGCAGGGGACACCTCACCCTAAATACAAACTTTCTGGCTCTGTCCGAGAGTTGAAACACAATAGGGCGGTTATTAGGATCATAATAGCATCTGATTGCCATTCAAGAAGGCAGCAGTGGACAGGGCTCCCTTCCATAACAGTTCCAAAATAGGCCAGTGTCTTCCCACTCACCCCCACCAAACATGACAGGTGCTCCTCATCTGCTTTTCCCCGTAGAGGATGGGGTGAACTTCACCCCAACGTCCAGTTTATCAGCAAGCCTTGTTAATACTGTCTCTAAAACATCCCAAATCCCTTGACTCCTCCATCTCCATTGCTTCCCATCCCTGCTCCCCCCCAATCCATCTTGGAGCCTGATTCCTGCTCCAGCCTCTTCACTGGTCTGCCTGCAACTATACCTCCCCCAACTACAGTTCATTCTCTCCTCCTGCAGGCTGAGTGAGCCTTTCGAAGTGCAAAGCCGATAATGCTACACCTGTTGAAAGCCGTCCAGTGGCTTCCTATCACCACTGGAATAAAACCCAGGCTCGTTACCAAGGTCTTCGCAGGGCTCTCTAAGGTCCACTGTGAATTGGCCTTCCCTAGTTGTCCAACCTTATCGGTCCTTCTCCCCTGTTGCTTACTGTTCCCGGCCACACTGCCCCTTCTGTCCCTCACACGTCCTGCACCTTTGTACTAGCTCTTCCCTCTGCATTAAATGCTCTTCCCCTGTATTTCTGCTTTGCTGGCTCCTTTTCATTCAGGTCTCAGTCCAGATGTCAAAAGCTCAGAGAGACCATATCTGACCACCAGAGCCAAAACGCTGCCTCCCTCACTTTGTCCTATTTTCCTGTAATTACCTAATTAGTTCTGTTCACACGTTTGTCACCAGCTTCCTCTCCTCAAATTATAAGCTCCATGAGAGTAGGAACTTCTGTGTTGCTCACCTCTGTATCGTCAGCACCTAGAAGAGTGCCTGGAACATAATAGGTGCTCAGTAAATACTTGTTGAATTTAATCAGTTAATACAGAAAGGATGCTTCATTTAGCAGAAATGCCTTGCACAGAATCAATCAATCAATAAGAATAAATGTTATTGTCAAAAACAGCGGGTGGATGCACAGAAGAAAGAGGGACTGGCGTTCCACTCGGGAGTGGAGTACCTCCTATGCTCTGGGCTCATCCGGTTGCCAGAACTAATTGGGGCAAGAGGGGCAGAAGGAGCCATCAAGTGAGACAGCAGAGCTTAGCTGTCATGATTTCGGGTGCCCATGCGGGCATTCAGGCTGACTGACCTGACAGCACCAGCCCATCTCTTCAGCAGCTAGGCTTATAAAATAATCACTACGCACTGGGAAAAGCCTTGCCAGAACCTTCAGATTGCCAAGTTCTGTCCCTTTCCGCCGGTATTTGCCAACTTCGCTTAGCATTCAAGGGATTTTATAAAGTTCATGTTGTAATCAAGAGACCAAAAGAGGGTCTGGATGGATCGATACAGAGAGAATACTGGCCTGTGTGGGGGTATAAATGGTTGTCTCTGGTCAAAAAAGTACCAGATGGATGGGGCGCCTCAGTGGCTCAGTTGGTTGAGCATCCGACTCTTGATTTTGGGTCAGGTCATGATCTTGGGGTCCTGGGATCGAGCCCCCAGTCAGGCTCTGTGCTTGGTGGGGAGTCTGCTTGGGATTCTCTCCCTTTTCCGCCTCCCCACCCACTCTAAAGTAAACAAATCTTAAAAAAAAAAAGTACTAGCTGGGAGAAGGGGAGAGGATGTGGAGGGGCCTGGAAACCTTAAGACAAAGGTGTCTTTGGATGACGTGAGGAGTCCTGAGGACCTGCAGCGTCTGCAGTGCTCGTGCCTCTTGTGGGCAGGGGCCATGGAGCTGTATGCCATGGTGTGTGCACCTGGCCGATCACAGCCTGGGCCGTCCTGCGCCAGGTGCTAGAGGTAAAGCCAGGCCTGCTGGAACATTCTAACAGCACCAACAAGCTCAGCCGACAGCCCCTGGAGTAGGTCTCAACTCCTGAGCAGGGAAAAGCCAAGGTCACAGGGGGAAGAGAATGGGGTGACTGGTCTGTGGGTACTGATTTGTGTTTGCTTTTCTTCACAGCTTGGGAAAAAGAAGAAAAAGTACATGCCATACAACCACCAGCACAAATACTTCTTCCTGAGTGAGTGTCCTCATCCAACACAGAGGGACTCTTGGGATGGGGGTGCTGAAGGGGTGTCAGGAAGAAATGACTTTCTGAAGGATTATGGTATTTAAGTGAAGACTGGAGGAAGTACCCTGTCCCTGACTGGTTACTCCCTGCATGGGAGCAGACTACCATCTCAGTTGAGCAAAGTTAACAGGCTAATGTTTGGTCGAGCGTCATGTGTATCGGGGCAGAGGAGTTCCTCTGGCCTCACCCTGGCTTCCACAAGAGCATTGAGCGGCCAGGTACAGCCCTCGTGATTAAACCTTAAACCTTGGGAAACAGACTTGGGCCAAGTTGACTCTGTGGGGCAGTCCACCACCCAGGGGGATAAAGGCAGACATGGCTATGGGAGGACTGGACTCAAAAAGGAAGTGGAAAGGCTGTTAGAGCTGAAAAGGAGTATATTTCTGTGGTTGTCTTAAGCTCTCTCTGAAGGCTGTTCTATATTCCTTGCTTTTAAAACCTTCCTAATGCCTAAAATTGGAGTTTTCAAACTTTTAAAGGAAGGGAAAGAAGGATTCCATTGATCCCATTTTAGTTGAAAGGAATTTATCCTAACTGCCTATTATGAACCATCACTACTGGAGAAAGGGGATGGGGTAGAAGGGTAGAGCAGAAATGTCTGGAAGAATTTTAGAATCCATGGCACATGAGGATAGAGGAGCCACAGGTGAGCACGGTCGTGCAGGGGGTTGTAGGGAGCTTCAGGGCCCTGCGGAGAAGGGACACAGAAAAGGAAATGGGACAGCATTAGGACGGGACCCCTTCTTCAAATCCCTTCCCACACCTACCCTCCAGGGCTTCAGGTTGGGCGGTACAAGCTCATTTCCCTAATCCAAAGAAGTAAGCTTTCAGCCCACTGAAGCATCAGCAGCCCCACCCCACCCCACCCCACCCCACCCCACCCCAACACACACACGCAAACTTCCCTGCTCCTGTCCCTTCGCCTGCAGGCAGAGCATCCAGGAACGCAGGGCAGGTGACTGCAAGGCAGGGGCAGGCCAGGGAACACGGGGAGAACCCGCAGTGGCCTTCTAAAGGCTTGGCAGCACAGCGGCTTCCGGGCATGGAGCTCGAGAATGGAAGAGAATGCCACTCCCACCCTCACCCTCCTGGCATCCTCTTGGGAGGTTTTGCCTTCTTCAGACTTGCACTCATGCCCACCTTCAGGGCCTGCCGGTTCCAATGGAGTGAGGGATGCCAAGGCAGCTGGAAGGGGCCACAGTTAGAGATGGCAAGGGGGTGGCCCCACGCCGGAGGCCACCTCTCAGGCACTGAACTGCCCTCATGCTGCTCACACCTCCTCCCTGTCTCCATTTCCTTCCCAGTTGGGCCCCCAGCCTTGGTGCCTCTCTACTTCCAGTGGTATATTTTCTATTTTGTTATCCAGCGGAAGAAGTGGGTGGTGAGTATCTATGGCCCCCAAGTTCCACATCCTTTGTCTTCAGAATCCTGAGGGAGGGAAATGGGGGTTCTCCAGAGGAAAGCTCACTGAGATTTACTCCAGGCCTAATTTAGAGCAAAGTTAATAGAACTGAGTATAGACCTTCCTTGTCTCTAGATGGGATGATCTGGACTCAGCAGACAGCCTGACTCCCAACGCCCTATTTCTTTTTTTTTTTAAAGATTTTATTTATTTATTCATTCATTCATTTATGAGAGAGTACGCACACACAGGCAGAGGGAAGGGCAGAGGGAGAAGGAATCTCTCAAGTAGACTTGGTGCTGAGCATGGAGTGCCAGGCTCAGTCCCACGACCCTGAGATCATGACCTGAGCCAAAACCAAGAGTCGGATGCTCAACTGACTGAGCCACCCAAAGCACACCCCCCCCCCCCACCAATGGCCTATTTCATTGAGCTGGTACCTCCTGAGGTTCTTGTGCTTGTCATAAAGCCAAGAGCCAGGCTTGGGGGTGGGGAAGAGGTAGACGCAGAAGGTTCTAGGATTCCAAAAGGGTCTTGCCTGCCTCTGGCTGGATGAGGGGCATTAGAAAAGGCTTTGTGAAGTC
Source organism: Zalophus californianus (assembly GCF_009762305.2). Classification (NCBI taxonomy): domain Eukaryota; kingdom Metazoa; phylum Chordata; class Mammalia; order Carnivora; family Otariidae; genus Zalophus; species Zalophus californianus. Next base: position 103,628,036 of record NC_045605.1, on the reverse strand, counting down.
ACTTTTGTAGCTGGGCCTTGGAGGATAGGCAAAGGTGGGGTTGCGGGGGATGGACTCTGAGCAGAGAAGCTGGGAAGTGAGGGGCAGTTTTGGTCACTTGGACATGTTGTGGACTTGCGCCAGGGGAGAATTGTGGTGCAGAAGAAGTGCTTGATCAGGGCCCTGGCACAGACCGAGCCTCTGTCCTGGAAGATTCATTTGGCAGCATGATGAAGGGATAAAGAACTTTGATGGGTTGGGAGGAGCTGGAGGCAGGGAGACCCCCGTAGGCCTTGGCACCTGTGAAGGAAACAGGCAAGGAGGACAGGGGGCCCCCGCCAGGAACGGAAGGAAGAAGTGGGGTGGCATGAGATATTGCAGGACCGGGCGACAAAGAGAAGCTGACGGTGACAGAATGTTCCACTCTGGGTTCCTGGCAGAGTGGCTGTACCACGCAAATAGGTGAAATGAAAGGAAGAGGAAGAAGTGCTTTGTGCCAGTCATCATGCTCTCTGCCTCTCAATGTAGGACTTGGCCTGGATGATCACCTTCTACGCCCGCCTCTTCCTCACCTACGGGCCGTTTTTGGGACTGAAAGGCGTCCTGGGCCTTTTCTTCCTGGTCAGGTAGTATGTGATGGGGAAGGAGGGGTGGCAAAGAAAAGCTGCTGTTTGGGAATAATGAGTCTGGTCTGGGGGCTGTGCTGGGGCTTTAGGCGGCAGGGGGTGTCCCAGGTGTTGGCTTGGGCAGATGGCCAGGCCCGGGGTTATCTGAGGGAGAGGAGCTCTCACTTGTATTATTTTTGTCTGTGTACCATATCCACCAGGTTTCTGGAAAGCCACTGGTTTGTGTGGGTCACACAGATGAACCATATCCCCATGCGCATTGATCACGACCGGAACATGGACTGGGTCTCCATCCAGGTAAGGGACGGTCACTTGGAAGATCTGGGGATGACACAACTAATGAAAAAGGCGGGTGGGCACAGATGCAGGCTAGGGGGTGGGCGTCCCCAAACAGCACTGCCTCATTAGCTTAAAGCTTCTCTCCTGCCACCATGTGGAGAAGGGAGTGACCAGGGACCGTCCCACCCCCACCCCCCCTTAGCCAGCTTTGCCTGGAGAAGGCTGGGTTGGCCTTTCCATCTGGCACCCAGAGCCACGCTCTCCCCTGCCCTCTTCCTCCAGCTCCACGCAACATGCAATGTCCACAAGTCTGCCTTCAATGACTGGTTCAGTGGACATCTCAACTTCCAGATTGAGCACCAGTAAGTAGGGAGACCTGAGAAGCAGGGTCCTTGGGAGGGTCCCTACGGGGAAAGTGGGGAGGTGGAAAGAGCAGAGTAGGGGCCACTGACGGTCCCATTCTCCCTGAAGTCTTTTCCCCACGATGCCTCGACACAATTACCATAAAGTGGCTCCCCTGGTGCAGTCCCTGTGTGCCAAGCACGGCATAGAGTACCAGTCCAAGCCCCTGCTCGCAGCCTTCGCCGACATTATCTAGTGAGTACCTGAGCCTGGGAACAGGGCAGGCAATGGGGCCGGTGCTGTGTGGGGTGGGAGCAACAGGCAGGGTCCCCCTGGAATGGAGGCCACCAAGACAAAGGCAGGGTGCTCTGCTGGTCTTGCAGCCAAGTCAGGCCTTTGTTCTCAGTGCCATGGCCCAAGCTAGTTCTCAGAAGCAAACGGGAGGAAAGGGGCCATATGCCATGGAGATCAGCCTCCATTCCTCTGTAAGAGCCCCACTACATGTCTGTAGGGTGGTTTGGCTTTTGGGCCTGGCTCTGCGTGTGCGCTCACTCTCTCTCACTCTCACTTCCTGCTCCCATCTTGCCCCCACAGCTCCCTGAAGGAGTCTGGGCAGCTCTGGCTAGATGCCTATCTTCACCAGTAACACCTCCCCACCCCAAATCTGGAAGAGATGCCTGTCTTCACCGATAATACCAGCCCACCTGGAAGAGGAGTTTCTGGCACCAAAGCAGAGGGGGGCTTGAGGGACAATGCCACTGTAATTATAATATTCCGGGGGGGGGTTGAGGAGATAAAGGCTCAACTCAAACCCTTCCCCTTTATCTTCCCGGCACAGATCTAAGACCCAAATGGCTAGGGGGACGTGCATGCCCCCTGGAGGGAGGGAAGGAGCTATTGGGGCAGAGATGTGGGAGTTTACTTTGCTTTTTCTAGTTTGGCAGATACAGATGCTTGGTGAGCAAAGAGGGAGTCAGAGGGTGTTGGAAAAATAGGGAGGACATACTGAGCCCCAAAATCAGTAAGAGATTTAGCATTAAAATTCCAGCCAGGAAAGGGGTGAGCCCATCTCACTGGTTTGCTTCTCAGTGCCTTCTCCACCCTCTACTATCTGAGGAGATAGAGCAGCTGAACCTTCCAAGCAAGATTTAGATTTGAGGCCTGGCATAGTGCACTGCCTGGGAGGCTCAGCTCACTCTAGGGCTAGGTGAGACCTAGGTCTGCCTCAGGCTCCTGGAGAAGCAGTTTTCCCACTTCTAGAAGCAGGCAGAGCAAAGCCAGGACTGTGGTGCTGGAGACATCTGACTTTGAAGGATCCTGGCATTATCGATTTTGAGCTTATGTTCCATCCAGGGCACCCAAGGTGCATTAGGTCATAGTTCTTGCCAAAATAGCAAGGAGAGTTACTGGCCATTCAAAATCCCCTTCACCTTGGGATCACCTCTTGTAACCACCACTCAAGGAACAAGACACTCCTAGGATGGGAGTCCACTTCTTGATTCTTCATCCATAAACAAGTGAACAGATGGGACTTCTTCTCCCTAAAAACAAATGGGGGTTCCCAGTGCTTTCCCTTTGTCTTCCTACCTGTAATTCCACGTTTAACAAAGTAGTTAGCACAAGTGACCACGTTGGGAGACCCTGAACTACAGTCCTAAAGAATATAGTGGTTGTTAAGAAATGTTCTACAACCTAATTATGTTACAGTATTACTTCTGAGTGGGAACGGTGAATTAAATATGATCACTTCACAGTTCTAAACCAGAGATAGGAAGATAAAAACAGTTTGTGAACTGTCAACTCTGTTCAAGCATCTTCTCGGCTGGACACCAGGTAGGAATTTAGGATAATCTCTTAAAAAGCCTATCCATCTAGGACTCTGAAAAACAAACTGAGGGTTCTGGAGGGGAGGGGGGTGGGGGGATGGGTTAGCCTGGTGATGGGTATTAAAGAGGGCACATTCTGCGTGGAGCACTGGGTGTTATGCACAAACAATGAATCATGGAACACTACATCAAAAATTAATGATGTAATGTATGGTGATTAACATAACAAAAAATTTAAAGGGAAAAAAAGGCCTATCCATCTAATACTGAAATACAGTTTTTTAAGAAGAAATCTCCTGGTTCTTAAAGGTAACAGTTTAACCCATCTCTTAAGCAAACAAAGGAATGAGCCCAGGAGTCTTGCCTTAGCCCCCAGGGCTTGTCATCTGCATTCACACCCAAAGCCAGCCTTCCCGCCAGGTGAGGGGTGATTTGCCTGTTCAACAGCACCTACTCTTAAGCATAGAGCATTTTGGATATGGAGAAGAGGAAACTCAAAACTAGAAGGGAAAAGCAGAGCCGTAGGAGAGTCCACATTTCGTTGTAGGAGAGAATAAAGGTGATCTGAAAGTGAGCTTCCATGGGGTTAGGACACCACTTGTGGAAAGGCTGTGGGGATGACTTAGAGGTTTGTCAAAACAAAGATTAAGGAGACAACGGGCAGGACGGGTTGCAAAAGAGTTCAGCTCCGGCGCCTGGGTGGCTCAGTTGGTTAGGCGAGTGCCTTCGGCTCAGGTCATGATCCTGGAGTCCCAGGATCGAGTCCCGCATCGGGTTCCCTGCTCAGCGGGGAGTCTGCTTCTCCCTCTGACCTTCCCCCCTCTCCTGCTCTCTCTCTCTTTCTCATTCTCTCTCACAAATAAATAAATAAAATCTTTAAAAAAAAAAAAAACAAAAGAATTCAGCTCTTCTCCATTTGGGCAGAACCTGGTTTGAAAGAGCCTGGGTTGAAAGACTAGAAGCAGGATTGAAAAGTTCTTTCATGGGGCGCCTGGGCGGCTCAGTCGTTAAGCGTCTGCCTTCGGCTCAGGTCGTGATCCCGGGGTCCTGGGATCGAGCCCCACATCGGGCTCCCTGCTCGGCGGGAAGCCTGCTTCTCCCTCTCTCACTCCCCTGCTTGTGTTCCTGCTCTCGCTATCTCTCTGTCAAATAAATAAAAAAAAAAAAAAAAAAAAAAGTTCTTTCATTGGCTTCCTTGCTCCAGAATAGGTGCCGATCCTGCCCCATCCCTCTGGTCCCTACTACCCAAGGTTTAGGAGTTCTGTCACCAGCCTGTCAAGCCATCTGGCTGCTAATCTGAGCAAACCCAGTGTGGCTAACTGAGCCAAGTCCAGGTCCTCAAAGCACTTCAACCACTGCGGCCTTCTTTCCTTAACCTAGACCAGTGAGGTCTCACATGGTCACAGAGGGACACATCGGTGACAAAAAGGCTCAACACTGTTTGAACAGCACAATGAGTGATCTCAAATCCAAGCAATGACATGAGAAAACAAGCTTAAAGACAAGTCACCTCCAGTCACAGATTGTGGCAAAATGTCTGAACTCAGTGTTTTTAAAATTCCAACATACATGTTTATCTTTGTTAGTCTCATCTTCCCACCACTTTACTGGAAGCACTTTCTTTAATTAGGCCCCACATCTGTATCCTTTTTGTGTGTGCCAATTTTGTTACCACATCCAGACAAGGAAAGATGAAAAATAAAGTTCAGTTTGACCAAACGAAGGCTATTCACTTATAATCCACGATTTTCTTCTGCACATGTCAATGGGACTCCCCATGCCAGTGCTGTAAGTTACTACCTACCTACCTCTATGGCTGGAACCTTCTGACCAGGAGTTCCCAGACTCCTTTGCACAAGGCCTTTGGGCAGAACATCGGGATCCTCCGAAAGAACACCAAGGCACAGGTAGGCTATGGCAAGGAAAAGCGAAGCCAACCCCTTTTCAGGACCCCTGTATGTTCAGGTGTTAGACTGCTCAGTAACACTAGCCAGGTGTGCATGCGTCTCCTGTCATGAGGCAATACCCTCACCCTTTCGATCTTTTTGTTTCTAGTCTCAATACGGGTAGTCCCTAAAAGTCTACTGTTTTGCCTGAGTCTTTCTCTGCAGGCGCAATGCTTCAGAGTGGGACTGCAAAGCAATGCCTTTTAACCCCAATCCTGCTAGGACAGCTCCCTTTGAGCAAGAACATAACATGCTAGGTAAAAATTTGCAGAACTGGTTTTCCCTGCAATGTGCAGTGGTTAATAAACTAGAAAAGACCAGACAACTCAACTTGAAAAAACAAGAGGAGGGGTGCCTTGGTGATTCAGTTGGTTAAGCATCTGCCTTTGGCTCAGGTCATGATCCCAGAATCCTGGGATCAACCCCCACATCAGGCTTCCTGCTCTGAGCATCTGCTTCTCCCTCTGCCCCTTCCCCACCCTGCTCATGTGCACATGCACACTCTGAAATAAGTCTTTTAAAAAAGAAAAGGGGCAATTAAAAGAAATTGTTAAAAAAGGGGCGCTTGGGTGGCTCAGTTGTTAAGCATCTGCCTTCGGCTCAGGTCATGATCCCAGGGTCCTGGGATCGAGCCCCGCATCGGGCTCCTGGCTCAGTGGGAGCCTGCTTCTCCCTCTCCCCCTCCCCCTGCTTGTGCTCCCTCTCTCTCTGTCTCGAATAAATAAAAAATCTTAAAAAAAAATTAAAAGAAAAAAAAAAACAGGAAAACCACTCTACACGTCTGACTACTACAGGGCACAAGCCCTTAACTAGAGCTACAGCACTGAGACCATCACTCCATAAGAAGTCTTTCCACCTCTGGGCCCCAACATCATTACCACAGACTTAAGATTACTTGGCACTCCCAGAAGTTGTGTGGCTTAGTCCAATCTGACAAAACCCGTTCCATTCAACTGATGGATACAGCAGTGAACAAAACCAAGATCCCTGCCCTCAGAATAGAACTGTCTACACCAGTGGTTTGGGAGTCCCCTAGTTATATGAGAGCACTGTTGGGGAGACTGTCCCACTCCTGCTTCAACCAGAGAAGCTCAAATCCTGAGGTTCCACATAAAATTTCACTTGAAAAATAGGTTGCTCCATTAGAAATTTTGAAAACCACCAGTCTTTAGTCTACCCGCTTAATCTGTTAGAATATTAGCAGTTTAAATTTCAGGTTGCTTAAGTGTGCCTGTTAACTTCAAATGGCAGTGACAGGAATGCTAAAAAATTAGAAACTCCCCACCAAGTTTTATCAGGATTATAAAATTTTTAAAACATTCCATCTCTATGGGAAACGGCGACCCGAATTTGATGTCACAGAAGGAGCATGAAAGTTATTTCTGAAGTGCAGTTTTTTCACAATTTATAAACTGGTAAGGTAAAAGCTTGGATGCTATGAAGTAGTTGATTGAAATTGTGAGGCTCTCTCCAAGGAGCTCCTTTATCTCACACAGGAGGTGGGAAACTAGAAACCCATTCAATTTATGAAAACTTCTTTCCTAGTTAAACTAGGCATCCTCCTCCAAATGGCTGAAGTACTGCCAAAGCTACTTTAGCCATTCTATGGGGTGTGGCGCCATCTTGTGGCCACTCTCAAACCTCTTGTAACGGTACAATTCTGGGGGTTCTCTTCAGTGCGAAAAGAACATTACACTGCCTGAAGCCTGGGGACGCTCGAGATGGTTTCAATTGTTCTCAGAGAACGTGACAACCTGGTTACTTTTATAATTTTATTGACTTTTCTCATATCTTTAAAACAAAACAGCACATGAAAATAGCATCTTATCCCAGTCTCAACTCAGTTGACTGCCTCAGAGAGGACATTAGAATTTCGCCATCTTATGCCCCTAAATAACCACTGTGAAGACTCAAGTTACATAGCAAGTTCAAGTTTCTGCCCACCCCAGGACACATAACCAGTAATCAGACCCTTACTGCCAACTCCAGGGACTCTAGCTCTCCCTGCCTATCTTAGTTCTCAGCACTCTCCCCATCTGTTAAGACTCTGACTTCCTGACGGCTGTCTCACAGGGTGGGTCAAGGCTGAGCCAGAGAGAAGTGCAGTCTGGTTCCACCACCCACTCCCATCAGCCACCAGTTGGCCAGCCAGGAAATCATTTTTGTCCAGCCTGCTATCTCTACCGTTTATCTCCCACTCCCTCTTCAAAACTTGTTGCTATCACTTTCATTTAACAATAGATTCAGTGTCCGGTAAATTGCCTGAGAGGTGTTTTGAGCCTGACATACTTTCCTGAGCTAAAAGAGAAAACAAAGTAGCTCTATGGCGTTCCTGCCATAAGATCAAGTACAAAAGGGAAAAGCACTACTTGAGAAGGGTAGAGCCAGAGAAGCAACGCAATCCCCTCCCTGCCCCCAGAGGTTTTTCTAGTGCTAGCTCTTGAGGGTACCATAAGGCAGATATTCTGGGGTCAAGGAGGTATGAGGGAAACTCATTTATTTTCCCCTTTTGAACTTCCCTGCTGCCCCAGTCTTTGCCTTCTTCTTGGCAGATCCCTGGGGTCCGGGCTCCTTGCGCTTAGCTGAAGAGAGAGAGCCAGTCACCTTGAAGAAATCATCCAGGCGGCCCTGGGTGCTGCCCTGGCGGCTCTTGCTCAGCCGCCTGACCCCACTGCGGATTCGCTCCTCAGAGAACTGCTTTTCACCACACATGAACTTGACGAGCTCTTCTTCATTTGGCTCACTCCACTTCAGCTCCACAGACTCTGGGTCAAGCACCTCGGGCTCCAGGAAGAGCTGCTGGGCCTCCTTGTGGAGCCAATTTTCTGGCACGGGGTACTTGCTGGGGTCAAGCCGACGCACGATCTCCTCAATGCTCTTGTGCTTCTGGATGAGGTCCACGGCCCGCTTGGGCCCAATGCCCCGAATGCTCTCACAGTAGTCACTGCCCAGCAGGATGCACAGATCTACAAACTGCTCCTGGTTCAGGCCCAGCTCCTGCAGGATCCGGCTCAGGTGGAATTCCTGGATGGGCAGCTTCTTGGCCTCGCTGGCAGTCAGGTGCCGCATTAGCACAGGGCTGCCAAAGGTCAGGCAATCCATGTCCTCGGTGGCCGCGGCATAGACTTTGCCAGCCTTCACGAGGGCAGCACAGCTGGCCTCGGCCTCACTGGGCGCATCAAGGTATGGGATGCCCATGAGGCTCAGCAGATGCTTGCACTCATCATTGTGTTGCTTGGTGACCTTTACCAGCCTCTTAGTAAACTTTTCTACCTCCTCCTCGACCCCAGCAGCCTGAGCCTGCTGCAGCTGCTTCTCGGCCTCGGCCCGCCGCTCACTGCGTTTGGCCAGCTCACCTGACTTGAGCTGTGGTGGCTTGCCGTCAAAGACATACACGGGCTTGATGCCATTCTCCATCATGCGGATGGTGCGGTAGAACATGCCCATCAGGTGGCTGGTAGTCTCACCCTCCTCATTCTGCAGCACATCCCCACCCTGGCGAACAGCAATCAGGAACTGATAAATGCTCATAGAGGCATCAATAGCCACCTTGCGGCCAAAGTAGCTCTTGATGTCATTCTCCCGGATGGCACCAGGGGCCACATCAGCAATCAGTTTGGCCAGGCCTTGAATTCCCATAGCAACACAGAGGAGGGACAGCTAAAAAAGAAAGGAGTAAAGTAAGAAGAGGAGGGACTTAAAGGATGCAAAGGATCAAGGGTTATAACTGGTGCCATCTCACCAGCTCCATGCCTTCAACTGAACAAACTGAGCACAACACAAAGGACGCCAATTTGGGACCGCAGAAGATGAAAAGATGAAGAAGACAAGGTCACCATTGGTAAAAAAAACTTACCGTCTAGCAAGGGAGCCCACTCAATACCAAGGCTTCCTGAGTATCGGGGAAAAAACTGGGTGTTAAGAGGAATAAGATCCTGCTGATGTCGAGAGACTTAAGGTTTCGTGGATAAGGAAGGCAGCAATAGGGCTCACACGCAGTAAGGGCTACAACTGGTGTGGGGGGAGGAGAGTGCCTGGCCTGGCCTGAGGAGCCCGGGGACCATAATGACAGAACCAGGCCCTGAAGGACAAGCAAATACTGGCTAAACAAAGATGACACAGGTACAAAAGCAACCATAAAACAAGGCTGAATGTGCAGTGGCAAAATAAACACGAGTTATCTAACCTCTTGCCAATTCATGCATTCCTCCTCTGTACCTTCACGCCAGTCCCTGAACACCCCCAACTCATTCCTCTGGCTCCCCACCTCTTAGCAGCTGTGATGGTTAGTTTCATGTGCCAACTTGGCTAGGCTAAGGCACCCAGTTATTTACTCTAACACTAATCCAGGTGTTGCTGTGAAGGTTATTTTGTGACATCTATCATCAGTTGACTTTAAGCAAAGGAGATTCCCCTCCATCATATGGGTGGGCCTGATTGGTTTTAAGGCCTTGGCAGCAAAAACTGAGGTTTCCCAAAGAAATTCTGCCTGAAGACTGCAGCATCAACTCCTGCATGAGTTTCTAGCCTGCGGGCCAGCCCGATCATTTTCAACCTTGCCAACCTCTTACAGTCACCTGAGCCAATTCCTTAAAATAAATCTCCTTATATATGTCCATATCCTATATCTTACTGTTTCTCCGGAGAACCCTGACTGATACAGTAGCCCTGAAGAAGGACTGGCAAAAAACCGTAACTGGATGGGAGTTATGTGGCTTTCTCACACGCTGCTGCTCGAGTCTCCCTTCAGTAATCCTTCAGCACTGCGACTGGTTTCTACTTCTACCATGAGGTTGCTAGGAATTCTAAGTCTTTCCCTTTGTATTTTCTCTCCACCACTAAGTCTGAAAATGTGAACTCCGTGGCTCCTACCTGACCCTAGGTCCTGATCTAGAAGCCTGGCAACCTGTAGTTGCTCAGTCCCACATTGCACTTCTGTGGTTCAGGCCCCTTCACAAGTATTTCCTAGGGCATTGTTTCCCGAACTTCGGTCAGACCCAAACCACCCTCACAATTTTTTGCCACTTTCATTCACTTAATATTTTCTTTAAATGGACACCATTGTTTTAAAAACTCAGGTAAGCTGAAAAAGAGAGCTCTTAAGCAGTAATGTCTGTGCTGTATCAGTTATATATATTTTTTTAATATTTTATTTATTTGAGAGAGAGAGAGAGCATGAGAAGGGGAAGGGTCAGAGGAAGCAGACTCCCTGCTGAGCAGGGAGCCCGATGTGGAACTCATCCCGGGACTCCAGGATCATGACCTGAGCTGAAAGCAGTTGCTTAACCAACTGAGCCACCCAGGCGCCCCTGTATCAGTTATATTTTGATGCGTTCAATGTGTAACCATTAAAAAGGATTTTCTGGGTGCCATTTAAAGTCATCTTGTGCCCACTGGTGGTATGTGTCCAACACTCCAAGAAATATTACACTAGACGTTTTCGTTGCTCCCACTTTTCACAGGATTCTTTCTAAAGCATAAGTGACGCTGCAACACTCCCCCCGCCCCCCCCCGCCCTTCTACTTAATTCCAAACACCTCAACCTGTCGTCAAGATCTTCCATGCTTTGCTTCCCAACCTACCTTCACAGTCGGGGGGCCAACGCCAAGGCTGGGATAAGGCCCGCCCTTTCTCACTGCTGCTCAGCCGTGCCCTCCTCCCGCCATCCTCTAGCTCTCCTGCTCGGAACCGTTCCTCCCGCAGAAGCCACTCGATCCTCTGGGTCCGGCCTCAGGCTGCCTGCTTTGCTAGAAGGCTTACCGGGAGGGAGGTCAGTGCCTGCTGGCCGGCTAGCCTCCCACAACCCCCAACAGAGGGAGGCGGGAAAGAGATCTAAACCAGTGAAGTCTCCAAAATGTTTCTCATCCAGGATCTTGGTCAAAAGACACAACGGCCCCTTTAAGTGGAAGCTGTTCCCTCCCCGCCAACAAATGAAGCAAGAGTCTCGGAGGTTAGGCGACCGGTCCAAGTCGCACTGCGGGAAGGTGGCGGGCGCCCGCGCTCTGGCCTTCGCCCCGCGCGCGGCAGACGGCCCCCCACAACGCCCAGAGCGAGGCGGACCCCGCCGCCCTCGGAGACACTTCCCATGGGGTCTCACCTGGCCTTTGGGGCGCGAGGCCTCGACAGCTAGCGCTCGGTCCGGGGCTGCCCAGGGCGGTGCTCAGTCCCGCACCCTCCTCAGCTCCGCCGCGGATCCCCGTCGTGCTCCGACGCCTTCCAAAGCCCGCGCTCCGCTCACGTGACCCGCCGCCGCGCACAGCCTCCTGGGAAGTGCGGTGCCGGGCCCGACCCCCTCGCCAGCTCGCCTTGTGGCAAACAGTCCCGCCGGGGAGAACGAACCCTCTCAGCGGCTCTGCCCTACGCTTCTCCATCGCTTGCCCCAGCTCCACATCAGGGGCCCACAGGTCCCAGCCCCAGCTACACCCTGACCCACGGGCCTACAAATCCCACAATGCCACTCGCGCGGGCGCACTTCCTCTTCCGCTGAGCGGGGCTCCTGCTCCTGCCGACGTGTTATTCGGTGGCGGAGCGGCGGATGACCCTGTGCCTGGCAAAATGGTGAGGGGGTGGAGGGGCGTTCCGGATAGGGCTGTGAGGACCCCCTTGGGGCCCGTTCCAACACCCCGATTCTCTCGCAAAGGCCTCAGACGCCTGAGATCCAGACAGCGGGAGGCTCCTGTATTCTCCGGCTTGGGCGGAGGGACGGGACGGGAAGCCCCTTGCCCTGGCCTCGTTAGCTGAGGTTTTGATCTGGCGACTTTTAAGGGGTGAGGCGTGTGAGGTGCATTTTTAATACCTTAAGCTTTTATTTCTGTTACCTGTGATTTAGCTGTTACCTCTGTTTGGAAAGTTCTTCCTCCTGCTGAACTCCTACTCATCCTACAAAGCCCAGGGCAGATGTCAACCTTCTTGGTGAAGCACGTCCAACTCTCTCAGGCACTTGGCCGCTGTCTCCTGGAGCTCCCACCTCTGTACAGACCTCTTGCCACATGTCACGGTCTTCTTGTTATCTGCCACGCTGCCACGCCTCCTAGTGACCACCATCTGACGTGCATCTAGCTCTGGGATGATGTCTATTCATCTTTGTGTTCCCAGTGCCAAACACAGGGCCTGCAATTGGAGGCCCAATAAATGGCAGCGATTGTCTTTATCATTTTGGGGGGGGGGAGGGGCGTAAATGTTTACTGAATTGAATTCCAGTGTCTCTTAGAACAATGGGGTCAATTTATTTCTCTAGAGTTGTTATGTTCTGGACTTTAGGAGCGCTGGCTGGTGAGTGACAATGGAAGTCAACATTTGTACAGAACTTTACGTTTACAGCCCTCCTTCACAAGCATTATCTCATAATCTTCCTGTAAGCTTGGGAAGGAAACAAACACCTTTTGAACGACTACTCTGTGCCAGGAAGTGAGCTAGATGCTTTGACGTTCATCATCTTTCTTAAATCATACATCAACTCTGTGAGTGGTGTTATTATAACTATTTTACTGAGATTCATATTATTCAGTAGAGCCAGAGTATTAACTGAAGTTTTTTGCCAGTAGATCCTGAGATTTCATAAGAGCGTAGTGTGAAAAATACAGATGTAGAAGTTGAGATTGGCTCCGGGCCCAGGCTCTGAATTACAGCAGGATTCTGAGCTTGGTGTCTACAGACATGGGTCCATAAAGCTCCTAAAAGTATAGGCAAACTTTTTCTTCCTTCTGGTTTACCCTGGGCAGGGTCCATACTTTTTATCACATTTTTTTTCATAGTCATCAGTGGTCTCAAAAAATGTTAGGGACCACTGGTCGATAGCTAATCAATCACCTTCTGTGTCAGCCTCTGATTCTTAGCTGCCCTTCTTGTCTCATGTTGAAAAAGCAAAGCGTCACCTTGGTTTAAGATGTCATTGTTGTCATTTCCAAATGGAATCACTTGGTGTTGGTTCTGAGGACTTTCATACTTCCCAGGCTTCATGAAGCAGACCTTTAACAGTCCTAGAGGAGGAGGCTCCTTGACGACCTCACACTCCCCCTCAGGTTTAAGTCCTGGGATTCTTTGATAGCTCTGATCTCATGCCCTCCTCTAGGAGCTCGAGGCCATGAGCAGATATACCAGGCCCAGTGAACCCTGCTGTCTTCCCCCATCTGACTGTGGTGCTGTTGGCAATTGGCATGTTCTTTACCGCCTGGTTCTTCGTGTATCCTTTTACTGAGCAGCCAGTGAGCCAGAATTAGCAATGTGGGAAACCGAGGGAGAAACCATGCTGGGTACGTGCACCCTGCCAGTTTTGCTCTGGTGTGGGGGTAGGGGGAAGGTAAGGAGGTTGAAGAAAAGCTGTTGATGTCCAAGGTCAGGTGCTGGCCTTATTTCCCAAGTTCAGGGAGCTTAGTTTGCTCTTCAGATTTCCAGGATAGTGAACGGAAGGCCTGGCTGGACTGGAGGCTGGGGACAGGGAATCTGAAGTTGGGAAAGTGGTAAAAGGGTATGCTCAGGCGGCAGGAGATCTGAGGGCTAGTGCCAGTTCCACTGTTCACTAGCTATGTGACCTGGGGTAAGTGACCTAACCCCTCTGGGTCTGATTTTCTCCATGGGTGGTTGAGGGCTGGTAGGAAGCAACAAGAGTCCAGGTCATCTCTCAGGCCCCTCTTCCTGGCAACACTGAGCCAGGCAAGCCTTCTAGAAGGCTCACCCTATACCTTTTTCCCAGAGCTGCACTGGCCAGGCTTCCTGTCCTAGGCAGTCCATCCCTTTGCTTCTCCTTAATCACCCTGCCAGTTATGAGGTTACCTCTACCAAGTACACTCGGGATATCTACAAAGAGCTCCTCATCTCCTTGGTGGCCTCACTCTTCATGGGCTTTGGAGTCCTCTTCCTGCTGCTCTGGGTTGGCATCTACGTATGAGCTCCCAAGGGTAAGAGCTGCGAGAGGGTGGGCACTACAGAAGCTTCCCACATCCGCATCAGTGGGGTCCTCAGGCTGTGCAAGACTTTGGTTAACGGTGACAGACTTAGCAGAGTGGAGAGGGACACCAGGCACGTGTGCCTCTTTCCCTGTCCCAAACGGGGATCTGAGACCTACATTGTCATTCTCAGTTCTGCACACTGCCCAGGGCTTTGGGATACATTTCACAGGGCTGTGGGCACAGTCTTCCCATGTTAGACAGTTTGCATCCTTACACATCATACATCATTGACCTGGCGAAGCTGCTTGGGAATGGATTAGAAGGGGGTCAGAATCTAGGAGTACCATTGTGGTTAGTTTGAATGTTTTCAGTCAGTAAAATAAATCTTGACTAAGTGATTAAAAAAAAAGACCCAAAACCCTTGCTGCAGATAATCCACCGAACAGGTCACTGAGAATCAGCTTTGGTGGCTCAGCTTCAGAGTAGTGTGCCCATCAGCCCTTGCCCCAGGAGCACAGGGTCCAGTGAGAAGAGGAGGTGGAAAGAAGGGTCATCGGTTTCATTTTGATACTCCCTCTCCTCTTTTCAGGTTCCAACCAGGAGCTTCACTGAATTCCTGCTTTTGTAAATTAATTTTTTTACTGTTGCTGGAAGTGTCCCACCTGCTGCTCCCAATAAAGGCAGATAGATGTGTGACCATCCGTCTGGCGCCCATTCTGCAGGGGTGGGGCAGCGGTGGAGTGGCACCGGGACCCACGTGACTTCCCCGGTCCCACCCCTTCCCATTTTTCTTCTGCCTTTCAGATGGTTCCTCCTGCTGGGAAACCCTGCTCTCTCTACCTGTGAGGGGTGAGGAGGGTATGGGAGGGGTGTCTGTCCTTGGAATTTAAAGCTCTGTGGATAGGAAGGGGCCAGGCCAATCCTCCTCTGTTGTTTTTAGAGCAGACCTTCTGGGAACCCGCACCAATCAAGTCTGCCCTGGGCCAGTCCCATCCTCTAAATGTAGGCACCCTTCTGTGTGCTGGGGAGCTTCACAAGGCTCAGTTTGTGCTGCCCAGGGAGGTTTATCCTAGGGTGGCTCCTTTAACCGGGGCGGGGGTGGGGGGGCGGCGGCAGCCATAGGTCCATGGGATGTGGCTAGGGGAGGGGGCTGCTGAGTCCTGTTCCCAAGCCTAGCATGAAGCTAAGGAGGATAATGGGATACAAGGCATCCATCTGGCTCAGGAACCCCAGAACTCCAGTTGGTCTTAGCCCCATAGGCAACTCCATCTCCTACCACAACAGTCTCAAGAAGAGATGGGGAGGCAAGGTCAGATACAAAGCCATGTTTTTACATTTATTTATATATGTATATTTACTTCAGAAGGAAAGAACAGGACAGGAAACAAGCAGGCCCAGGGCTGCTTCCCTCTGCCCACTCCAGAGTCAGAGTTGGTACACGATAAATATGAGTCAGCACTCAGGGACAGGAACTGGGAGTTAACTGGAGGGAGGGGCGCTCTATGCACATGCAGGCTTTTGGGGGGGAGGGTACAGTATGGGCAGAGGGATTTGTGCATTGAGAGGCCCTATGTACAGCTTGAAGCTTGGGGGAGATTAGCCCAGTGGCTCCAGGAATAAATGCCAAAGGGGAGAGGGGAAGGGAGGGATGGCTGCTGGACCCCATGTAGGGAATGGAGCCAAGACCCCCACTTACCAGTGCCAAGCAGGCAGCTGTCAGCCTCCAGCAGGTGACCCACTACCCTCCCCTGAAGCCCTTTTACCTTCATGGGCTTAAGGCAACTTTGGTCCAAGGTTGACCCCCCCCCGCCCCACCCCCCCCACCCCACCCAAGCAGCTTGGAGTCCCAGCTTGGCCCCAATCCTTGCACTGAGGACCCCTCCTCAGGCATGGAAACAGCCAGCTGCTAACCAGATTGGGGCTACGCTGTGTCCGGAAGGGCTCCAGGGGGCAGTGGAGGGTCACTTTCCAGTTAAGGACTGAGGGGCCACAGTCCAACGACAGGCACCCTCACTGAGGAAGCCCCAGAATCCTATTGCAAAGGGTGGGGCTCAGCAGTTTTAAGGCATTTCGGGAAGGTTCCCCACAGGGGAGGACAGGGGAGAGAGAACACAGTAGTCCTGCGGAAGGCCTGGCTCCCTGGCTCCCTGCGTGGTGTGGGCAGCCACGTAATTCCTATGTCAGAATGAGGGAGGGGAGCCACACTGGGGAGGGAGCTAGGAGGCGGGGTAGCCCTCTCCCCCAGCTCCCCTGAGGATAAGTGCTTTGAGACCCACGGCAGAAGGGGGCCCGCACTTCACAAGCTTCTTCAAGATTGCAGCTCCCCACAGAAAGGCCTCCCATTCAAAGCTGAGAATGAGAGGGGTAAGGCCTGGTTCCCAGAGAGAACACCACAGGGCAGGGATGGCAATTCCTGTTCCCCTCACTGAACCCGTGTAGCCGTGGCTAAATGATTTCCACACTCCTTCTGTGAGCCTGGATGTGGCCTTAGAACATTCCAGGCTCCCACCAAGACCAGTTACTTTAACACTGGCACTTGAGTTAAGACGTCTTCAGTAACGCAAACCCATTGCTCCACCTCCGGGAGGAGAGGGCGGAGATGGAATCTGCTGCCGAGCCCGACGTGGGATCCCTTGATTTGGGGAGACAAGGTCGCCAGCAGACAAGAGAGGAGGGAGAAGCCAGAGTCTTAGTGGTTGGGAGTGGGATGGGTGTCTCAAGCCTCCCTGGGATGGGTCAGAGCCAGGGCCCTGTGTTTGTAAATGTTTCCCCAGGGCTCTGCACCTCTCTGGCCTTTCCATCTCCATCCTTCCACTAGTGCCCTGGCTTAAGTGCATTTTAGTAATTACTTCATTAATAACAGCAAAAGCTATTTGTCTCCACGCACCAGCCAAGACCAGCCTGCTGCCCTTACAGGGATTCCTGCTCCTCTGCTCAGAGAATGATGGGTCACCGATACCACTACAAGCTCTGGAAGCTCCCAGAAGCCCAGGCCATGGGGCCACAACACCCATCTGGGGGGCTCGTGGGGAACTTCCAGGATACTCCAGGTTTAAGGGCCCAAGGCTGACCTGGCCCCCTGGCCCCCCACACTGGTTCAGCCAGGCACTAAGTATATGTAAGGCACATTGGTCAGTCTTTGCAACCCATCCAGGGCTGGCTTCAGCTGCCCTGGGAGCTCTTGGGAGCCAGTGCTCCCAGGGAGAAGACACCTCCTGGGCCACACTTAAAGCTTCAAAGTCCCAAGTCCAGCGTAACAGTCAAAGCCCAAAAAGTCCACCACCTCGCCACCCCCCCAGGGAGCAGCTTCCAGGGTGAGGGCTGTATACTCTCCGCCGACTCATGGATCCAGCCAAGTCTTTTAGGGCTCCAGCCAAATCCCCACTCCAAAAGAGGGGTGGCTCGCAGTCTCAAAAGGGGAGAGTGGGAGGATAGGCTCTGGACAGTCACAGGCTTACCCTTGCCTCCAGGGCCCCTGCAGCCAGCCCTCCAACCACCATATCTGGACAGATACGACGCCCCAGGGGGTCTCTCGGGCTCCCCCTGTGGTGTGAGGGGCGACCAGCAGGAACAGCAACTCCAGTGTGAGGACTCCGACGAGTTTCCCCAGTCGTGGGGAGGGCCAAGCCCGATTCAGTCTCTCCGAGGGAGTGCCAGCAAGCAGCAGAGAGCTGGCGGGGCGGCGGGCTCCAGTGTAACGCCACGGCGTCCAGTGTGGAAGGGGCGCGTGGGGCCCCGGCCCGGGTCTGGTGCCGCCTCCGGGAAGGCAGCTCAGTCACACAGGCGGTAGAAATGGAAGTAGTAGTCCGTGGCCGGCCGGACCGGGGCCTCCGTGCTGCAGTTGGCCTGACCCTTGTGGGGGAGGGCAGCAGGAACAGGTGAGGTGGCTCAGGGGGTGCAGGGCAGGATGCACTCCCCCCCCCCGCCACATCACCTGGCATTGCGCCCCAAGTCTTGCCATGTGCTCCGGGAACCCCCACGTCCTTTCCCCAAGCCCCACACTTGAGATGCAGGTGCCCGGGCCTCTGGGACAGATGGGGTGCCTGTACTCACCAGCAGGGCCACCCGGAAGTGGTAGGTGAATTCTCGGAAAGACAGGATTGTTACTGGCCACTGGTGGGAAGTGCCCTGGAGAGAGGGGAGAGGGAGGGGTGAAGACAGCCCCCTGGCCCTATCCCAGCCAGCAGCCCTGGGCTCTAGGGCAAGTGTTATGGAGGCTAAAGTCAGAGCTGGGAAGAGAGAAGGGAGGGAGCACGTTCTGCTTTGGGGAGCAGTAGCACCCTTTACGCAGACTCGGAGCCAGGCTCCCGCAAGTCCAAAGCTGCCCTCCCCTGGTCCCTGCCTTGTCTTTTGCCGCCTTCGCTCCCCGTTATGCTCCAGGCACATCAGAGTATTTCATGAACCCCATCCTCACCCCAGCCCAGTAAGGTGATGCTGCTTATCGATGAGGAAGCTGAGCTATTGCTTGAATCACACGGCACCGTGTGGCAGAGCGGAGATTGACACACAGGCTCCTGGGCTGTCGCGCTCTCCCTTGCACGGGAGCCTGAGGCCCACCTTCAGACAGCTTGCCCGTGTGCCAGCTGAGGCTTTGGCGTGGCCTCCCTGTACGTGGCCCCGGGCCTGAGCTCTGCATCCTGACAGCGGCTGGCTGGGCTCTCCCTCTACTTGCGGGCGTGCTCTCCTCTGCCTGCGCCTCTTTCAAGGCTCTCACCCACTCAAGTGACTTTCTGCACATCTTCCCAGCTAGGGAGTGCATTCTTCCAAGGCAAGGCCTGTGTCCACCCTCGCTCCCCACAGATGGGCCCAGCACAGGGCCTGGGACAGAGGAACCCCAATACATTTTTGTTGAATAAACATGAATCGTTGAGAAGAAATTCCCACTTGTGCGGAGAGTCACAACTTGGGTCACATGGGGGTAGGAGCTGGACAAGGAAAGGGCCATGGTCATTTGGTTCTCAGAGCAGGAGGTAGGCCTCTACAAGGTAGGCTGAGCAATCTTCCAAACTGGAGGACTGAACTGTGCCGCTGCCCAGCCTGAGCTTGAGGACTGGGCTCCTTCCTGTTTCCCGACTCCTAGCCTTTTGCCACATGTCCAGCTCTGCCAGAAGGTCACACGTTCCCTGGCCTCCAAACCTCTGCACGTGCTGTTCTGCTCCTGGGACAGTGTCCTCTTTTCTTTGTCCAGCTGACCCCAAATCACGCTGCAGGTTTCGTCTTCATTAAACATGACTTTTGGGGTGGCTGTTCTGACCCTGAGCACAGACAAGTTTAGCTCTCCCTGCCAGGGACCTCTAGGATACCCTCCTCATCCCCGCCACTGCGTTCATCCCAGGTTAGTCCTGGTGGAACTGTTTTCTTGCCAGGGGCTCTTGGCAGGGATGGGATAGAGCAAGGACAGGGCAAGGAGATGCTCTGCAGTGAGCCCCGAGGCCCAGGCCTTAAGGGACCCTTGTGGAGATGCCTTCACTCTGACTCCCAGCTCCTTCTCTTCACCTGTTTGGGGGCCCAGTTGTGCCAGGGAAGATGAAGCCCTGGGGCCTAGCTGGCCCCCAGCTTCCCAGTCGCCTCCTACCTGGGTGTCCTGGTAGGTGTGCAGGCTCTGTGGGAAGCCCCCCCTCCTCACACGGCTCATCCTTTGACATCAGGCTGCACAGCACCACAGACACGGGAGACGAAGAGCTGGGGGAAGGCCCGGTTAGCGGGGAAGTGGGGTTCCGAGTTCCTCAACCCCACCCCGCCCCCAGCCAGCCCTCCACACCACCTCCCCTGCCCTGCTGAAAACAAGCCACGAATCCTCACACAGCCCGAAAATGATGCCTACTAGTCAGGCCCTAGACAGCCCTTTCCCGTCTACCATCCCACATGGTCTTCACACCCGTGAAACAACAGCCTTTTCTAGATAAGGAGCTGAAGCCCAGAGACCGCCAGGGTCATACAGCCAGTCAAGCACAGAGCAAGGGATAAAGTTACTTAGCATCCCTTCTCAGACCCCTTCCCCAAGTTGCCGAGGACCGCCGTGTCTCCACTGCCCCATGCTGGCACTCACTTCATCTGCAGAGTTAGGCTGAGGTGCAGCGGGGTGCTGCTGCTGACAGGGATGTGGTAGGTGAAGTTTCCAGGCCTGTAGGGGCAAACACGGCTCCTTGGACCAAGGATCCCTGCTGAAGCCCCTTGCCTGCACACCCCAGCCCCAGGTCTGTACTGGAGCCCATGGAAAGCGACTGCCCCACCTTGAGGGGGGGGGGCTGGAGGGGGACGGCATCTGGGCATCTGCCCTGCCTGGGCTCATGGCACCTGAGGGAATCTGTCTTTGGGGTGAAGGGAGGGAGCCAAGCCCACCTGCAGGCATCCCCTGGAGCGCAGTACTGGGAAGTGATGGGCATTGATGTCTCCAGCACCTGGATGGAGGTCAGGGAGGGCACTGGGTCTGCAAGGAGAGGGGCTGTGGGGGCAGGGAGGAGGGTGACAAGGCAGGATACAAATAAGCAGCAGCCAAGCCGTTCCTTGCCAGGCTCACATTCAGTCACTCACACCTTAGTATAAGTTAATTTCAGGTTATTCTTTCCAGACCCCCACAATGGCCAGGGTCACACCGCCCTCTTCCCCCCCCCCAGCACTACGAAGAGCCGCTTCCCGTGAGCCTGGGGTCTGCCTCCTTGACAGAACCTGAATACCAGGAGCAGGGATGGGTCTTCCATATCCTTTGCCAGGGCTTACAGGAGCCCGCTCACAGTCCTTTCTCCTGTCTGCACACATCTCCTCCATATTCAGTTCAGTTCAGCGGCATCAAGTTGGTAGATTGAAGTCAGCCGCAGTGGGAGCAGTCAGTCACCACAAATCAGGGCTTTT
This sequence comes from Zalophus californianus, assembly GCF_009762305.2. Lineage (NCBI taxonomy): Eukaryota > Metazoa > Chordata > Mammalia > Carnivora > Otariidae > Zalophus > Zalophus californianus. The sequence goes on along the minus strand of NC_045605.1, from coordinate 103,607,298 downwards.
TTCCCCAAGAGCCAACTGTTAAACACCTACCAGCACCCCACTCGTGAGGGCCTGTGGCCTTCTGTGGATAAACCCACCACAGACTGGCTGGCTGGGTGGGGGTGGGACTGAAGGGTGACGTGGCGGGTGGGGGAGACAAGGCTTTCCTGGTCATCTACGGGCTGGCTGCGCCTGACCCACCCACCCCCACCTAGGAAGGGGAGGCTGGGGCCACAGAACATCTGCTGGACCTGGCATGTTTTCAGCTCTGTGAGGCACAACCCAGGCACGCAAGGACCCCCCACAGGACCCAGCATGCCCCTGGGGTCACGGACAGATACCTAGATACAGACAAGACGGAAGGTACCCTTCTCGTTTCTCTTCTGGGCAAACTCCTGTGGTCCTTCAGAGACTCAGCTCCAATGTCACCTCCTCCAGGGAGGCCTTCCTGATCACCTCCCCGCCTCAGCCTGGACAAAGCGCCCTCCCCCGTCACCAGGCTGCCTACCCGTCCCCTCAGAGCCCCGTCACGCTACTACAGTACTGTGTTCTCAGGTCTCTGAGCATTTCGGGGTCAGGGCGTGCCTCTCTTCATTACCCCCATACCATGCACACAGCCGGCCACAGAGCAGGAGCCCCTGGGGTTTCCCCATCACTCTGAACTTCAACCTCAGCAAGTCACCATTCCTAAGCTCTTTTTTTTTTTCTTTAAGCCACAAAACCCATCAAATGAAACCTGATAAGGAGGCCCAGTATCTAGAGCAGAGCCACCTGGCTGAAGCCCAGAAGGCCCCTGGCCTCCTCCGTGACCTCTGGGGCCCTGGCATTGGCCAACATGGGGTGGGATTCCAGCTCTGCGGCTGCCCGGCCACACAACCCGGCTCCGTTTCCCCATCTGAACCATGGGGATGACCCCTTCCTCGCTGGGATGTGTGAGCACTGAATGAGACGAGTTACATATGGCCCCCAGCCTCATGGCTGGGACTGCACAACGCCCAGCAAATGGCTGTCGACTGACGGTCCTGCGCCAGGCCTTCCGGAGCCTGGGCTGAGCGGCGCCCTGGCCAGGGAGCCTCGCTGGCTGAGCTGAGAAGATGAGGGGGCAGGCAGGTAGGGCAAGTACCTGGCTGGCCCCGGGCCTGAGTGGGCTGAGCAGGGCTCAGGCCAGGCTCGGGGGCCCCTCGGCGGGTCCGGCCATGGAGGCCAAGGCTAGGGCTGTTCTTGGCTTTGCCTTGCCCTCCAGGGAAGGGGACTGCAGGGCTGGCCAGAGGCTCTGAGCTCTTTGGATGCTTGGAGTGGCCAATACCATTGGCTGACAGGCTCCAGGACTTGGCTCTGATGTTGGTGACTGGCAGCAGGGCCATCTGGCTAGGGCCTGTGAAAAGAATGAGGGATAGGCTGAGCAGGGGGAACTGGCTGTCTCCTGTCCCGCTTTCTCTAACACCTCACCAGACTCTGGGTGACCCCCCTCTGTCTCTTCGTCCCCTCGGGGAGACCCACCAATCTTTCCAGAGCCCCATTCTGGGCTTCAGGATACCCTCCCACCAATGAGACTTCGGGGCCTTCCTCGGGACTCACATAAAACCCCCTCAACCCAAACCCTGGACCCGGGAGAGCCATACCTGAGCGGTTGGTGGAGGGGCTGGGACTGGGGCTGAGGCCGTGGCCAGGGTTAAAGCTGGGGCCAAGACTCGGGGCAGCGGTAGGGCTGGGGGTGGGCGAGGAGCAGCAGACGACTGGGCAAGGGCGGCTGGAGCACAGGTCCAAGGTGGGGATGACCGGACCTGGGGCCGAGCTGGTCAGGCCAGTGGTAACTGAGGAAGCCGAGGCTGTATGAGCTCCGGGCCGGGCAGCTGAGTCCCCGCTCAGAACACCGCTCCCTTCCCCCCACCCCCACCCTCCAGACCCACCCAGCGCGCACCCAGCAGCAAGGAGGGCGGTGTGCCTGGCAGCCCAGTGGTCCCGGGGGAATGTCGGAGCTGGGTGGTCCCGAAGCTCTGGCTGGACCTGCTGGGGAGGGGCGAGCTGAGCTCAGAGGGACTGCGAGAGCCTGAGCAGGGAGGCCTGGGAGTCCCAGAGAAGTGGACAGGAGAGACAGAAGGGACAGGGATGGTGGAAAAGAGGCAGGGGGCAGGATGGCAGAAGCCAGAGGTAGGAGGGAGGGGGCTTGGTCCAGACACGTACCATGGGCACATGGCCTCACTCCCCCCAGGGTGCTGGGGCCGGAGCAGGGCCAGAAGACAGGAAGTGGACACGGCATAAGAGCTAAGGGGTGACAGAGAGGAAAAAGAACCGGGGCGGGGGTGGGGGGGAACAGGTGCAGGGGAGGAGAGAGAAAAGACACGGTCAGAGATAGCCCCGGAGCCGAGGTGACAGTGGGCAGACAGAGCCCGGGGTCCCACCCTGGCCCTCCTTCCCTGCCAACTCCCCCTTCCAACCTGGGCCCCTCAGATGCCCCCTGACTCACAGAGGCCCAGCTACCTCAAGGAGCACTGAGTAGAAACATTGGCTTCAGCCTGGACAGCGAAAATGCTGCCCCTCCTCCAGGGAGACCTTCCCACCCGGCCCTGCAAGCCCCGATGGGCTGAGAGCCTGAGGCGCTGTCCCCTTCGGAGGAAACAGCTTCCACAGCTCCGCTGCCCCTGGGCTGCCCACCAAAGCCCCACCTGTCCTGGCAGCCTGGCCGGCAGCCAGGCCTCCAGGGACATACCCATCAGTTTCTACCAGGTCCTCCTCGGCGCGCAGGCTCAGCACGTACAGTGTGGACATGGACACCACGCTGGGAGCCACAAAAAAGGGCCACTGTTAGAGCTGCCGCCATGGTCCTGGCCCTCTCTCTAGGGCAGGGTCTGTGGTCCTTGGCTCCAGGGGCTGTGCTTGCGAATGAATGATGCCTCTCCACGGTCTCCTCCCACCCCCGGGGCATGGGACAGAAGGAGGCAGCCCGCTTCCTTCCCAGAGACCTCAGGCAGGTCTCATCTCCCAGCCCCATCTTCCTCTTCCTCCAGACCTGGGCCCAAGGGCAGCTCACCTCCCCCCAGCCAGCCCTGCCTGGAGCCCGGGGCACAAGTCACCTGAAGGCCATGACCACCACTAGGGCAATGATGGTTCCCTGCAGGAAGCGCTGGCTGATGCAGGTCTGGTCTGGGACCACAGAGGACGACTGAGGACCGACAGGAAAAGGGGAAGAAGCAGAAAAGGCCCAGACTTAGGGAGCCCATGGTGTCCCTTGGTGTGGGCTCTGCTGGAGGTGGGGGTGCTAAGGTCTACTCATGCCTACGGTGGGGGTGGGGGGATGGACAGAGGGAGAGGAAGGAGAAACGGGGCCAGAGAGCTAGAAAGCTGGGAGGAAAGAGGAGCCCTCGCAGTCAGAGAGCCTGGAGAGCGAGGGCCCGGCCCAACCTGCCTCCCATCTCCCATCCGTGCCCACCCTCACCTTGCTGGCCACCTTGGGGGGCCTCTTCTTGTGGGGGACACTGCCCGCCCGGCTGAACTGGCTCCCTGCACGGCTGCAGCAAGAGGGCCAGGGTCAGAGGTGCCTCTGGGAAGGGGATCTTGCCCCTGCCTGGCCCACGCCCCCACCTGAAGGCGCCCGAGCTGCCCGTGGACTTGAGGCTGTCCAGCCGCCGCAGTTTGGCCAGCTTGTGGCTCCAGCGTTCCAGCTCATCAATGCGCGTCTCCAGGTTGTCCGTCAGCTTGCACAGCTCCTTCACAGCACCCACGTTCTCCATGAAGATGCGCTCCTGCCACGGGGGGTGGGCGCCGTCAGCCCCTGGGGAGCCCTGGGCTACAGGGAGCGGCCGCGTGGAGGCCCTCCAAGCCTCCCTACCCAGGCCAGCCCTAGCTCCCCCAACTTCCTGTGCCTACCTCCAAATAGCTGCCCCACCTCTGCACCATTGCTTGGGCCACCCGTCCAGCCGGAACGGCCCTTCCCGCCCCTTCGGAACAGTCTCTCAGAGGCGCCCAACCTCTGATCTCGTGAACGTGGGGTCGTACGCTTCAGCTCCTTACTATTCAGCCGAGGCCAAAACCTATGACTTCACCCTCACCATAAGCCATGTTCAAGCTTTGCGATAGCCACCCGAGAGGGTCTTGGCAGTGACTCTTTAACCTCCTTTCGAAGGGGAGGAAAATGACCCCCAGTGCGCTTCGTCTTGCTGTAGACCACACAACCATAGTGTCGCCAGCTGGCCCTTGGATGCTCACCCCCTTCCCTGGGAGGTGGGGAGGGGGCTCTGGACGCATGAGAGAAGACTGGGCTGCCCTCACCCCCTGCATTTCAGCCCTACCAGTCTCCAAGGGGGAGATGAACACCCCCCAGCTGGCCCACCCCCTGCCCTTGGGCCACCCAAGACCTCCCACCCTGCAGACCTTGTTCACCACCAAGAAGTTCTCTATGGTTTTTCCCATTGGCAAAGACCAAGTCTCCAGTGTCCTTCACGGCCTCAGGCAGGATCTCCTTCACTTCCTGGGCGATGACACCTGCGGAGTTGGGAGGGGAGTGGGGTGGAGAACGCCCACAGCACCATCATGTAAGGAGGGGGCCCGGTTTGAGGAGGGCAAAATTCTGGGGGCTAGAGATTTGGGATCCAAGGTGCCCTGGAGCAGGAAGCTCCAACGGAGCTTCAGTTCAGAAGGCTGCAGTTCCGGGGCTCAGGTGTGGGGTTCCCTGGCCTGGGGCAAGGGTGGATTCCTCGGAGGAATGATCCCAGTGGAAGTGGGCAGAGATAAAAGCAGGATTCACCTAAAGAGCCGAGGATCCCGGGACCAGGATTCCGGGACTTCTAGTGTCAAGGGGGTAGCTAGCCGACACCCGGGGAGGTCCGATTTTCCAAGGCTGAGGGGTGGGACTTCTAGAGGGCAGGATTCCCTGGGTAGGAGTTCCAGGAGTCAAGGAGAGGGGTGCCTGGGAGTGGGGTTTCCAGCGGGCTGGGACAGGGGACGGGGTGACTGAGGGCCGAGGTTGCCGGGTTCCCGGACCCCAGCCCCAGTCCGCGCAGGCCGGTCCTTACCGGTCTCTGGTGCTGTGGCCTCGATGCCCGCCGTGGCTGCAAACTCCGGCTTGTATCTGTAGTGCACCAGCCGCATGCGCGAGATCCTCTTCAGCTGCTCCGTGGTGTCCACCTGCCCGGGAACCAGGACCGAAACTGAACCCCTCCCCTCCTGGGCCCATCCGAGGTGGGGTCTGGGGTTGTACGGCGGCCGCCCGGGCTCTGCGGTGCGGCGGGGAGACCCCTAGGGCCTGCCTCCCTCACCTCCTTCCCCTGCCGCCCTGCCCTTCCACCTGGCCCCGCCCCCCCCCGAGCCCCGCCCCCTCGCCCTCCGCCCCTCCCGCTGGGAACTCCGCTCTCCCGGCCGCACGGCCCCGCCCCTCGCCCACAGCCCCGCCCCCACCTCCTGCACGTGCTCCTTGGCCCGCAGGTCCGAGGGGTGCATGAGCGAGCCCATGACCTTGACGTTGCCGTGCACTACCAGCGCCTCGTCGGGCCGGTCCGTGTTGATGCCCACGCGGCCATGGTGGAAGACAGTGTCGGGCACCTGCGCCCGCTGCCACAGCACGTCGCTGTCACTCTCAAACTGGCCTGGGTTGGAGGCCTAGCACAAGTGGGCCGGGGTTTGGATCAGTCCCAGGGGCGGGGGACCTGCAGTGCCCTGGGCAAAGCGGAAACCCTGCAGCTACCTCTCCGGCTCCAGGCAGGGATCCTCACCCCACCACGCCCAACTTAAACTGCACCTCCCACTGTGGCACCTTTCAGTCACTCGTGGGATCTCAGGAGGCTACCCAGGCCTTGTCCACCTCCACCCTTGTGAAGGAGACACTGTGGCTCAGCAGGTGGGAACTTGCCCGAAGCCACCCAGCTAGGGCCTAGCAGGATCAGCATTCTAGCTCCTGACTCCCCAGGACCCCAGTACTTTTCCTGGGCGCCACCGCTCCCAGCTCCCGAGAGAACTCTTGATCCCTTGGGAGGAGGTAGCCCTCACCCTCACGATGATGCGCTCTGAGATTTGGGCAGCCAGCGTGTAGTTCTGGTTCTGGGCGTGGGCCTGGAGGGCCACCACCAGCATGAAGTACCTGCAGCACACAGGGGTTTAGAGGCACCCGGGGTCCTGCCCCACCTGCCCCTGCCCGCCCACCCCCTTCTCCCCGGCCCATGTCTGCTGTACAGTGCCCGGGGTTCCCAGCACCCCAGTGGGGAGAGGGCATTAACACCTCATCCTACAGAGGAGGAACCTGAGTCTCCACCAGGGGGCAGAAACTCCCCAGGGCCCACAGCTAGGACACCTGGAGCTGCTCATCCAGAAGCCAGGCTTCTGCTCTCTCATCCTTAACTCCACTAGCCTTAGCTGGGAGGCTCAGGTCTCTCTTCTGTAAAATGGGTCAGTGTGTGGGACACTGCGACAGCAGTGTCTTCCTGCCCCTCCTCCTTAGAGATGGAGGGCCGGCCAGAGCCAGGGTGCAGCCTGCTCACCTCTGGTCAGGGTTGGGTTTGCCCTTCTTGCGCATGTTGTTGGCAGTGGTCTCACTGAAGTGCAGACGGCCCACAGTCACCTTCGTGACCTGCTCAGGGGCAGATTGACCCTGCAGAGGAGCGGCAGGGGACTCAGGACACAGGGAGGGGGGCTTCCAAGAGCCAGGCGCCCAGTCGGGAATGCGCGGGAGGCAGATATCGTGGGTGCCTGCCTGGCCCCCTCAGCTCCCAAGCCAGCTCCAGGGCCAGCCCACCCGGGGACCACCACCCCCAGGGTTGACACTCACGTGACAGGGTTAAAGGGCCGCTTGCTCCGGTCCGACTGTGACTGCTCGATGTTGATGGACTGGTTCAGGGCCTCCAGCTGGGGGAGAAGCAGAGGCCAGTGGCTCATCAGGGCCGGGGTCCCCGCCTGGTTCTGCCACCCTTCAGCCGCTCAGCCCGGGCCTGGCCCAGCCCGAGCTCCCCCGGAACTGGAGGCGAGGCCCTCCCTCCAATGAGGGCACAGACAGTCACATGGCTCTCCCAGCTACGCATGCACCCACTCACACATTCCACGGACACACGGCCCCCACCCCCATCCCTGCGGCCCCTCCATGAGCAGCGGCGGAGCCACGCCAAGGCGCCAGGTTCCAGCTCCTGGCAATGGAGGAAACCCACGCAGCAGTGCCCCCAGGGAGGTCGTGGGCTCCAAATCAGCCACTCCGAGGCTGGGGCTAGAGGGGCCCCAGGGGAGGAGCCTCAGGGCAGGTGTCCCCAAGGGCCGAGGACTGTAGCAGAGTGAACGGGAAGGCCAGAGGAGGAGGGATGGAATGGGCATTCTCAGGGTGTCCCAGAGGTGGGGAGCTGCCTCAGGAAAGCGGGGGCTGCGAATGGGCACAACCCTGTTTGGGGCACAACCAGAGGCAGGGCTGGAGGGAAGCGCTCGTGGGCGAAGCTCAGAAGTCAAGGTTTCGCTGGAGGGCACCAGGAGCTCTGGAAGAATGGCAAGTGTCGTGCCCGCTGGTGTCTCGGGGGGAGAGTGAGCTGGTGGCCCCCGTGGAAGCTGCTGTGGTCACTTAGACGAGGTGGGGGTGTGGTCGGGGCCAGGGAGAGGCAGAGGGGAGAAGAGAGAGGAGGTGGGCAATGCTCGAGGAGAATAGCCAGACCTGGTGCATGATGATGCGGTGGGGGCAAGTGGGCCCCTGGATGGATGGCCCCCGGAGTGGCTTGGGTAACCAGCGCCCCGCAGCCCTACTCCCTGAGTGGGGAGCCCCGGCGGAGGGGCAGGCTGACAGGGAGTTCGTTGGGGGCTGAGGATCTAAGCCGACATAGGGGTCAGGAGAAGGGTCTGGGTTGGGGGTATAGATTAGGGGGTCACTGGGTAGAGAAGGAATCAGGGAGCACAGCTGAGAAGGGGGCTGAGGGGGCTGACGGTTGGGGTGCAGGTACCCTCATTTTGCCTTGGGGTCATTCAGGTCCCCAAGCATTCCCTGCTCCCCTTCCCTCCTGGCTGAGCCCCCAAACCTGCCTTCACTCCGTGCAGTTTCAGGTAGAAGCAGTCGAGGGGCTTGAGGCCCTCAGGCGTCTTGACGTACTTGGGCTCGCCCAGCATGCCGATGTACACCGTGACCTGGAAGTGGTTCTTCTTCTGGCACACGAACGCGTCGTCGCCCACCGAGAAGTTGAAGCCCTTGTCAGCGTCCACACGGTAGGTGAGCATGGGCCTAGGGGCAGGTGAGGGTACTCACCAGAGGCACCCCCACCAAAGCCAGGCCTGGAATGTCCCTCCCCCATGCCTGTGTTGCAAAGCGATTTCCTACCCAGTCCCCACCGCCACCCCCCGATCCTCAGACCACTCATGGGGCTGCCCCCCACTTCTCAGAAATGAAAACTGAGTCCCCGGAAGGATTTGAGCTCAGGTCGGCCAACTCTTCAGCCAATATTCTTTCCTCTATGTGGCTGGGCCCAGCCCACCCTGGTGATGGGGGGGAGGAAGGGCAAGACCCCTGAGGGCCACGAGAGGGCAGTGAACTCCTGAGGAGGGGGCTTGACGGCCCCTCCTCACCCTTGGCTCCTTCCCAGGAGGCTGCCTGAAGCCCCCTCCCTCACAGGAGATGGGGTGAGAGGGGGTGCGTCTGCAGAGCTTCACTGGCCTGACAGCTGGTTGCCATGGAAACGGTGGAACCAGGCGCCGGCTCGGGACTGGCCCAGCCCCGGCCCACTGGCTTGCTCAAGCCCCCAAAGTCCTCATTCTGACTCCTCCATCCGCCCAGGTGCGGAGAGGGGCACTCTGGGCAGGGCAGACGCAGCCTCAGTTTACCCATCTATGGCTGGGCAAGGATTCCAAGGATGGATCCTTTGGGGGACCTCCGGGCAGCGGGAAAGGGGGGCAACTGTTGGCTCATCCTCACCCAGGTCCCCAGGCACAAAGCAGTGCCCCCAGTGCCCAGGGCCTGCCTGGAGGAAGATGGGCAGAGAATGATTCCAAACTTGGGGGAAAAGGCTTGGGGGCCTGGCTAACATCTACGGAAAGGCCTGGGGCTCCACCCACCTGCCTGCCCCAGGGGAACACCCGGGAAATACATGGGCCACACTGGGGGGTCCCCGCTGCCAGCTTCCTGGCCTTAGGGCCTGAGATGGCAGGGCTGGCCTGGACAGCATGGTAGTGAGAGTGGGGGCGGTCGTCCCCAGGTCACAAGGGTAGGATCCTTGAAGACCTCTCCCCCCATCCTGACAGGGCCTCAAGGGATCCTTCAGCCAGGACAGCAGCTGGATCCCCCCCACCCCAGCCCCGAGCGCTCTGGCTAAGGGCTTCAGCCGCAGCCCAGCTCCAGGACGCTGTTCTCAGCCACCCCGCCCAGGCCTGGCAATGTCCAAAGGGAGTCGGTGAGCCACCCTCTCACCCCCACCGGACTTCTGCAGGAGTGAGGGGAGTGGCCCCACAGTGCTCCTGGCCCGGTCCCAGGAAGCTGAATCCACACGGGTGGGTGCTGAGGGAGAGCTGGGAATGCTCGGACAGCCCTTGCCTCCCCCACCTCCTCGTCCCTCCCTTCCAGGGAGGGGGCTGCTGGAAGGGCCCTGCCAACACAGCTTCCTGCTACCTTCCTGGAATGCAGAAGGAGTGGGGGAGGAGGAGCCACCCACTTCTCCCTGCCTTGGCTCCCACTGGCCCCTCCCTGACAGGCACCACCTCCTTAAGGAGGCCTGGGGCAGGCCCACAAGTCGGGAACCCCGAGGGCCTGGCCTGGTTCTGCCCTGAGCCTGCTGCTCTCCTGTAACCGGGGCCCAGGGGGCGCCCAGTGTGCTCCCAGGCCCCCTTGCTCTGGGACCCTGACACCAGGGCCGGTCCCCGGATGCGGTGGCAGGGGTGGGGCGGGGCACTCACAGCTCCTTGTAGTTGGCGTCGTACAGTGTGGCCCACTTGTTCTGCTGATGCGGTTGCCACTTGATGGACTGGTAGTTGGGGTCCAGGTAGGAGCCACTGAGGCTATCATTGTCCTGCAGGAGACCTGGAGGGAGGAAGCAGCCACATGGGCCCTGGGCCCCACGCCCCCACCTCAAGGGAGCTGGCTCGCTGTGAGCTCCAGCAGGCCAGGCACATACCTGGTGAGGGTGCCCCTGGCGGGTGCCAAGGTGGTGTCTGGACCCGGGCAATGCTGAGGGGCAAGGAGCCAGGCCCAGGTGAGAGGGGGCCCTGGGGAGGCCAGGGTGGGGATGGGGCTCGAGCTGGGTGTGGGGGCAGGGTCGTTGCTGTCCCAGGCTCCTGTTTGATCATTCCATTCAGCATCTGGGCATTGAGGGTGTTGGGAGGTGATTCGGAGTGCTTCCTCTTCTTGGAGGGGTGTGTGGGGAGCCTGGGGGTTACACAGAGGCGTGCCATGGGGGGCTGGCTCTTCCTGAGCCCCCTCCCCCCTGGGCAGTAGCCCCCGTTCCCTCTTCACCCCGTTTCAGCAGGATATGTCCAATCCAGAGGACACCTCCTCCAAAAAGCCGCTAGGCTTTACCTCCTCAGTGCTCCCCCATCACTCTGTAATGCCATTCTCTGCTTCTGTCACTCCTCTCTACCCCGGCAGCTCATGGAACCCGGAGGGCAGGAGCCACACCTGACTTGTCTGTGTGCCCCATCAGGCCCAGCCATGGGCCTGGCGCACAGAGTGCCCCGAATTGTTTGTGGAAGGAACAAGCCGGTTCCTTCCCTGGGGTGTCATTCTCAGGGCCACCCTTTATAGTGGGGGCTCCACGGAGAGCAGCCTCCGAGGCTGGAAACAAGCTCCAGGGGGCGTGGGCCACCAAGGCTGAGAAGGAGAGCTCCTTGGGGAGGAGGCTGTGGAGTCTTGCCCTGAACTAAAGCTTTCATGACATCTCGATGTGTCAAACAAACAGATAAAAGGACAATTCTCCTGGTTGGAGTCAGAGGGGGAGCTTGGGTCCATAGCTAGAACTTCCTCCAGAGCCCCCGGACTTTGTGAGAAGGTTGGAAAGTCACTGGTGTCTGGGGAAAGGCACAGGCCCGAGGTTCAAGTCCTGGCTCTGCCCCTTCCTGGTTCCATGACCCGGAGAAGCATTTCCTCCCCCTGGGAGCCCCAGTTTATCTATCTGGGCAATGGGGGTGGCCATGCTCACCAAATAAGGTAGTCGGAAGCATCTGGCCGGCCTATCTGGGCTATCTGGCTGCTGGGTGGGCACATCCGTATACACGTGCTGACCCTGTCTCCTGGGGGCAGAGCCTTCTGCCCTCCTGGCTCATCCGGGTCCCCACCTCCATCTCTGCCCCACCTGCTGCTGCCCTGGCCCCCCACCCCCAAGCCCACCTGCCCCAGTCTTACTCAGCTCCATGCTGCTGCAGCAGCTGATGCAGCATCTGGGACTGCTGCGTGTGGTGGAGATCGCTGGGCACGAGCCCCTGCCCCATGGCAGCATAAGGGGGCATCGGGGGCTCGGCCTTCATGTACAGGTCCCGCTGCAGGACAGGGTAGTGAGGTGGGGGTGGCGGGGGCGGTGGGGGGCCTGGGAGGTGGGCCGGAGGTGGAGGCGGGTGCTCCAGGCGGGAGGGCACTCCCACGTGGCACAGGGTCTCAGGGGTTATGGTGCGCAGGAGATGGGGGTCTGCGGGAGAGATGGGGGGTAGGCATCAGAGACCTACATCACTCGGGTTCCCGGGCACGGGGTTTCCCACCTTCTCCTGAGACAAGCCCCGGGGGGCTGACCTCCCACCAACCCCACGTGGGAGGAGGGCTGGGCAGCCTGAGGCTGGCCACTAGAGGCCCCGGCAGGGAGAAAAGCCCCTGTCCAGGGGGTGGGCAGCTTCTCCCCCCTGCCGTCCTAACCGGCTCCTTTCCCCCAGGCCTGGTTGCCCAGCTCCCGGGGGAAGGCCCCGCATCCCAGCATCCTCCCCCAGCCCCTCTCAGGCCTGATCCTCCTCTGGGCCTCAGGAAGGAGTCTCTCGGGGACCCCCAGCACAGTGCTGCGGCAGCCCTCCTCCATCCCGCAGCCCCTCCAGCGGGCTCCCAGGGGCCAGCCCCCCAGCTCCCTTTGTTCCCCAGGAGGCATTCCAGAAATGTTTTTGGTAAGATAAACAGAACTCTTGACCCCTCTCTGGGCTGTGGGGAGCCGGCTGCCCGAGATCCTTCTGCTTTGGGCCACCTGGGGGCCGCGGCACCCCTGGCACCCCCCCCACCAGGGGAGGTGGGCCCAGGAGGCCGGCCAGGCCTGTACTCGGGCTGCACCCACAGCCTTTCCCCAGCCGTCCACTTACCGCCGAAGGGCGCGTCCATGATGGCGCAGGCGGGCAGGCGGGTGGCATCACCGGCAGGGACACTTGCTCAGAGGCAGGGCCAGGCTCCCCACCCGCCCGTGGGAAAACAATAGCCAGCACCGGGGAGTATTTGACCAGCGATAATCTGGGCCTGTTGGGCGGCCGCTGGCCCCCTCCCTCCCTCGCTCCCTCCCTCCCCGATAAGGCCGCCCCAACCACTTGCCCAAACCCCGGAGGGGGAGGGCGGTGCCCGCTGAACTCACCATTCACCTGCTGGGGGGAGTACGCCTCGGAGCCCGAGTCTGGGGGAGAATCCGGCAGTGTGCTGCAGGAGCAGGAGGAAGGGGCTGTTGGGCGGGCAGCTCGTCTGTGGGGCCAGATCCCGGAGACCACAGACGCTGCAGGCCCTGAGGTCCCCCACTCCCCCCTTCAGGGGAATTTCTCTGTATGAGCCACCTTGGGGTGCCAGGCAGGGCCTCTGCCTGAGTTGTAGGTGGGGGGCCTTGGGCTCCTGCCCAGCATCCCCTCAGACCTACTGGGCACTTGGGGACCAGGAACCAGTGTCCCTGATGATGGCACAGGGATTCGAGGAGGAGGCCCCTGCTCCTCGCTTCCCACACCCACTGAAGCCCCACTTTCTAGAAACTCTAGGGGAGAGCTCTCGGGGGCTCTAGGAGGCTGGGCCGCCCCACCAGGGGCAGGTATGGGCTGGGCAGGGAGCCAGCCCCACCAGGTTGGGGTGTATTTTTTTCTTGCCGGTTTTGTTTTATCAGCGGTTCAGGCAAAAGAACAAACTCAACCCTGAGAGATCAACATGTCCTGCGTGAACCCTGTGTTCGCCCGGCGAGGGGAGGCTGCGGCCAAGCAGGGACCCAGCTCTCTGGCCGTCCTGGTCCCCACATCTGGAGAGACTGCGCACCAGGGTGCCCAGGCAGCCGAGCCCTCATGGACACAGCCCTGGGCTGATTCCAGAGTTCTCATGCTCCCCTGGATGAGCCACCCACCCAGCCCCCCCCCCCAGGCTGTGTGAGAATGACAGAAAAGGCAACAGGGACCCGATCCTCTGCAGCCCTCAAGGTCCCCGAGGGCTGCCTGGGGCCTCTGCCCTGCGCCCACCATCTCCTGCCTACTTTCTGTACAGTGGCCATCGGGTTTTCCGGTGTGTAAAGGTCCCGCACACCCTCTGCTCCCTGCAGTGAAACGTCTCCAGTCCGTGGGACCTTGTGTTCCTTCCCCACGACTCCTCGTGCTGCTCATTAGTCCTCGATTTGGTGATTTTTTGATTAATAAGTCCCTCCCCAACCGGCCTGCAGGATCCACCTCAGGAGGGACATGTTTGTCTCATTTGGCTCCTAGAACAGGGTCTGGCAGGCGCAGGGGCGGTGAAGGGCCCTGGGTCCCTCCCGGGGGGATGGGGGCGGGGGAACAGCCTGGGCCACACGGTCTCTGTGTGCTTCTGGGCAAGCCCCTTTTCTCTCCCTGAGAAATGGCATCGGTGTGCCTTTCGAGTCCCGCCAAGGGGCAGCACGGCTTCACTGGCAGGCCCGCTGGTTCTGGGGTCCCCCAGGAGCTGCTTACTGCAGAGGCTCGATGAGCGTACAGAGTCCTGCAGCAGGCAGGTGCTCCTCTTGTGTTCGTCCTTGGTCTTTCCCCTTCGGGGTCTGGGCTCAGGGACAGCCTCTCGGCTGGATGTCTGCCTTCCGCAGCGAAAGCATACCCCTAACACCCCAGCTCACTCCCGCGGGCCTCCCCCAGTAAGCCAGGAGCCAGCTCCAGTACTCCCCCCTCCACACTTGCTCTGGGCTTCCTCCCCTTATTTCCACAGTCCTGGAGGGGGAAGCATTTTGAGCTCACTCCACAGCCGCAGATGCTGAGGCCCTGACCGAGGTGGTGGGTTATCACGCCACCAGGCTGCAAACGCTGGAGCTGGGGGTAGGGCCAGGCTGTGTAGACAGCATCACGCCCCCAGCACTCTTACTATTCTTCTACCCAAAGACAGGGTCCCCTGCTCTCCTGCTACCCACGCTGGGGAACCCAGAACTTTCTCAGAGCCCCTCTGCAGAACCCAGCAGACCCATGTTCCTGCCTATCCTCATAAGCACGGGTCTGTGGGCGGCCCCGGAGTCTGGCTGGGCTGCTGACCGCCTGCTTCCTGTCGTCACAGCAGGGCCCCTGGTGTGGACTCCTTGGAGAAAGGAGAGAAAGGGCCTGGGAGGCTGGCTTGGGTAGGGGGAGCTGCAGGTACCGTATCTGTGCCGTCAGCCAGCTCCCTGTGGCCCCAGCAAAGAGCAGCGAAGATGCAGGAGTGGATGGGCCTGGGGCAGTGATGTATGTGTGCACACAGTGTGTGTGTGTGTGTGCCTGTGCGTATCCGTGTAGGTACGTAGCCAGGTCTCTAGGCTCACCTCCTCCCATCCCCTTTACACAGCTGTCAGAGAATTTTCTAGCACTTACATCAGCCCTCATCACTCCCCTGCTCAGAATCTCTGGGGCTGCCCACGGCCTCGGAACAAAGCCACGAGTCCCTCCTCAGCCACCCTACCTACCCACAGGGCAGCCATCGCCCCTGCCAGGCCACCAGCAGCACCTCCCAGGCCATGGCCCCTGCCCCCATACCCCGCACACCTGCCCCCCACAGTCCCCACCCTCACTCACCCTGGGGCATAGGGAGCCTTGGGCTCGGCCTTGATGGGGGGCCCAGAGCCCCCCAGGAAGGGCTTGGGAGCACTGGCCATAGCATTGTTGTTGCAGTTGAGCGCGGCGCTGTAGCTCGGGGCGGGGAGGGAGCCGTGGCGCCCCGGGGAGGGTCCGCCCCCAGGGGGACTCAGGTGGTGGCCCCCGCTGGAGCCCGGGATCGCTGGCGGCCCGTGGGGGTAGGAGGCTGCACTGGCTGGAGCCGAGATGTCAGGGAAGCAGCTGTGGAGAAAGGAAGCAGCTCAGCGCCAGCCAGGACCCCAGCCCTTCCCCAGGCCCCCACATGCCGGGGGCAGCGTGGAGTCAGCGGATGGGAAGAGACGGGGGAGCAGCTTGCAGACTGGGGCTGCAGCACACCTCCCAGGTGAAAGGTGGAGGCCAGGGGCGTGGGGGCGGGGCCACTCACAGGTCAGAGGCGTCCTCCTTGCTGATGTACTCCTCCAGGATGCTCGTGTCTATGTTAGAGGGCTCCAGGGCACCGTTGATGTCGTGGCCTGCAGGGGAGGGGCAGATGTGAGCTACCCCTAGGCCTCTGGGCCCTGCCCTGCAGCTCTCCCCAGGCCGGGCCCTCCAAAACATATGCCCCCAGGCTCCTCCCCATCTGCGTATCCGTGTCCCGGGAGAGTCCTTCAGTGCCCATCACCTGATGCCCCTCCAGGGGGCATCACACTGATGATGCTTCCCTCGACTGCCAGCCTGCCCGGAGTCTCTGAGGAGGGGAGGAGCCCAGAGCGCAGATCGGGGACAGACAAGCCATTTCCTATGACATGAGCAAGTCCTTCCTCTTGTCTGCAAAATGGGGTCATCGTTCCAAAGCCTTACGGGGGGCTGGGAAGAGTAACTGAGGTACTTTACTGAACTGAGTGCCCAGTGGATGCCCACCACCCTTGAATGCTGGACCCAGACTTGATGACTCTGTCCTGCGCTGCCTCCCTCCAGACGGCCCAGCTGCTGGGCACCCAGGAACACGATGCCGGGCTGGGCTGGAATCACACGTCCTGGGGTGGTGGGGCCGTGCAGCCAGGGGAGCCTCCTGCACCCCAGGCCCCAGCTGCAGATGGAGAGGGAGTGGGGAATGGAATCAGAAGCGCCCGGCTCAGCCTGCTGCGTAGCTCGTCGCCCCCATGACGGGGGCTGGGGTGCCCATCCCTGGTGTTCCAGAGAAGGAAACGGGCCCAGAGAGGTAAGGGCTTGCCTGGCCTCACAGCAGGGAATGATGGCGGCCTGAGGTCTGCTCCTCCACCACCCTCTCCTGGGCCCTCCCTGCTGGCCCTAGCCCCACAAAGGGGAGGGGCTCACAAAAAAGGAGCCCAGTGCTCTTGGGCATAAGCAGGGGAGGAGAGGGGGAGGCGCTGGCCCTTCCCCTCCCAGGGTCACCTTGCAGGGGGGAGCGGGAGAGCGGGGTGATAAGGGGGCTGACGCATCTCCTGCGTCAGCCCCGATAATGGAGGACGGCCCTACCCGCACTGCTGACCTGGGCTGACCAGCCCCACTGAGGCAGGAGGTCCCCCTCCCACAGGCCCCTGGAGCCGTGAGCCTGGGGTCTGCACCTCATGCCTTCTCCCGGGCGAGCCCTGGGAACAGCTCAGGAAGATCCAGGAACAAATCCTGCCTTGCCTACTGCCCGCTGTGTGACCTTGAGCAGGTCACATACCCTCTCTGAGCCTCAGTCTCCTCATTAGTAAAATGGGGACATGAACAGCTAACACTTTACAGGGTTGACTATGAAACAAGTTAAGGTACGTAAGGCGCCCCGCATATAACGGGTGCTCAGCAAACAGAGTGGATGTCCTCACTTCACAGACCCAGAGCCCTGGGGTCCCCAGGAGCCCCTGGCCCAGGCCCCTCCCTGGCCCCAGCCGGCATTTCAAGAATGCTGAGCCCCGCTTAGGTGATTAATGAGTGGCTAAGCCCTCCTAGGAGTCACGCGCTGCCTGGGACAGGCCCTCCTGCTGGCCCCCACCCCTGGCTCACCCAGCCGGGAACCAGGGACACCCACCGAGCACTGCCAGTGGCCATGCAGGGCCCAGTGTGGCCAGGACGAGAGAAGCTTCTCAAGCTGGGAATGACCAGCCTGCACATCAAGGTTCTAGGATTCCCGTCTACGCCCTGGCCCCCACCCCGTCCTTCCCTGTTACCCAAAGATCCCATTTATTGAATGCCTACTGTATGCCAGGCACTCTGGGAGCCGAAGACGTTAACAATCATAGGAGTTTGTTATACACAAGGCATCCCGCGGGTTCTGCACGTGCAGTGTGACACTTAACCCTAGTCGGGAATGGTGGTAACAAGAGGACAATGATAGGGGCGGCAGCTCCGGCGGACCGAGCGCCTGCCTACCGGGCCCCGCCACTATTCTCAGGGCTTTACAGGAGGATCGCCCAATTATTAGCATCATCCCCCTTATTCAGAGAGGTTAAGTCTCTTGCCCAAGGCAACACAGCGAGGGCGATTCAAACCCGGGCACAGGGGCCTGACTCCAAGGGGGAAGGTGTGATTGGTGGTGGATGAGACTTCCTGGCCATTCTGGGCTGCCCCACCTTATGGGCTGGCAGGGGGGAGGGGGCTTCCTCAGGGGGTAGGGAGGGAGGGAGCACTGGAGCATTACCCCCCCACCCCCCCACCCCCCGCCCTGGCTGCTGATGTTGCAGGTTTTTGAGACTGAACTTGGAATCTACAGTGAATGATGGGGTGATGGAGTCATGGTGTTGCTATTTATAATAGGCCAGGCCCCCTCCTCCCCTCCTCCCCCTCCTCTGGCCAGGAGCACTCCTAATCACCCCTAATCCTCCTGCCCACCTCCCTTGGGATAGGGGGGCCTCAGGCTGAGGCATCCTGGGAGACCCTAACGAGAACCAGATGTGGTTGAGGGGAGGAGAGACCCTCCCGTGCCAGGGGCCGGGAGGACGGGAGGACAGAGGAGGGAGGAGGGAACCACTGGGGGGGGTGGGGGAGAAATCAAAGGTTTGGGGAGTTGGTGGGCCTCCTGAGGAACCCTGAGCCCACATCTTCTCCTTCTCTGGGACCCCACAAGGCCTGCCGGACGTTCTCCCCACACGGCTCAGCCGAAAGTGTCCAGCCACCAGGCAAATGCCACCAGACTGCCCCAGAAATCATACTGGAAACTTCTAATCAAACATTCGGGAGGACAGGGTGGGGGTGGGGGCTTGCCAGAGCGCAGAGATTCCTGAGGCTGGGGCAGAGCCCCCAGGAACCCTGGAGGAAGGCATCAGCACATTTTGGGGGGCCCCTCTCCCCAACTGTTCCCAGAAAGAGCTCTGGAACATCCTTGAGCCAACAACAGATACCGGCCAGGCAGGAAGCTAAACGTGTCTCCTGCTGAGCCTCAAGATCTCCCTGGGAGTTGGGGAGGCTGCCCAAGGTCCCACAGTCAGAAAGTGGCAACACCAGTATCCCCGCTTGCCCCCTCCTCAAACCCTTCCACAACTTCCCACTGCTGAGGATAACCAGAGCCCTCCTGGAGGTCCACAGTGGTCCCCCTACCTGCCTCCTCCAGCCTCCTCTCCTAACCAGTTCCCTCCCCGCACCTCTCTCGGTCCTAGGGCCCTCGCACATGCTGTTCCCTCTGCTGGAGGAAGCCCATTCCCATTCACTGGGCTTACATGTAAGTTTCTCCAAGACGCGCCCTCTGACTCCCATTCCCGTGACTGGCAGCCTCCTTTCTCATCCAGCTCCTTACTCGGCTGCCCAGCACAGCCCTCACAGGTGGGCGGAGGGTCTGTCCCCTGCCCACCCGCTGCCCATAGCTCACTCACCGAGTGGTCACCCTGTGCCCACACTCTATATGGCTCACATTTAACTCCCATAACAACCCTACAGGAGAGGTGGTTTCCTTGTTCTCCGTTTTACAGATGAGGAAGCAGGCTCAGAAAGGATAAATGCCTTGCCCAAAGTTTACAGGGGTTGGACCCGGGATATGAGCCCGGCCCTGTTCTGCCTCTCTGGGATATAAGCATCTAAGCATAGAGTAGGCACACAATTAATGTTCATGGAATGAATGAGCAAAGTGGCATGCAGGACACTAGAACCAGGCCTGCCTGGGTCTGGGGACCTCCACCCGGTCGTGTTATGGTCAGGGTCCAGGGCTAGACAGGGCCCCTCCAGGTACCGCCTCTGCCCTGCTGAGCTACGCGCCCCAGCTGCTCCTCATTAATTAGGACCTTTATTACCTGCTTCTAACAGGAGCCAGACACTGCCCTGCCCCCTGGCAGGCTGGGATAGGGGCTATGGAGAGGAAGCCCCCTCCTCTCTTCTCTCCTCCTCGCTTTAAGGCCACTCGGCTGGGCAGAAGAAGAACCGAGGGGATACGAGCCAGGTGCAGGATGAGGGCGGGTGGGGGCCCAGGTGGTCCTCCACCCTGGACCCCTCCCTTCCCCCTCCTCATGCTCATGACCACCCCCCGACCAGCTGTGGCCGCTGGCTGAGTCTGAGCCATTGTCCCAGGGAACGGGGGGGAGGGTGGGGACACGGCACAGTGGGAGGCTTGTGCCCTGCCCACACCTCCCCCCCCACCCGTCAATGGGGCACTTGTCAATTCATGTCCCAAACATGGCGGAAATCCCGTCGGCCACGTGGCTGTGGGCAGGGGAGGCCAGGGCCTAAGGATGCTGGCCAGGCCTAGCTGATCAGAACCTGGGGCTGACAGGGCCCAAGCCTGTTCCCCGCATTCTGCCCTGAGTGTCCACCCCAGGCGTCTGAATCTGAGGGCACCCCGGCTCCAGGCCATGGCTGGGAGCCAGGATGGTAGGGGTTCAGGGGACTGCCCACCCTAGCACCCCCATGATGCCCTCAGGGACTCCTAGGGTCAAAGAGGCCTAGCAGCTAATGTGGGCCCCCCTTCAATGCTATGCCACCCTTGGCAAGTGACCTGCCCTCCCTGCGCCTCCGCTTCCTTCTCTGTCGAGGGAAGCAGGGATCCCTGCATCACGGAGTGGTCCCGAGTCTTCAACAAGAGGGTAGGAAAGCTCCTCACTCCCCAGAGGCCATTCCTCAAATAACATTCATCGCTGTTTCCTTCTCTCTTGGGGCTCCCCTCTCCTCTCCTGCCCAGGCTCTGCCCCTCTCGCCCATGCCTCTCCACCTGTTGCGTATCTGCTCCAGAAAGCCTCTGAGGGGGCCTCCGACCTTCTCCCGAGTCCCTCTGACACATGATCGGTACCATACTGTTATTCTGGCACATACACAGCGGAGTCCAGCCTCCAGGCCTTGGCTATAGCCCCCCCCCCCCCACTACCCCGGTGGGTAAGCCTGTGACTGCCTCCCTGCTCTGGAAGCCCCTCCTCGATCTCCTCCCTCGAGCGGGCCCCCAGTGCTGTCACTTCTTTCCTAACATGGCCTGAGCTAATCGACGCGCTCCAAACTAGTTCACTCTGGGACAGGGCACAGTAGGCTCTCACCTCCTTCGGCTTGAACTTTCCATCTTTATTAATACGATCTGTGATTAATGTAGTAACTGCTAGCGGTCCCCGCTTCAGGCTTCAACCTGTGACCAGACCCTCTCACTCAAAATGCCTTCCGGTCAGACGCTTGATTTTGCAAGCTATCCTTTGCATCTCTGCATCAAGTCTCCAGTTAGCTGGGGGCTGAATGACAAGGATATGGCTCCTAGGTCACTGCCATCAGGCCCTTAAATCTGAGCCGTGGTTGCCTTTATTTGCCAAAAATGCAAAAGAACCCCCATCTCCTCCAGGGGACCTGGAATCTTTGGCCACCCGTGAGCTGTAGCTATGTCCCGCCCCCAGACCCCACACAGCTACCACCCCGTCCTCGGGTCGACACAGGCTGAAGTCAGAGCCCCAAGAGGCTCCCAAGCCAGGTCCAACAGAACTGAGCCCAGAAGCTGCAACGTGTTCTGTGGGGAACCCACACTAGTCCCCAGGGATCTTCAGTTTGCTCTGGGGGGCCCCCCGCCCTGATGCTACAGGGGCCAAGTGAGCTCCTACCCGACGGCCCCATCTCCGTCATACAGGGACCAAGCCAGGCAGGCTGGGGAAGGCCCTCCCCACAGGGGCAGAGTAGAGACCCCGCAGCTTGGGGTGGGGGCGGGTCTCTACCAGGGTTACCCATGTCTATCTGTATTCACACACCAGCATGTCCCCCCAGCACACACACACGTGTGTACACAAGGGCACACTCCCACTGACAAACACACGCTCATGTACGTACACGTACACACACACACACACACACACACACAGTGGCATCCCCTTCCCACGCGGACACACACGTGTGCTCATTCATTCAAACAATTACTGAGCGTATGCCATGCGTCAGGCACAACGCTTGGCTCTGGAGCTGTAGTAATGAACAAAACAAAACCTCCTGCCCACGAGGAGCTGACCTTCTGGAGGCAGAGTCAGATGACAAGATAGAGGAGTAAAAATCCATAGCATTTCAGAAGGTAACAAAGGCTACGGGGAAAATAAAGCAGAGAGAGGGGCGGGGGTGGCAGGAGAGTCAGGACGAGTTGCCGTTTTAAATAGGACAGTCAGGGAGGGCCTCACTGAGACGAGATGGGAAGGTGGTGAGCCACAGGGATATCTGGGAAGAGCATTCCAGGCAGCGGGGAGCCAGTGCAAAGGCCCTGAGGCATGAGCATGCCTGTGCTTCTTCCCATGTCGGCACCCCTCCCAGACTCGAACGCTCGGTGCACACAAATGCTCACTGACCCAACGGCAGGCCCAGGCCAACAGCCCTCCCGATCGGGTCTGGCTGGAGCCAGATCCAAAAGAGCCAAGACAGTGCCGCAGAACCCCGGCTACCCCTACCCCAGGCCGCAGACCCCACAGGGGAAAACCACAGAGGGAGAAGAGAGCTCAGGGACTGAGATGGTGAAGAGGAGAGCGAGGGAGGGCCCCGAGGGAGGAAGGGTCCCGAAACTCCAGAGAGGGACAGAGGCTGTGGTTGTCCCATCTGAGAGCTGGAGGGACCCAGGTCGGAGGCAGGCAGCGCTTTCTCACTGATGCAGCCTGGAGACAGGCAGAGGACGGGATGCCCTGGGGACTCCATAGGCCAGGCCAGTGGAGCCTCTGGACCCAGCTGCCCGCCCCCCACCAAGCCAGGCTTTTCTCCTTCCCTCCCCTCCCCCTCCAGGCCTTGGTACTCCAGGGGTCTCACTGCTCACATCACGCGGCACACAGCCTTGAGCCTCTGAGGGAGGGCTCTGAGGCCCAGAGAGGTCAAGGGGCTGAATGGAAGTCACCCAGCCCAGCCATCCGTGGTGGCTCGGGACCCTCAGCACTCGAGGGGCCCCCTCCCTGCCCCACTCTAGGCTGGCACCCAACTGTGACAGGGGCCCCAGGGGCCCACTGCGGCCCTGCTGTGGCAGCCCTGAGTGAGGCGGACACATCACCTTCCTCTCCTGCCTCAGCACCGCCCTCTTGGAAATGAGACACCCCTATACTTGCACAGAGCCCCGGGACTCCCAGGAGGCAACTTATGCAAAACGCTCTGGCCTGGGTGCGGCAGGCAAAGACAAAGGACAGTCAGCCCCTTCCTCCTGCCACCAGCCCCCCCACCCAGGCCCAAGTTCCCCATCCCTGAGGGGCAGGGTGGGGCCCCAGCTGGAGGCAGCAGGAACCAGGAGCAGGCATCAGGACCCCGCGGGGGGGCCAGCCCTCCAGGATGCTGGGTCCCTGCCTGCAGAGTGCATCCCATAAAGCTGCGGGGTACCCCCATCCTTGGCATAAGCAGCCCAGAGAGGGTGAGGGGCTTTCCCAAAGCACACAGCGCTGGCCACAGGCCCCAGCCCAAGGTGGGGCACTGACCTACCCCGTGGATCAATACATCCTCGAAGTGGGGGGCATAATACCTGCCCTGAGCCAGGTGAACGAGGCTGTGCAAGCCCCGTGGGACAATAATCACCATCCAGGCTGCCGTTTCTGGGGCGTTACCACACCGGGCACTGTACCAGGCCTCAGAACACCCAGTTTACCCAATCCCCGCAGAAACCCTGAGAACTGGGTCCTGGGGCTGCAACTGTATTCCCATTTTAAGGATGAGAATGTGGAGGCACAAAGAAGTGCAGAGATCTGCCCAGGAGAGGGACCGTGGGCAGGCAGCCGAACTCACGCTCTGGGGAGTGCATAAGGCCATGACATATCCGACAGCTGCCCCCCAACCCAGGGGCTACCCATACCCAGTGGCAGCAGGGGCTGAAGACTTTCATAGGGGAGAGGAGCCCCCCCCCCATACACACAGCCAGGCTGTGAGGGAAACTGAGGCCCAAGACAGGGGGCCATGAGGAGGAAGACGGCGGGTAGGAAGGGCAGACAGCCTGGGTAGGGCAGGGCCACCCCGCCCCCGTTAATGATCCAGTTAATGATTTCTGCTCCCCTTCTTATCAGAGGGCAAAGTCCAAGGGTAGCAGCCAATCAGCAGCCTTGCTGGGCTGTTTGTTACCCAGCAGCCTCAGCTGCCAGGGCCCCCCCAGTCCTATAAGCCCTTGAGAGTTAGAGAGTGGGGGCCAGGTCCCCAGGAGGAGGCCATTCTGCCCAGAGCGACCTACTTGTCTTTCCCCCAAACACCCTGCTTGGCCCTGCCTAAGACCCCAAGGGGCCCTCTGCCAAGGCCCCCAGACTCAGGAGAGGCCCTGAGGCAAGCAGGTGGGAGACAGCCTTCTCCTCCCCAGCCCCCCCCCCCCCTGCACTAACCCCAGGCCCTCCCAGAGAGATGACTTCCTCGGGTGCACCCCCCACCCCACCTTTGTTCACACAGCCATTGTTGCCTCCAATGACCCTGAGAATGTTTCCTGCCCCCACCCCAGCCCCACGCCACCCTGTGCCCTGTGCTGGGTGTTGGGAACATGGGGATGAGTCAGACCCTGCACTACTATTTCCCCTCCAGCTGGACTCAGGACCTGGGGAGGAAGGGCTGGGACAGCACTCCTCCAGAAGGCACCCCATCTCATCTTCTCGACAGTGAGGGGTCCAGCTGCCTCCCCCATCCACCCTTCCACCATCCTTGGTGCACCATAGACGGGTAGACAGGCTGACATGGGGCACAGGGCCGTGCGATCACACACCCCAACTCAGCCCCAGACTCCTGTCCCAGGTGGGCATCCTCTCCCCAAAATCATCAGGTGGCCTCCCCCTGCGGCCTTCTCCTGCCCTCTGGAGGCAGACAGGCTGGTCCCCACCGGAAGGCCACCCTTCCTCCCCCAAGGCCCTGGTGGCGGAGGAAAGAGCTGGGGGCTTGGCAGCTCTGGCTAATGCTGGCTAAGTCCCTTCTCTCGGAGTCTTGGCCCCTGGAAAAGGGGGCCAGTGCCGGCCCCTACCTCAAGTGGCTTTCAAATCAGGATCCCGGTGCTCTGGGGGCTGTGGGGAGCCCCGCCGCCCCCACCCCCTGCCATGAGTTTGCCTTTCTTTGGTGCCTAAAAAGAACCTCACTGGAAGCCCCTGGTCTGGTCTAATCCACCTGCCTACCCCAGGAGGGGAAATGAGGCCAAAGAAGGGAAGTCACCGGCCCAAGCCACCCATCAGGTCTGTAAGGAGTAAACGCCCTGGTGGGGCTCTAGAGGCCAAGTGGAGGTCCCCCCACCTCTCAGTGGCCTTTTCAGCACCTGCTGGAAGCCCAGTTCCCCTAGGTCTCCAAGGCTTCCTCCCCAGCACCTGCTTTCTTTGGGGAGGAGGTGGGCACTGCTCGCCCAAGCCCCAGGTGCCCCTGGAACCAGGGGGTCAGCACCCTCCACCTTCAATGCTCTAAAACGGCCCTCCTGCCAAGGGCTGGGAGACGAGGCTCATCAGATCTGAAGGCATCAGTAAGACCTCTGCCACCCCTTCCTGTCTTGCAGGTAAGGAAAAGGGGTCCAGAAAGGGTGAGAGCTCAGCACAGGGTCACAAAAGTCTCAGCGGCAGGGTCCGAGCCTGTACCAGAACCTCTAAGGTTCTGTCGGACTCCCCTGATGTCGTCTTGCCCCCGTCCCTGACCAGGCTCTGGGAATCCAAGGTCCCAGCCAACCAAGATGCTGAGGAGTATACCTGCCACCACGACCCTGTTACCTGCCGGGAGCCAGGGCATCCTGCCTGGAGGGTCCCCTCTCTGCAGGCCCTGTGCCCGCCGATCCAGGCGGCCGGAGCCTCCTTCTAGGGGATTAGCAGGGCGGTCACGGGGGCCCGGCTGTACCAGCCTCGAGGGGGCCGCCCCGTCCCAGCCTCCCACCCGAGGCCCAAAGCGCCTTAGCCCCGAGCCCACCACCCTGGGGTGGGGCACAGCCTGGCCCACTGCACAGGGCAGGACCCAGGACATAGGCAGGGTGTTCCTAGAGAGTGGGCCATGGCAGACAAGGGGTCTCGATCCGCCCCTGCCCTTCAGCAAAGGCTTTTTCCATCTCCGGCCCAGAGCTGAAAGCACGGACCCTGCCCATGTCCCCACTGTCCACAGGGAGTGAACAAGGCCACGTGAGGACCAGACTAAGAACTCAGGTTCCAGCCCCAAGTGCGAGAGTTCAGGAACAACATAGCCACGTGCACAACACTCACTTGCTTTCACACTTGCACTCACGCGCACACGGAGGCCTGGCCCTGAGGTCTCCCCCACACCACTGCATACCCGCTCCCCGCCAGGGTCCCCCCTCCC
This sequence comes from Zalophus californianus, assembly GCF_009762305.2. NCBI lineage: Eukaryota > Metazoa > Chordata > Mammalia > Carnivora > Otariidae > Zalophus > Zalophus californianus. Next base: position 103,581,822 of record NC_045605.1, on the reverse strand, counting down.
ACGTGGCCCCCGAGACTCCTGGCCCTCAGCACCGGCGCACCTTCCCGCTCATCTCAGGCTCTGGGAACACTTCTCCAGTCCCTGGCTCCCTCCACCCGCCTCAGCGGGCAGCACCCCCCCCCCCACTCCCCACAGACATTCTTGAGTCTCCTCTTATCTCTCTGGAGGGAGCAGCACAGCCTCCCCGCCAGGCCAGCCGCATGGCTGAGCTGTGGCGTCAGCCCCCACCCCCCACCCACGGCCAGGAGGGAAAGTTTGGCTCAGGAGATGGGGAGCCTGAGCGGGCCAGGCCCACCGCTCTGCCTGGGGTGCAGGGTCCTGGGGGAGGACGCATGGGGACTTCTGCAGGAAGCAAGGGGCCTGGCCCATGGCCGTCCTTGGTATCTAGTGGGCTCAGGGCACCCCCAAAACAGTACCCTTTCCCTCCTCCCCAGGGGCCCCCGGCCCCCATAAGGCCCCTTGAGGGTTCATAAAGGATGAACAGTGTCTAGGGAGAACCCCAGCGCCTGGGACTAATGGGGGGGACTGCCTAGGACCCTCCAATGGCCCAACTGCCTCGGGATCAACCATTTAATCTAGTCCAAGCCTGATTTCTTGGGGTCTGGGTCTGCTGGGGTGTCCAGAATCCTGAAGTGAGGAGGCCTGAGGCTAGGAGATGCCCTTACCCATGCAGCAAGCAGGAGTGGACAAAGGCTGCCCCCGCCCCCCACCCCAAGTCACAGAAACAGAGACACTGAGGCAAAGGAAGGCCTTCCTCTCTCCCTCCTGGACTCCAAAGGTATCTGGGTGCTAGGCTTGAAACTTGGGCCATGATCCACCACCCTGTAGCCCAACAGCCCCAGCACAGTGGTGTCCCGCGGACCGCCCCATCCCTAGGGGCAGGTTCACGCTGAGGAGTAGTAGGCTGTGGGCTTAGGGGCTGGGGAGAGAGGGTGGGGACAGAGGCTTGACTACCCAGGTTGGTGGAGAGGAGCACAGGAGGGGCCAGAGGGGCTGGCGAGATGTTCCAGTGAGGGTCTGAGAAGCCAAATGGGCTGGGAGATGTCAGCCTGCACCTCTGCCCCCCCTTCCCACACTCTGTCCCATTCCTCCAGCGTCCAGCACCCTGGAGGAGGGGGAAAGACCTGGAGGAGGGGCAGAGGCTACCCAGGAAAAGGGGAGGGCGGTCTGGGTAGATATAGGAGCTGACCTCCAAAACCACAGAGGGTGTGTTGGGGGGTGGGGGGCAGCGGTAGAAGAAAACATTATAGATTGTGTGTAGATGTCTAGATCCCCACGCTGGGAAGGGTCCTCTCAGGATTGAGGTGAGGGGGGTGAGGTCACTCCAGGGCTCGGGGGCAACAATCAGAGGAGGCAGAGCTCCAGGGACAGGTGTGGGTGGAACAGCCCCGAGGAGCCTCCGAGGGCTGGCAGGATGCAGTTCACCACTTTGGGAGGGTCTCAGAGTGCGGAGGTGGCTGGCAGCAGGGATGCCGACTTCGACTTCGAGAAGGTTCTAGCCCAGGGAAAGCCTTTCAGTGTGGGGGGGAGTCCAGCCCATGGAGGAATGCTGGGGAGGGGTTCCAAGCCCTGAGTAAGGGAGGGGTAGCTGCTTCGAGGGGAATTTCAGCCTTGGGGGAGGGAGCAGCTTTGCAGAAAGTGGGTGACAGTCTTGAAGGGGGTCCTAGTCTCAGAGAAGCACAATGGGGAGGTCTCAGCTCCTAGGAGTCAGGCTGGGGGTAGGGTGTCCACCTGAAAAGGACACAGGGGCCTGAGTCTCTAGGCAGGGGGCCCGACCTCTGGAAGGCATGCTGGAGGGCTGGGGTGCCAGCCTAAGAGGCATGGAAGATCCTAGAAGGCATGCTGGGGTCCAGGCCTCAAAGGGGGTCCGGAAGTCTGGGTCTGTATGAGGTTCCAGGGAAGCACAGCGGAGGGTCCCCAAACTCGGGAAGTGCACTAGGGGTGGGAGGTGTCAGACTTTAGAGGGGACTGCAGGTCCTGGAAGGCATGAAGGAGGACCAAGCCTGGGAGGGGACACAGCTCCAACAAAGTTGTGTGCTGGGGGGACCGGGAGGGGGTGCCCAACTTTGGTAGAGGTGGGCAGTAACCTCCAGGAGACTCCCAGCCCTGGGAGCCAGCCCGGAGGGCCCCCCCTCCCCGCCCCGCCGCCCAGAGGAAGCATTCTGGGGGGTCCCAGCGTGGTCGAAGCAGAGTTGGGGATCCCGGTGTCCGGGGAGATCGGCTGGGGGTTCCCAGCACGAAGAGGGGGTCACCGCCCTTCCCCCCCAATCGCCCCCCCCCCCCCCCCCGCCGGCGCCCCGCTCCCGGCTGGCCCGCGGTCCCTCACCTTCGAAGAAGCGCTGCAGCGCCTCCGTCTCGTCCACCACCTCCATGTCCGGCCTGCCCGGCGCGCGCTCCGCCGCGGCCCCGCTACAGCCCGGCCCGGGGGCGCGGCATCGCCGGCGCGGCCCGCGCGACAGTCCCGGCACGGCTCCCGCTACGGTCCCGCCCGGCCCGCCGGCGCGCTCGCCCCTCGCGCGGCCCTGGCCCGGCCCCCCGCCCGCCCCCCGCGCCCCGCCCGCCGCACCCGGCGCCCCCTGCCGGCCTGGCCCGCGCTGCAGCCCAGCGGCGGGCGGGCCGCGCGGCCCCTCCAGGCGGCGCTGGGCGCGGGGTGACTTCCCGGGGCGGGGGGGTGGGGTGGGGGGCGTCCCCCCGCAGTCCTCGCCCTCCCCTTGGGCACGGGACGTTAACAGGCTTCTGAATCTTAGCTTCTCGGGCCAAACCTCAGAAGACACCCCCCCATTTCTTCCCCTGCCCCGCCCCCCGACCTCAGCAAGAATAGCACCCACGTCTGGTGAAGAGACAGTCGCACTGAGGACTTTACGGTGTCGCCTCATCTAACCCTGGCAGGTGTCCCACCGAGGACACACTACTATGTGCATTTTGCAGAGGAGGACCCCGGCTCAGGCTCAGTGATGAGCAGTCCTGTCGGAGGGAGCGCTGTCCCGTAGAACTTTTCCTGGTGACCGGAATGTTCTCTGGGTGACTGGGTGATCTAGTAGGGCACCCACTAGCCACACGTGGCTATCGAGCACTAGAAATGTGGCCGGTGAGGCTGAGGAACTGACTTTTCAGTTTTATTTTATTTTCAGTAGCTCAAGCGCCAATAGCCATGTGCCGCTGCGGTAGTGGACGTCCCAGGTCTGAGGCTTTCAAGGTAATTGGGGTCCAAGCCGCATTCAGAGCCCGATCCCGGCTGACCTGGAAAAGCAGTGTCTCGTTCCTGTTTCCCTGTGTGGGAGCGTGAGGCCTGCAGGTTCCACCTCCTGTCCTAGCGTGTGTGTGCAGGATAAACCCACCATCCCCGTCCCTCTGTCTCTATCTTGGCAGCGCCTCCTTGTCTCTCTTTTGCCCGACTGCGCTGCCTCTGTCCCCAGTGATGGCCTCTAGAACCTCCCAAACCACTCTTTTTTTTTTTTTAAGATTTTATTTATTTGAGAGAGAGAGAGAGCACGAGCTGAAGGGGAGGGGCGGAGAGAGAGGGAGAAGCAGGCTTCCCGCAGAGCAGGGAGCCCGATGCGGGGCTCGACCCCAGGACCCCGGGATCATGACCCGAGCCGAAGGCAGACGCTTAACAGACTGAGCCACCCAGGCGTCCCGCTTTTAAACATTTTTTTAAAAGATTTTCTTTATTTGAGAGAGGAGTGAGCACGAGAGCGAGAGAGCACGAGTTGGGGGAGGGGCAGAACGAGAGGAGAAGCAGACTCTCCAGCTGAGCAGGGAGCCCCGATCCCAGGACCCCAGGGCCCCAGGATCAGGACCTGAGCTGAAGGCAGACGCCCAACTGACTGAGCCACCCAGGCGCCCCTCAAATCACTCTTTTTAAATGTCACTCAGATCATGTCATTCCTTTTTGAAAACCAGTAGTTGCCCATCATGTTCAAAACAATATCTAATCCTCTTGTTCTGGTCTCTGAGGCCTTCTGTGAGCTGCCCCTGCCCGTACCACTGACCTCAGCTCCTCCTTTTCTCTTCATTGCTCCCTAAGTCACAGCCCCCAAGGCCTCCTTGCCCTCCCTCAAGCATGCCAGGCGCATCTGCCACATGCTGTTCCATCTGTCTACAATGCTTGACCCCGCATGATGGTTCCACCTCACTCATCACCTCTCCGACCACCCTGCCTGAAGCAATTCCCCCTACCTGCCCTTCTTTCTCACCACATAAAAGATTTGTACTTGGGGCGCCTGGGTGGCTCAGTCGTTAAGTGTCTGCCTTCGGCTCAGGTCATGATCCCGGGGTCCTGGGATCGAGCCCCGCAACGGGCTCCCTGCTCGGCGGGAAGCCTGCTTCTCCCTCTCCCACTCCCCCTGCTTGTGTTCCCTCTCTCGCTGTGTCTCTCTCTGCCAAATAAATCTTAAAAAAAAAAAAGATTTTTACTTAGTCTTTGTGATTATCCTTCTCGCTCTAGATCCGAAGCTCTGTGAGGGTAAGAGATTTTTCTCGCTTGGTCATTGCCGCAGCTTCAACAGCAAGAACACTAGCTGGGATGCCATACGTGCTCAGTAAATATACGTGGAATGAATGGACAATAGCATCTTCACACCTCAGAATCCTAGATCTCTGAGACTTTGGAAGCAGAGAATTCTGGAATCTCTGACCCAGCGAATCATCTCACTACGGAGTGGTGCTGCTCACAGCCGCTCGGGATCCTCCGATACAGCAAGTCAGAGCTGGAAAACTGATCCCACCCGACCACTGTTTGACAGATGATGGGACTGGGACTGAGACCGCGAGGCCGGGAGGGGCAGGAGGACCACCGGCCGACCGAGATCGCAGCCCCACCAGCCCAGAGCGTGCCGCGCTGCCCGCCAGTGGCCCCCCGGAGGAGCGTGCGGGGGGGGCGAGCGGGCTGCTGGGGGGCACGGGGGTGAGAGCCGGCGAGGCTGCGCCCACCCAGGCAGCCCTCCCCTTCCTCAGCGGCCAGCTGTGGGGGAGGGGCGGCCGGTGCCTGAGCCCCAGATGTGGCCCAGTCAGCAGGCCCGTGGTGGCCCACGGAGGAGGGTCAATGCCACGACAGTTCTGGGGCTGGGGGAGGGGGCGCCCAGGCCGGCGGGCACCTCACAATGAGGTTCTGTCCCTCCGGGGGCCGCTCTCCGAGCCTTTGCTCCCAGATATATAGAATGGGATTTTGCTGGAGGCCCCAGCTGTGTGTGCTGCCGGTGCCCCCCCCTGCCGCCCGCAGGGGCCGGGCTGAGAAGGGGGGAGAGGGCCACACTGAGACGCCTATTCTTTTCCAGCTGATACACCCCAGAGGTTTTTTTTGCCCTCCGCAGCCTCCCTTAAGACAATTGTTATTCTCTGCTCTGCCCCCTCCCCCACCGGGTCAGGCCTGCCTGTGGACAAAGTAGACACCCGCCTACGCCATGTGATTTTTTTTTAAATGAATTTATTTTAGGAGTTGCCCGGGACCAGCTGGAAAACTAGCTCCTTTCTAAGCCTCCACCTGCCCACAGGTCTTTCCACCATATTCCACATGGTGCTGAAATGTCCACCATTTGAGGGCCATCGTGATGAGCTAAGCATTGTCCTTGTATGGGTCATCAAAGGAGTGGGATGTGCATATTTTGTCCCCAACACCCCAACTCCTCAAGTTGGATCATTAAGCCTCTGGGGTGGCCTTGAACTTGGATGGGGTGGGATGGGGCTTCCGGTTCATCCTGTGGGAGCTGGCCTGGCTGAGGGGTTCTGGCCCTACCATCTCCCCTGATTCCCCTCGGCCACTGAGCAAAGGAGCAACTGGCCCAGGGGTTCCCATCTCTGGGCTGGGGGAGAGGAGTGGCTAAAGTCCCAGACTCCGGGGCTCAGCCAAAAGTTGGTGCTGCCACCCCCAAAGCCCATAATGAAGTTGGGGCCCAAGCCTCTCTGGGACAGGGCGACGACAGCGAGGGCTGGTAAGGGAGCCCGAGGGAAACTTGCATAACCAGCACTATGAGGGAGCCATCCATAGAGAGGGGCCCCATCTGTACCCCGTCCCCACCAAGCCCTAATGAGTGAGCAGCCGACATGTCATTCCTGGTCCTGCAGACACGTAGCTGTTCCTGTGGTCATCTCAGCCATCCTCCAGGGCCTGCCCTCGGGTCCTTGGAGGACTCATCTGTAAATCAGTCTATTATTCCCGCCTCTCTGAGCAGGTAGAATGTCAGGGAAGTGATCAATAAATCCTGCTTTCTTCTGTTCCAGGACAGTTCCTGGTGCTCAGCTCCGGCCGGTGAGTGATGGCAGGGCCAGCAGGAGGCAGAGCTGGGGAGAGGGCGGAAGGGACTGAGGGTGACCGGGCTGGAGGCCAGGCCAGGAGAGGGTGGGGCTCATCAGCCAGCCAGAGGGCCAGGCCTCCCTGCCGCGGGACTGCCGACCCCCCATGGGCTCATACAGCCCTGGCACCTGCCCCTCTTTGCAGAGGAAGGGAGGAAGGCCCAAGGGGTGGTAAGTGGGAGCCCAGCGTCAGTGAGTCTGGGGGTGCGGGCTTCCCCGGACTGGGGTGAGAGGGGCGGGGGGAGCCCTGCACGACAACCTCCCTCCCACCTCCCTCCCAGCTGAGGTGGACAGGGCGGTCCACAGGGCCTGCATGGAGATGGGAGGCCCAGCGCTGCTCCAGCCCTTCCCGGAACTGCCCCTTGCGAGAGCCCTGCCCCACACAGTCTGACTGTGTGACCTTGGGCAAGTCACAGCACCTCTCTGGCCCCAGGCTTCTTCTGCTTCTGCTCCATTCATCGGACAGGACAGTTTGCAAACTCAGTGAGACTGAGTTTCTGAGGAAGAACCTCAGAAAACCATAAAATGATAGGATGGAGGCCAGAGTCCTCAGCTAGGAGGCCCGGATTCTGGTCTTACATCTGTCCCCACAGCCGGAGTCACCTTAAGCAGGTCTTTGCCCTCATGGAGCCTCTTCTGTTCAAAGAGGCTGGGGGTGAAGCCAGGCACTGGTCTGTCGCCTTCCCCCAAACTCCACCAAGTAGGGTCCCTCCGGGCTTGGGGGTGGTGGTGAGAGGGTGGGCAGTGTGGGGAAGGGGAAGGTCAAGGTCAGGTCAACGCTTGGTTGGCTCAGTGCCTGGGCTCGCTCTGCAGGCACCCTGGGACTGGCTGGAGGAACAGCGCCACCTGCTGTACGGGGCCGGGGGTGGGGCAGGCCAGGCCTGGGGCTCCAGGAGGCCCAACAAAATGTCTGCTCACCCAAGGCCTGCAGCCAGCTGCCCCCCAGGCCTCACGGTCCTGGAGCCTGCATGCGCTGGGGTTCCTGGGGTGGCCTGGCTGGGCCTGGCCAGCTATTCTGCACCCTCCTAAAGAAGCACTCGGCAAAGGTTTCCAGCGGCCCTCACATTTCAGGGCTACCCTGCTGGAGGGGGGGTTTACTGGAGTCCTTCCCCCTCTGCTCTAGTTCTCGGTATTGGGTATCGGGAAAGGGGGGAACTGTCAGACCAGCCTGGTACCCCACATGCTGGCTCTGTGGTCTTGGGCAGCTTACTTACCCTCTCTGTGCCCCAGACCCTTCAGGGAGGAGAAAAGCGGCTGACAAGCCCGTCTTTCAAGGCCCTGATGAGGTCATGAAAGTGGATCCCGCACCCCCCGCCCCCACCTGTACATCTTTCACGGGGGCAGGACTCAACAAGGGACTGCCCCCATTTGTGTGGGGCTCTGAGGGTCTTCTGGTCCCTCACTGTGACTCTGAGTGTGGTCCTAGACCAGGGCATCGACAGCAGCGGGAGCCAGGCTCAGAGGGCACCCCCCCCCCGCCGCCACTGACCTCAGCCGCGGGGCCCCGCCAGCCCATCGTCCCCTGCTGGGAAGAGAGGTCACTCAAGGCAGCGTGCTTCTACATCCAGTTTATACACAGCTCTATACAATATACAGAAACCTTTATATACAGATATATTTATAGAATAAGCTATATTAATTTGTCTCTCCTTTTTACAGCAATATTAGTTTGGATCTTTCATACAGTAAGTACAAAAAGTCGTGGGCGAATGGCACGGACAGTGCATGAGTGTCTCTGGGGCCCAGCTGCTCGCCACCGATTGCATATGGAGGTCACCCAGGCCCCTGGGAGAACAGGCCAGCGCACGGCTGGGAAAGTTTGTGCTGCGGTCTGGGGGAGCGAGTGGGGGTGGGTCTGAGCCTAGCTGGGCTGAGGGGGGTGGCTCAGACCCCCCAAAGTGTGGTGTGGGGAGGAAGGGAGAGATGCGCAGCAGGCCCACTCCTTCAGGGATGTGGGGGGCAGGGGGCGGGTTCGGGGCGGGCTGACCCTGGGGCATCCAGGGCTGAGTCCGAGCCTGCCCCAGCCCCAAGTCTGTAACCCTGCGCGGCTGCAGCCTTGGGGGTGGGGAGTCTGTCCCTGATGGCTCAGTCCTGGGCATGGGTAGGTACCACGCCCCCTTAGAGGTCCCAGGGCCCACCCTAGCAGAGGAAGAATTAAAAGGCCAGACACCAAGTCTCGCCCAGCAATTGGCTGAGGTGCTTGTTGGAACTTTACTCTGATTTACGATTTGTTTTTTTTAAACTCTTAAGAGCCACTGATTCTATCTTGCTTCTGCCGGGCCCAGGCTCTGCCAGCAGCGGGCCCCTCAGCAGGGGCGTCCTGGAGTCTTGTTGGGGGGGGTGCTTGTCAGAGAGGGAGGTAGGCCCAGCTCCCCACTCTCTGTCTCCATCTGTCAGGGTGGGCAGGGGACCCAGAGCAGCATCCGGGCCAGTCCCAGCTGTGTGGGCCGGAGGTCAGGACACAGGCCCCAGATACCAGTGATCATGAGATTGGGGGGGGGGCGGGTTTCTTGGTCAGGGGAGTCTAGCAGCCCCGGAGAGGCCATGGAGGGGCCAGCGTGTGGGGGGGGTCTGCCTCCAAGACGAAGGCACAAGCGGGCGGTCAGCGCCTGGGCACACAGCAGTTTTCCAGACCCGGGGTCAGGGCAGCAGGAAGGACACGGGGGATGGCGACATCTGAAACTGAGCTCGCCCTATGCATCCCTCCCGCACAGGCCCCCATCCTAGTCTAGGTTCTCGGTGGGCTGGGAGGGGCAGCAAGCAGGCAGGGCAGGTCGGGTGGGCTGGGAGCCCCAGCAGCCCCTTCCCTCCGGAGCGGCGCACACTCATGCACATGCACAAACACGACCCACGCCAGCATGCACACCTTCCCCGGCCAGCTTTCCCGGGCCGGGCCAGGGTGGGGGGCGTTCTCCGACTCCCCCTTGCTTCCCCAACCCAGCAGGGAAGGAACCCCCCAAACGTGGGCTGTGGAGGCCTCCAGCTGAACGGGGAAGGCCCCAGAGCCCCTGGCCCTCCTTCTCCCCCTTTAGCCCGGTCCCACAATGCACCACTCTTGGCTCCAGGTCCTGCCAACAGGACATCGAGGGTGGGGGGGGGGGGGGAAGAAAGCCCTGCTGCTAGGACAGAGCTCAGGCCGGTGAGGAGGGGGCGCTGAGGGGAACGGAGGTGTGTTTGGTTTCAGATCCCAGGGCCTGAGGCTGCCTAGGCGTGGGGGCGAGGTGATATAAAGGGGTTACATGGGGCCCTCAAAGGAAGGGGGATTTGGGTGCCCTCCTTCCCAGGGCACTGACCCTGCAGCCAGGGGTGGTCACACCTGTGACTTCTGCCCTTTGAGTGGCCAGGATCCCCGGGGGTAGAAGGCAAGCCGGGAAGTAATGGGCAGATGGGTCAGGCCAGGGTACCTCGGACCCATTGCCAGAGGGATCATCATGAGGGGCACCAAGCAGAGAAGGGGTAGTCTCGACCCCACTCTCCTCCAGGCCCCCTGCAGGCCCCGTGGCTGCCTTGGGCTCTGTGGAGACGGGCCCCCTCCCCTCCCTGCTCGAACCCATGATGGGGCAGGGTGGGGTGGGGGTGCTTGCAAGCCCAGGAAACACCCTGAGCCCAGCCCAGCAGCATCTGTAAACATACACAGCACTGCGGGCCATCTTGGTGTGGGGTCACCCCAGGGGGCTGGCCAGCAGGCACCAGATCTGGGGGGTGGCCAGGGCAGATGCCAGCCTGGACCACAGATGTGAGTATGTGGGGAGAGAGCCGCTCTCCATCTCGGCCCCGGGAGAGCAGCCGGAGGGCAGTGATGGGGAGTTGCCAGACCCACGGGCCCCTGTCCTGTGGGGCACAGTGAGGCTGGGAGGGCGGAGTGCTGCCCTGCCCACCTGACAGGCTGCCCCAGGCTCCTCCCTGCTTCACACTCCTCCCCCATCTAGAGGACCTGGATCCCGCCCCGCCCCGGTGGCCCTAAGCTGAGGTAGGGCTGCAGACCCCCAGCTCAGCAGCAGTGCCCCATGCCTGAGGCTAAACTGGCCCCTGCGGCGGGGGGGGGGGGGGGGGGGGACTCTCCTCAAAGCGGTTTGGCCCTGGGGGCAGCCACCAGGAGCCCGAGGGGCCACCTGCTCTCCCCCCTCCCCCCTGACCCGGGCCTCAGCCGGCAGTCACTCTTGGGGTGCTAGCGTGCCGAGATGACCAGGTCGTCCTGCTTGGCGGGGCTGGCCCCGTGGCCGGTGGGGGTAGAAGTCCGGATCTTGTCCACTGCCAGGCACTCCTGGCTGCTGAGACCCGTGGGTGTCAGGTCCATGAGCTCGCCCGAGGAGCTGAGCGGGAAGGAGGGCGAGAGCGAGATGCCCGAGGAGGGGTCCGCTGAGCCGGCGAAGCGCCTCGGGGGCTTGGGCACCAGGTTGGGCTCAAACTGGGCGCGGAGCAGGATCTCTTGCTGGCTGGGGGACTTGGGGCCCTCGGCATAGTCGCTGGTGGGGCTCTCGGGCACCACCATGCAGTAGAGGTCCTGGAAGGAGCTGCTCTTACTGTCGAGGTTGAAGAGGCTGTCGATGAACTCCGCGAACTCCAGCACCTGAGGGCTGGGCGAGTCCCCCAGGCGCCCGTTGTGCAGGGCCAGCTCTGCTCCGGCGGCCACCCCGCCGCCGCCGCCGCCGCCGCCACCGCCGCCCTCCTCCTCGTCCTCGGTGGCGGCCGCACTGGGGGGCCGCTCGGGGGTGATGCCCCCGCTGCCCGGGGCCGCCTCCAGGGGCTGCGTGTCCTGGGAGTGTTTGGACAGGCTGTCGGCCCCCAGCAGCTCGGTGCGCGAGCTCAGGGACGGGTTCTCCTCGGGGATGGCGGGGTCGATGTAGAAGAGGTGGCCCTCGTCCCGCTCCAGCACAGCGTGGAGGCTGGGTGAGCCCCGGATGCTGCGGAAGCCCGACGAGCGGCGGGAGTCGAAGCTGTAGAGGGACTCGGTGTCGGACAGGCTCTCCATGGTGGCCAGGGGCGCCCGCCGGGCCTGCAGCTCGGCCGCCAGCCGCTCCTGGGTGGAAAGCAGCAGCAGCTCCACGGGGTCCTGGCGGGCCACTGCCACCGCCGCCGCTGGCGTCAGCAGCCGCCCCTCTGAAAAGCCCTCCAGGCTCATCTCAGACTGGGACTTGCTCCTACAGAGGGCAGGGCAGGGGGGCGCGAGACTCAGGAGGGGCAGGGACACCGGGGTGCGGGGGGCTCCCCCTCCTGGGCTGCAGGGAACTTGGGGAAGGGGGGAGGGGAGAGTTAATTTAGCGGTTGCTCAACAGGGTGGGGCAGGGAGGCTTATTTTGAAAAAAACAACTCACAAGAACCCAAGACAGAAGGCAAAAGGGGCTGATGTTGTGCGTGGGGGCACCGAAGGCCTAAGGCCCCGCTGGGAGCCCTGGGGTGCCCAGAGCGCTGCCCCAGTCACTCGTGAGGCAATGGTGGGAGGGGAGAGCGGGGAGGGGGAGGGAGAAAGGGAGAGAGCACTGCCCACAGCTGCCCCCACTGGTTCTCTCGCACCGTCAGGGCCAGGGCCCCTTCTGCATGGGGGGGGGGCGGCAGCGGCCGGGACCACACACTGGGGTTCCTCCCCCCTCTGCCATGGGTTAGACCCTCTGCTGGACGGACAGGGGAGAGGCGGGAGTGCGGGGGGGGGGGAGGGGGCCCAGCAGTTCCTCCGCGCAGATGTGGTCAATGCAGCGGCCACAGGCAATGCACAAATGGTGGGGAGAGATGTCCAGGTGTCCCCACCAAGGGCCTGGAAGCGGCGACCACCCTTCTGCGCAGCCTCCTGGCCAGATCTGTGACCTGGCCCCGAAGGGTCCCAGAAGGGCAGGAAGATTCCTCCCCCCGCCAAAAGGAGCCACCCTTTCAGAGCCAACCCCTGTAAGAGTGTGTGTGAATACTGAGCGTGTGCGGGACTGGGGGCACGCACGCAAGGCCCTGTTATGTGTGCAGTGTGCATACCAGGCTGGCTGCACGTGTCTACGTGTCCGGACACAGGTGCGTTCACACACTCACGTGCACGGGGGCCCATCCTCACAACCCTTTTGTATGTGCGGCTCGGCCTCTGTCTTGTTGTGCACCCTGTACGGGAGTATGTCTGTGTGGGGGCCCTCCGTGCACTTAAGAGCTACTGCTCGTGAGCACGTATGTGTACGCGCTACGAATACTTGTGTGCGTATGTGTAAGCGCACGGGTCTCCATCTGTGTGGGCTAAACGGCTCTCAGTGAATCTTTGTGCTTGTGGCCCCGGGTCTGTGCATCCCTAGGTGACCACCATCCCACGTGGGCTTTAGTGATGGCAAGCTAGGGGGGCCAGGGGAGCAGGCCAGGAGATCCTGGAGAGAGGGGCAAGTTCGAGCCTTCTGCGCAAGTGTGCAGAGCTTCGTGAACACCCGGAGGCCCAGTGCGTGCACGGGATACACATGTGCACAAGCATTCACGCTCCGGAATGCACCTGTGGCGCCGCACGTACCCAACGCGGCGGGGTGGGGCTGCGCGGCAGGACTCACCTGACGCTGTTCCGGTGGTCCGCGGTGGGCAGCTCCAGGGCGAGGCCAGTGGGCATGGGTGGCCCCGTTGGCAGCGGCTGCTGTTGGAAGATGAGCTCGGGAGTCAGGTCCACCTCAGTGGGGCTCACCATGACCTTAGCAGCAGAGAGCAGGGCCGTCTTCCCCTTGTTGTAGTTCTCCAGCACCTGGGGACAGGTCGGGCAAGCTGGTGGCGGTGGTGGAGGGGTGACAATCACATGTGGGGGCGGGGCAGCAGGCCAAGCCTCTCAGGCCAGAGCCTCATGGGGTCGGCCGGGCCCCACTCCTGCCCCCCACCTCCAGCCCAGGTCCCTGCTCCACCAGCACGGCCTGGGACTGGCCCTGCAATCATGCCTTGTCCTGCAGATGAACCAAGTTGACGTTCTCCTTCCCTATGGGCAGCCTTTCCGCGGCCAGGTGATGGCTGAGGGTGCCCCTGCTCGGCTGTGCATCTGTCATGGGCCAGGTCCCTGGGAGTCTCCCAGACCCCTCCCCGCCATGGGGCCCACATAGCGATGTGGACAGCAGAGGTGTGGGGACCAAAAGACGAGTTCCGGCTCACTTCTCTGAGCGTCCGCACCCTTGCCTGTCCTACGGGGATGGAGACCTGGCCAACAGGGCACTGCAGGGCTCTGATGAGGCGTCACTGCCCAGGCTGCTCCGGGGGCTCACCTTGTTGAGCCCCTCCATGACCACATAGGGGAGGTGCTCATGTAGCATGGCCGGCGAGATGATCACTTCGTTGAAGGCCTTGTTGTCGCCCCAGATGGCAAAGTACGTGGGCTCCTCCTGCTCACAGCAGCTGGGGGAGCATAGGGGCCGGAGGGGAAGATGAGGGTGGGTGGCAGCCTGGCTCCGGTCCCCAGGTCCCTGGGCTCCCTGCTCCGGCCTCACCCGAAGCCCTTACCCTCCCCCTCCCCCGGCCAGGAACGTTGATGCCAAAGGGGCCTAAGCCACAGTCCCTACATAGCCTACTACCTGCTCGTGGCCTGGGCCACACCTGCTCGGCCCTGGGCAAGGCCCGGCTCACAAGCCTTTTGTCACTGGGACAGAGGGTTCAGGCCCCACCCTCTGAAAGAGCACGAAGTGGGAGAAGTCTATGTACTGCTGGCCCACTCATCTCTCCCGCCCCCGCCCCACGCCTGCTCACAACCGCTGCCCACTAATTCCAGAGGGGGTGCCACACAACTGAGGCGGGAGCTGGCCAGGGCCTCAGGGTGACCCCCCAGGGCATCCACTTTTAAATGGACCGTAAGTGGGGAGAGCTACCCTGGGGGACACCAGGGAAGGCCTGGCACTGGGAACAAAGGCTGGGACTGTCCAGAGAGGAGCCTGGGGTCCTGCTCTGGTCTTTTGTTCTACTTCCACGGCCCAAGGACAGTGCAACCCTGCCATGAGTGTCCTGGGCAATCCTCTCCCCGCCTCTGCCCACGGTCCCAGGGGGGTGGCTAAGCAAGGCCAGCCCCATCCCCCACGCCCCTGGGCACTGCCGCCTCCCAGCTGACCCAGGGCCACAGGCAGCACCTACCAGCACTGCTCTGCTGGGTGGTTGTGGACCACATGGATGATGCGGCCGGGTGGGTAGAGAGGGGTGCTGGCAGACAGGGCGATGGTCAGGTCGCTGGGGTGGGTCCAGAGCCGTGTGCTGGCAAGGGTGGCCACCTCGACCTCCTCAGGCAGCTCCGACTTGGGGATACATTTGGTGGCCCCCACGATAATTCGCCACTGTGCAGGGTTGGGGGGGGGAGATGGGGACAGAGCTGACCAGGGCTGGCTGGTGGGCAGCGGCAGGAGGGGCCTCAGAGGTGACAGGGATGGCCTGTCCTGGATGGCCACGGGGCAGAGGGAAGAACAGTGCCCACCTGAAGAGGCAGTGGCTGAGGCATATGGTGGCCACAACGGCCAAAAAGATGCCAAGGACAGATGACATGACTGTTGAATTTCAGGGCTAGAACGGGGCTGGAAGACCAGTCAACTCCTCATCTAGAGGATGGGGAAAACAGCCCAGCAAAGGAAGGGACTTGCTCTGGGTCACGTCCCGCGTCAGAGACACAGCAGACACCGAAGTTCAGTCCAGCTGCATCTACGAGGCCTGGACACGTCTGGGTTGACCCCAGCCACCTGACGAGCACGCAGGCCTGGGTCCGATAGGAGCAGCTCTGCCTCCCAGAACCGGGCTCCTCCAGGCAGACATGGCCCCCTAAGGCTCTGCTGCCCTGCCCACCTCTGCCACCTGGTGCCTGGCCCAGGGCCCTGCCTGCCAGAAGGTCATGGGCACCAAGGCTGGGAACAGTCCAAACTGGGCAGGGATGATGAGTGGGGTGGGGCCGGGGGTCAGAGAAGACATGCTGGTCTGGGTTGGCCCCTTCCTGCCTGCCTCGGGGTACCTGGCCATGGCACCCACGCCCGCCTGGCACGCTGAAGCTGGCTCGGCACAGGAAGAGCCCCCAGTGCGCTCGGAGACCTGATGAGGGATGAGGCAGGGCTGAGCCTCTCCTTAGCCCCAGCGGAGCATCAGAACAAACTGCACCCAGACCCCCTCCGGCGGTGGCATCAGGACTCGGTGGAGTCTGGGGAACCGCAGCGGGCTCGGCAGAGGCCTTCCTGTCACGAACTCGAAGCACTTCGAGTTTGAGCCTTGGGCCTGCTTTTTCCTGACTTTAGGCAGCTCTGGGTGACAGGGCTGGCACTCAGGAGCCCCTGGTCCCAGTCCTGACAGCGTGTGTGAGCAAAAGCAAGTCCCTTACCCACTCTGGGCCTCGGTTTCCCCGCTCTGTACAAGGACAGGTCATAGGGGAGACAAGATGAGCGCGGAGGTGCTGAGAGTTTGACGGCCCGGTGTTCCCGTGACATCGGCCACATCGAGCCTGGCCTCACATGGCTGGGCCCTCTTGTGCTTTGTGCAAGCCCAGCATGCCAAGCAGGGGAGCGGGGGAACTCACTTTGGGCTTGGTGCTTCGCTGTAGGACGTCTAGGAGCTGTCTGCGGAAGCCTTCCAGCTGGGAGAGGCCG
The DNA here is from genome assembly GCF_009762305.2 of Zalophus californianus. Lineage (NCBI taxonomy): Eukaryota > Metazoa > Chordata > Mammalia > Carnivora > Otariidae > Zalophus > Zalophus californianus. The sequence continues at coordinate 103,565,992 of NC_045605.1, read as the reverse complement.
ATCCTGGGGAAGGAAGCAAGCCGGATGTCAGCCTGGCCGGGCCAGGGACTGGGAGGGGTGTGGGGTGTGCGGGCGGAGGGGCAGGCCCGCCCACGGCAGCCACGGAAAGGAGAAGACCACGCCGTCGGTATCATGGGGTGGGAGGGGTGGGCAGGGGTGAGTCTGCAGCTCAGCAGGGCCTAGCCAGGGAAGGGAGGTCAGGCAGGGTGGGGCCACCTGTCCTCTCGCCCTGGGGACTCTGGGGGCTCTGGGATTCGCCGGGGAGATGGGAATCTGAGGGAGAGGCCCCAAGGGGGCAGGAATAGCTGGCCAGGATGGTGGTGAGAGGGAGCGACTTGTGACTTGCAACTCACCTGGGGACAAGATCTTTGCCCAGAACCACGGCCGTCACAAATTCCTTGGAGTACTCCATGGCGTCCTCACTGCAAAGGAAGCCAGGGGTTCCTGAGGCAGGGGTGGTGAGGGGGCCCTGTTCCAGCGTTCCTGGGGTTCGTGTTTTGGTTCAAGGCCCTGCGGGGAGCTCACAGGTGCCAGGCTGGGCTGCCTGCTCCTGGTCGCACCCTTCCTGCCCGTGAGGCTTTGCGGGGCGCAGATCCTGGGGTCTGCCTGGCATTTGACAGAGCACCCCTCCCTCCACTTACCAGGCCATTCCCAGGCCCCCATGTGACCAGAAGCCAGACTGCCCAGGCCAGCTCCTAGGCCTTTAGCCCCATCAACCCCAGGCAGCTCAGGCTCCGGGCTGCTCACCTCAGCAGGCCTCCTGGTGGGGAGTAGGCAAAGCACTTGAGGGTAGGGTACTGGGGGCGCAGCAGGAAGGAGAGAATGGCGGCGGTGCCTGCACCCAGGGAGTGGCCCACCACAATCAGGCCGTAGTGTTTTGTTCCTCGGCCCTGAAAACCAAGAGAAGTCTGAGAGCCCTGCCCCACGGATTGTCCGGACTATAGCTGATACCGGGCAGGCAGAGGGGTCTTCCCAGAGTCCTGACACGGGGTCTGTGCTGTGTGGTCACTGGGGCAGCAGAAGAGCCAAGCTAGACTCGCACAGAGCAACTTCCTGGGGAGACTCTTCTAATAAACTCCTACTCACCTTTCAAAACCTTGTTCAGAGTACCTCCTTGGAGAAGCCCCTCCTGATTTTCCGGGAGAGGCTTACTCCCTCCTAGACCCTGCATCTGCACGCATGGGAGACCTTTACATATGGTAATTACGCTCTACTGTAATAGCGTACGTTCTACGGAGATTGTCACCTGCCCGTTTCTGTGTCCCAGCTACTAGACTGGGGTCTCCTGAGGCCAAGGACTGCTTGGCTTTGGGAAGGGCGGTTGCAGCACCTTGGGGGCTGCCTGCCCGCGGAGCAGGGGATGGGTAGGACCCAGATTGCCCCAACCAGAGCAACACCCTTCCTATGGGCTCTGTAATTAGTTTTCTTTGTGGCCTGCTCTATATTTTGAAGCCCCTGCCCAGAGCCATCTTTGTGCCCCCAGTGCTTGGCATGGAGCAGGTGCTCATAACTGGGGGTGCTGGGCAGGGAGGCCCAAGAAATGCTGGTACGAGAGAGGAAGGGGTCAGAGGCGGGGGAGGGACTGAGCAAGTGAGGAGGGGGCTGGGAGTCAGGCATCAAAGGGGAGTGTAGGAGCCTGGCTTGTGCCACCGCACAAGGTGTGGGGGGGCTCCCCCATGCACGCACCCTGCCCCCAGGGCTGTTTTCGGGGAGGCAGAGCCAGCACGGCCAGGGCTCAGTGCCAGGGAAAATGCCTCACCAGGTCTCGCCCAAAGGCCTGGGACAGGACCATCTCCTGCTCCAGCTTCTTCTTGATGTACTCAGCCGAGAGGACCATTCCCTGGGCAAGGAGGGACAGAGGTGGGTGTCACGGGGAGGGAGGTCTTTATTTTTTATTTTATTTTTTTTAAAAGATTATTTATTTTGAGAGAGAGAGCGAGAGAGCATGCAGGGAGCAGGGGCAGAAGGAGAGGGAGAGAGAGTCTTAAGCAGACTCTGTGCTGAGTGTGCAGCTGGACACAGGGCTTGGTCTCACGACCCTGAGATCATGACTTGAGCTGAAACTAAGGAGCAGACGCTTGAGGGCGCCTGGGTGGCTCAGTCAGTTAAGCGTCTGCCTTCGGCTCAGGTCGTGATCCCGGGGTCCTGGGATCGAGTCCCGCATCGGGCTCCCTGCTCAGTGGGGAGTCTGCTTCTCCATCTCCCTCTGCCCCTCCCCCTGCTCACGTGCGTGCTCTCTCAAATAAATAAAATCTTAAAAAAAAAAAAAACCCAAAAGAATCAGACGCTTAACTGGCTGTACCACCTAGGCGCCCCGGGAGGGAGGTCTTTCAGAGACCAGCAAAACCATGACTGGAATCTCACCAATCCTGTCTCAACCATTTCCCCTTTGGCCCTCCTAACAACCTGGCTGTGGGGGCCGGTGGACACTTTATTACATCATTTCCATTTCACAGATGACAAAACTGAGGCTCAGAAGAGTTGTGTGTCTCACAGAAACCAATCTCTTCCCAGCTGCCTCTTCAGGCTCTTCTGGGGCAGGATCTGGGCCAGGCAGGACTGCGGGGGTCCCGGTGGGTGGGCCACAGTGGATCTTCTAGATGTATCCATGGCTCCTTTGACCCATCTCTCCCTGGGGGCCCAGCAAGCAGGGAGACCCCCCCCACCCCAAGAGCAGGACAGGTGTGTGTGCTGGCAAGGGAGGGGAGGGGAGAAGGGGCCTCGGGGGCCGGGGAGGAGCGGTACCTTGTGCCCCAGCCAGGCGCCGTGGTGCCCCTCCACGGGGAGGCGCTCGGCGTCACCGGTCAGGTCTGTCAGGGCATCCTTGTGGAGAGAGAAGACAGGTGAGGGCTGGGGTGAGGCCAGGAAGGGGGAGGCGGGCACCCCTCGGAGGCCGTGAGGGGTGGGCTGGGAGCCACACGGGGCATACCTTGGGGGAAAGGGTTCCCCGGATACTGATCACCACCTTCTTCTTGTCGTGGTCCACTGCCACATAGAAGGGGGTCTCATAGACCTAGGATAAGGGGGGCTCATGAGCCAAGTGGCCCTGGGATGGGGCCAGACTCAGGGAGCGACCTACGCAGGTCTCCTGACCAAGGAACCAGCTGCCTGGGCCCCCGCAAGGCCGCCGGGGCTCCCTGTAGGCTCCCCTCCAGCTCAGGCTGCCTGAGAGCTGCTGTCCTGCCTGCGGAGTCTACAGGGACCGCTGCCCTCTCCCCAGGGCCTCGCTGCTGGGTCCCCCATCCCTTCCCCCACAGCGCTGCGCCGACAAGGCCCGGGGCTGGGTGCGGGGTCGGGGAGCACTCCCTAGCCCCAGAGGGGGTGCGGGCCCGGCCGTGGCGGCGGGGGACGGGGTAGGCTGGGGGTTGGGGGGCGCTGCACACAGGCCCGGCGTGGCCGCTCACCGCGTCGTGGCAGGAGGTGTACACGATGTCCACCGCGGTCATGTTCTCGTCCAGGAAGTGGCGCCGGATGGCGATAGCGTTGCAGCCGCAGCAGTTGTCCTCCTCGATGGTGACTCCTGGGGCGAAGCGGGGCCGCGCGGGGCACAGGCAGCACCTGGCAGGGGGGCGGGGGCTCAGAGACCCCGAGAGCACCTGTCCCTGCCAGCCTCTCTGGAACCCCCCCTCGAACGGTCCCAGAGCCCTCACCCTATTTGGCCTCCTGGCGGCAGGGGACCCGGGGGGCCTCTCCCGCTCCCCACAACGCTCTCCCCGCCTCACCCCTCCATCGCTCCTCCCTCACTGGCGGCCTCCCTGGGCCCATCCTCCGCCATAGCTGCGCCCTTCTCTTCTTGCTAGCTCCTCACCCGTCTCCGGCCTCTGAGCTACCGAACCGCCTGGCCTGCTCCGGGCCCCCAGATGCCCCCCTCCCGCCTCCCCAGGCCCTGCTGGCCCACCCCCGTGTGCTCCCTGAGTCCCCCTGCTCATTGCCCAGCGCCGTCCTTGGAGCTGGCCTCACGTCCCCTCCCCACCTCACGTCCCACAGCCCATCGGTCGCTCGGCACATCGGCTCACCCTGCCTTCAACTTCGGAATGGACTCCAACCACTTTCCCTCGCGCCCACCCCTGCCACCATCATCTCTGCCTCGGAGCGTCATGGTGGCCTCCTGACGTGCCTCCCTCATCTACTCTTGCGCTCGATGTTCTCCATCGGCAGCCAGAGCGACCCCCTAAGACCTAAGTCGAGCCATGTCGCTTCACTCGAAACCCGACAGTGATGCCCTTCCTGTCCAGTGTAAGAGCCAGAGTCCTTGCGAGGGTCACCGGCGCTGCCCCATCTGGCCCAGTTCCCTGGCTTGCCGCCTCCGACCTCCCTCGGGCCCCACTGGCCCTCCTGCCCACCCTCGGATGCACTGGCCAGACTGCCCGACAGGACTCCTCACTTCCTACGGGCCTCTGCTCGAGTGTATGTCATGGTGAGGTCCGCCTTGGACACCCCCTCTAGCCCAGCCAGCCCCCTGCCAGTGTTCCCTGGCCGGACAACACCCCCTCTTTATTTCTCTCCCAAGTGTGCCTCTGGTCCTGGAGGCTCTGCGCCCTTCTCTGTGTACTGTCTGCCTCTCCCCCCGGCAACGGCTCCCCAGGGCCGGGGCTGCTCTGCCCCATGTGCAGCCACGTGCCCAGCACCAGACACACAGAGGCATCCCCCAAATGAACAGCTGAGCATCTGAGGGCCCCCCCACCCCCGGCCCCGCTGCTCGGGGTGCAGCGACTCCTCAGGCCGCCAGAGGGAGCCAGCAGCCAACAGATGGGGCCCTGGAGCCGTGAGCCAGAACACCAGGCCCCATGGGCTCCCTGTCTCGAGAGGAGAGCTGAGATTTTATGAAGAGTCCCGAATTTCGGGGATGCTGAGCGGTTTGTCCTCACCCAAGCAGCGCCTAAGGGACTGTTACCTACTTCCCAATGAGGAGAGGCCTCGCTGGGAAAACTCAGCGTCCAGCCGAGTCTGGGAAGCCACGGGGCCTGCAGTGGGCGACCACCTCAAGGCACGTGGGGGGAGCCCTCCCCGACTGCAGGGCCAAGGGGGGGCCGACCTGGGTCTGGGGTCCAGACTCCTGTTCCCAGGCAGCTGCCTCCTCTCCGTAGCCTCAGCCGGCATGTGGCCACCACAGTGTGGCCTTCAGGGACAGACACCTGGGCTTTCTCCTCGCAGCCCTGAGAAGCTGACAAAGCAGCATCCCTCCTGTCTGCAGATCCCCCCGAGGGCCCAGCCTGCCAGCGACTCCCTGGCTTCTCAAATACCCCATGGGCAGGCTGGACAGGCATTGCCTGCACTGGCGATGTCCTCACCCTGCCAGTGAGTAACGGAGCAGAGCCCGTCAGAGCCCAGGGCTCGAGGCTCCTGGTCTGGTGCTCATTTGGAGAAGCTTCTCAGCAGTGGCAGGGACTCCCAAGGACGCTGGGAGGACAGCCAGCTGTGGGAGGGGGCATGGGGTGCCTGGTCCCACTCACTCGGTGAGTCACTGGAGGATGGGAGAACAGGGTCCCAAGGGCTACCCATCCTTCTGCAGAAAGGAAGGGCAGCGCAGGAGGGGTGTGGCTGCCCCAAGGGCAGGGGTGTCACAGACAGAAGGTCAGCCTTTCCAGACGAGGGAGCCAGGGACCTGTCCTCCTTCTGTCTGGGCCAGGCTGAGGGTGGAGACACCAACGGAGAAGGGCCCCTCCTGGAGCTGTGCCCTTCTCTGGCTCAGTTAGGAAAGCAGAGTCCACCCGGCGCCCAGGGGCGGCTTGTGGGCAGGTTTGGGCAGGTGCTTGCCCAATCCCTGTGAAGAGGGTCAAAGTCTTTCACTAAAGGGCCTTCTTGACACCCTTCCAGAGGCCTCCACAGCCTGGGCCTCTACTAGGAAAGTCCTTTCTTCCAGAAAGGCAGAGCACACGGGACAGGAGCAGGAGAAGAAAGACGTAGGCAGAGGGGAGCGGAGTGGTCGAGCGGGGCAGAGAGGGGCGGGAGGGGAAGGGAGCCAGCAGGGTCCGATGCTGGGCAACCCTCACTCGATCCTCTCAAACCAACCCCAGGAGGTAGGTACTGCCATCCCCACTTTACAGATAAGGAAACTGAGCCTTGCGGAGGTAGGCCGACTCGCCCATGGCTGCCAGCGACAACATCTGGATTCAAACCAAATACTGTGTGATTCCAGAGCCCACGCTCTTCCCCGCCTAAGGATAATGCAGACCTAGAGAGGCCGAGGCCCAGAGGCGGTGTGGAAGAGAAGTCATGCAGGCCACAGACCACGGGGGGCGGGGGGGCAGGCACAGTCTGTTCGGGGAGAGTCTCCCACAGGCTGGCCCAGCCTCGGGACCGCTGCTGGCCCACACACGCCGGCCGGCCGGCCGGAAGGACGAGACAGGGGTACTCACGAGCAGGACCGCGCCAGGCGGCAGAGGCCGCAGGCCGGCTTCCGCATCAGGTACATGGGCCACCCATAGGCGGCCAGGGCGAAGAGCATGTAGTAACAGACCTCTCTGTAGCGGAGCATCTCGTGCTGGAAGAAAGCAGGGGGAGGCGGTCACCTCTCACCGTTCCGGCCTACAGCCTCTCGGCCCAAGGGCTCCCCTTGGATGGAGGAGGGAGCGGCCCTCCTGGCCTCCCCGGGGACTGCGGGCCCACCGTGCTCCTGCCTTGGAGGAAGGACCGCTCCTCCAGATGATAATTGCATTTCCCTAATTATCTCCATGCAACCAGGGCACGAAGCCTCCTGGGGCCTCTCCTGATGCTCCAACCTCCGAATTAATGATTTGGGGACAGAAAACCACTCGGAGCACTGGATCGATTTCCTTGCCTGTTTTCCAGAGAAGGGAAGTGAGGGGGAGGCGTGAGTGGCCATCACCCGCCTCAGCAGTCAGGCCTGGGAAGGGAAGTTTAACCCTCAGAGGCCCTGGGCCCTGTCCTCCAGCTGGGGGTGTCCGGGCCTTGAGCAGCAGGGCTGGCCCTGTAGACGCTGGGTGACCTGACAAATCGGCAACACTCTCTCAGCCCGCCAAGTTCTTTGTCTGCAAATATGGGGAGACTCCAGTTTGACTGGGCAAGTCACGGGCTCCCCACGGATGTCTGGAGCAGATTGGAATCTCTGCAGAGAAAGGCACCAGTTTGAAACCCAGAGTCTGAGGCCGGTGGCTATTGTTATTATCAGCCCAATGGGCTGGAAGGAGACAGGAGACACAGGTGTCCCAGCGAAGCGGCTTCCAGTGTCCCGGGTGTGCCAGGTGCTGGAGGGCTCCTGCACTTAGGGGGAATTAGTCACCTTGTAAAAGTTAAAGAGGGTGATTAGTCATCTTCTGAAGTGAAATAGGTAGCACTTTAATAAGGGCCCAGAGGGGTGGAAGCATCCCCGGGCCAGCTCTGTCTGCTCTTTAGGAATGAGCTGGAGAAGGTAATTAACTTCTCTGTGTGTCGGAGCTCGGCTCCGGCTGGAGGGCGGGGCGCTGGCAGGCTCTGCCAAGTGGCAGGCAGAGACCCCAGCACCTCAAGGCCCTGCGGCCCGCCTCTGCCCCCTCCTCACGTGGCGGGAGAACCCGGGGCGATCCAGGTAAGCGAGGCCAGGCAAGGCACCTGCTGCGGGCGGGCCATTTTCAGAGGGGATACACGCAGCTACTTTGGGCAGTGGGGACAGATGGAGACTGGAGGCTTTTCTAGGGGATCTAGATACAAGGGAGGAATCCTTTCTAGTAGGTCCCGACTGCGGAACTGGACTCAGAATGACTCATTTCCTCTCCACTAGCGCTCTGGGGGGAAGGTACGCCCAGCATCATTACCCACGCAGGAACGGGCTCAGAAGGGATGGAGGACTTGCTCAAGGTCACAGCGACAGCGGCGGAGCTGAAGCACCCCTAATCGGTTTGCTCCTGAGGCCGCCAGCTGCAGTGTTGGCCCCGGGCAGCACAGGGCCCTTGTGGTGGTGAGGGGGCTCCCCTGGCCACAGGACCGGCCCCACCTTTACCTGTGAAACACTGGGGTTCTAGTACAGAGGCCTGAGAAGAGGTTCCATAAGCAGTGCGGTATGTCACGCTGCCTCTTAGAACAGGAGTAGCAACCGTGTAAGCCGCGCACGCCTGGGAAGCACCTTAGGATCTCACGAGGCCAGGACTGAACATTCTGAGTGTAGTGAAGCTGATTCCAGGGTTTTGACCATGGGACCAGCATGACGGGGGCGGTCCTCAGGAGGAAGGGGTGTGAACTGAGGAGGGAGGCTACGTGGAGAGCTGCGGGGGGCCCCACAGAGGAGGAGGTGCCGCCCATGCTGTCGGGGCAGTGGGCAGGTGGCCTGCTCAGGCCGCCCCAGCAGAGGGCGAGGGACCCGGGGCAGGGGGTCTGACTCACCGAGTTCTTGAGGTCAAGATACTTGGTGTTTCTGGTCACTGGCATCCCAGACAGGAAGGTCAGAATGTCATTGTTCGCCTGTAAAACCAGGGTGTGAAGGTGGCTGTCCCAGGTCCAGGGGGTATGGCGGAGAAAGGGGGTCCAGCCCCCCAGGCTCTGACTCTGCCTGCTTCCCAAGGGCCTGAACACCCAAACGAGTGTGTGCTTTCTAGCTCTTCCACGACCCAGCCAGTTTCCCCAAATCGGAGGTCTCCTCACATGTCCATTGCTCCCTTTCCACCAAGAGCATCAAACACCGCCCCCGCTGCCCCGGGGACATTCCTGCCCAGGCTGAGGGTAACGCGCTTTGTAGGGAATGCTGGGAGGTCCCAGCTGAGATCGGGGTGCTGGGGGGGGGTGGGATGGAGGTAAGTGCAGAGGGCCGAGGCACCGAGCATCATTATTCATGAGGGCGGCTGGCCTGGCAGAGGGAAGTCACTCAAGCCAGAGGCAGGAGGGGAGCTGGCATCAGGGGGTGACCAGAGGGACCCCAGGGAGGGGCCCGGAGGAGGGCGGGTGCTCACCTCGTCCAGCACGGCGTTGCGCTTGGCCCGCTGCCGCTGCCGGAGCAGCACCAGGCCAGCAATGATGTCGGATGGCACGATGTCGAGGTCTCGGAAAAACTCGGCAAAGAGGTAGGCGATTTCTGAGTAGGCGTCCTGTGGGGTCCGGGGGGGTGGGCGGGAGGCAGGGGCAGGGGAGCAGGAGAGAAGGTGAGAGACCAGGCATGAATCCCCCGGGACTGGGGCTCTGCTCCGGGCCCAGGGCCAGCTCGCCCCCGGTACCTGCTTGGCACCAGCCGGGCCCACCCCCGCCTGGCCCTCTGCAGCCATGACCCCGAGGGCCCTAGCCTGGGCTCTGGACCCCCGCAGACGTGGCCAGAGCTGTCTGTGACAGCCACCGAACCTTGTCCGGCCTCCACCTCCCGGCCCTCTCCTGTCCTCGGAGCTCCTACAGCACTCACCGTCACCGCCTACCACGCACAGATGCCAATGTGAGCCATTTCCCGTTCTTTCCCCAGCCACTAGGAATCAAGGCCTGCTCAGCCCGGCTTGTTTCTCCTCCGCCTTTCTCTCTAGCAGAGAAGCCCAAACTGAGCTCCTGACTGCTGCCTCCCCACACTGAGTTGCTTCCCACCTCTCAGCAGCTGTGACCTGGAAAGGCCTCCTAAGGGCCGAGCCTCGGGGCGGGGAGGGGGGGGGCAGGCCCCCCTCCCCCACCTGCCCACAGCTGCCGGCTCAGGGACCCTCACAATGTGCCTGGATAAGGGTGTGACGCCGGGCCGGTGGCCCCTCTGGCTTCCCCGCAAGCCTGGTCCTCGGGCCAGCCCGAGCCCAGGGCAGGAGGCAGGAGGTGCGCAGCCAACGGCAGCCCCGCCTGTCCCTGAGCCCGGCATCCTCCCTGCCTCGGTCCGCGTGGGAGTCGGGAACCTTTTCCCTAACCTGTTGGGGTGGGGGGGCTATGATGGGAGCAAACTCGTGGCAAGTGGTTTTCTCTCGCTGGGTTTCACCCTTGAGTGCCCGGCATTTGTAAGAGAACAAAAATCGGGGGTTGCAAACTCAAAGGCCTAATGAGGCCAAACGGCGCTAGCTACTACTCGGCTCCGGCTGACTGCCCTGCGAGGGGCCCACACTGCCAGACCTAGAGATACGAAACTGTACATGAATGCCCTGCTTCTTCACGTTAGCACTCAATTCAAATTTGAAGCCACCACAGCACAGAGGGATCAAAACGTGCTCTGGGCTGGACCTGATCCCCAGTGTTTGATGGGACCCAGATCCTGGGCCGCCCCTCCCCGCAGTGCCCTAACATCAGCCCCATGTGCCCAGGAGGGGTGGGTGTGTCCCTCTAGACCCCCCAGAGAGGCCCATGGGGGTGATCCCCACCCACCAGGGAACCTCCGGGGAGTGGGGGGCTTTCTTATACCTGATTACTCACTCTACAGCTCACCAGGGGCTGCTGGAGGGAAGGAGCCACTCAGGCTTCCAGTGGCTTCCATGGAGGGCACTTGCTGTCTGGCTCAGGGAGGAGTGGTCTCCTGACCTCACTGGTTCTGCCACTAACTAGCTGTGGGACGTTGAGCAAGTCACACCACCTCTCTGGGCCTCAGCTGTCTGATCTGAAAAACGAGGGGTAGGGGATGGGGGGGACACTAGATGGTCTCTAAGGGCCCTGCCAGCGTGGGGGGTCTGTCTCGAGGACCCCAGGGGCCCTACTTCCCCCCCAGGGGCTGCCCTCTGCTGAGCCGGCCTTGCTTTGGCAGCACCGGGCCCCTCAGGCTGCTCTTCCGAGCACCAGGCCCAGAGGCTGGCTACGGGCGTCTGGGCTCGGCACCTGACAGCTGCGACGGATCTTCCAGAGCCCTTTGCAGCTGGTGACACGCTGCTTTTCTGTGCTTTCAGGTCACCCTGATTTTTTAGTGTCTCCTCTCCTAAACTACTGTAAGTTCCAAGGGGCTGGATGAAAGGTCTTGAAACCCTTCCGTCCCCGCGACAAGGCCAGGGATTGCCCGTTTCACATGCCGGAGGGAGTCGGCCAGTCAGTGGATACCAGGTCCTCACCTTGCTCCTGCTTAAAACCCAGGGCCCTTCTGGCAGCCCTGCCCCACCGGCTCTGCCGAGGAGTGGCAGCCCCTCAGTGGCTGGCGGCAGGGTGTGCGCCAGAGGGAAGCGATGTCCTGGTACTTACTGACTGGGAGTCCTTTGTCCGAGTGCAGCACAGGAACACCTTGAGCCGGCGCGACCAGCTGGTGGCCTGACCCTCCTCCAAGCGATGCCTGCAAGGGGACAGAGTTGGTATGTGTGAGGTCAGGGGGCGGGACCAGATGTGATGGGAACAGGGCAGCCTGTTCCCAGGATCCCACCATGGAGCTCTCCAGCAGGGGGTCTAGGAGAGAACAGGCCTGGGCCTGGCCAGGGTCCCATGGGGGGACACTGCTGGTCTAACATGGCCTACGGTTGGCCATGCTCCCAGCTTCTGGCAGACTGAACACCAGCATGCCCAGCGGACTTCAGAGGTGGGAGCCCAAACTGGGGGCCGCTCTGTGGCTCAGGTGTCCAATGGCTCAAACTAAGAACCCTGGGACACTGCAGCAGGGTGCTGGGCCTCTTAGCCAACTCACTGGAGCAGACCTGTTGGACAGACTTGCTTCCCCTTGGAAAGGATTTCAGATACCCAGCACTCTCTGTATTTGGGGGAAATTTAAGGGGCACGTGAGGCTCTGCATCTCCCAACTCCTTGGATCTGTTACATTAGAGGGGGCAAGGGCCCCCACCCTTCATCTGCATGGCTGGCGCCTGTCCATTCCCACCCCGAGCCCCAGCCCCAATGTGTCTAGCTGCTCTGACAGGGAGTCAGGGTATCCAGGAGGCCACACCCAAGGGCAGAGTGCTGGCTGATTATCCACAGAAGCCCTTCCAATGCTGGGTGCCCAGAAATCGGTGTGGTTTTTTGTTTGTTCTGTTTTTAAAGATTTTATTTTTATTTGAGAGAGAGAGTGAGTGAGAGAGCACACGAGCAGGGGCAGAGGGAGAGGGAGAGGGAGAGGGAGAAGCGGACTCCCCTGCTGAACAGGGAGCCCAATGTGGGGCTCAATCCCGGGACCTTGAGATCATGACCTGAGCTGAAGGCAGACGCTTAACCGACTGAGCCACCCAGGTGCCCCGAAATCGGTGTGTTTTGAGCATAAATTTAAGAGACCCAACATTAAATGTGTAAGCTTCCAGACTGAGCAAGAAGAGGCTGGTTTGCTTTTGTGACACGTGCCCTCCCCTCCCTCCGGTCCCTGAAGATGCTAATGCTTGGGGGTCCGGAGGGGAAGGCACGGGTGACCCCGAATGATTGCAAGGCACTTAGCATCCATCAGGAGTGACAGGCCAGGCCCTCCTTCCCGAGCCCTCTGGCTTCCCTCTGCAGCGAAGCGCTGCTTCCTACAGCCCTAGTTCCATAAGGCAGTGGGCCACAAGGACAGAGAAGGCCACAGGGCTTTCCAGGACTAGGGGAGGGGTTAGGAGAGGGTAAGAAGGATACAAGGGAACTGCTGCTTCTGGAATCTACGAGCTCTAAGGGACTTGGGCCGCCTTACATCACAAAGCAACATGCCCCTGCCAGGGGCTTGATAGAGGGACAGCATGCTGGCCATCCGGGATCCCAGAGCATCACATTCCTTAACCCTTTCTAATCTAATGGGCTTTTAAACATTCAAAGCGTAGTTCCTGCTGGGCCTCTGGCTGATCGAGTGCTGACTGTACGCTTTGCTGCACTACCCCTTATGCCCACCAGGAGGCAGATGGAGCCAGGGAAAGGTTTGGCCTAATGCATCAGTTAGAGACCAGCACAGGCAGATTGTGAAGCTGGACGGCAAGTACATGGACCCAGCACCCCTCTGGGAGTGCAGACGCCCCTGCAAAGATCCAAGGTCAAGGCTCCCAGGGAGCAGTGCTGGGAAGAACCCATCTCCCCACCTCTACCAGATTTCATTGGCAGGAGAGAGGGCCCGGGGCTTAAACAGCTTCCTGACTTCCAAAGATGCTAAAATAACCTATCAGTGTGGCACGGGGTGGGGGGGTGGGGGGTTGTGTGCGTCCCCAAACCTGGAAGTGGATGAAGGGCAGGCAGGCTTGAAAATGTCCCTGTTAGAAAAACGGTTGGTTTCAGAGCTGAGGGAGGGCCAGTGGAGACCAGCCCGAGAGGTGGTCACATTAACCAAGCCACAGCCTAGGCCTGCCCTCCCGACCCCTGCAGAGAGCTGGAGAAGACGCAACAGGTCAGAGCCCATGAGCTCTGAGGCCTCTCACTTACCCCCACAGGACCCGAAACTGCAGGAAAACTTTCTAATTAAAACTTCAGCCCCCGACTGCAAAGGCGCTGGCTTCCCTGGGCCCCAAAGGCAATTACCCAGAGTCAGGGAGGGGAGATTTTTTTCCCCAGGGCCCCAGAAGCCTAGAAACCAGGTCAGGTGGGGGCGTATGCTCAGAATGAGCAAAATGGGACGGGTGGTGGTGGCCTGCTACGCCAGGAGGGAGAACAGACTCCGGGGCCTTGGCTCCAAGACCTGGTATTTTGGGCTGGGAGGTGGCCAGCCCAGGCGCGGGTGTGGCTCTGGCCGATCTGCCGAGCTGACGTGGAGGGCCTGAGAGGAGCTGAAAGCAGAGGCGCAGGAGGGTGGGGTGAGGAGAATTCCCACTGGGCCCGGGGGCCTGGGCAACCCGCTGGTCTGGCCGAGGGCTCCGGACTCCCCTGCCCTGGGGATGGAGTGCCAGATCTGCTCCCCGTCAACATGACCTGCGGCAAGTGACCTGCCCTCTCCAGAACTTGGACTCCTCATCTGTAGACTGGGTCTCCTAAGGGCACCAGGGCCGGCAAAAGGACTGAATGGGCTGATGGTAGAAAGGGCTCATGGCAGGGCCTAAGTCATAGTAGAAGCTCGGTGCCCCCCCCCCCCGGAAGCCCCCCTCTCCCCCCGCCGATCTTTTTCTTTCACTAAACAGGAATTCCTGTGACCCTGGATTCTCTCATTTTCTTTACCATGGCACAGCATTCCCCTTCCTTCGAAACACCGTGCAAAGCTTACCCCCTCCAGGAAGCCTTCCTTGATTAACCTTCTCCAGGCCCCTTAATCCTAGAGGGAGCCCAGCCTAGTGGTTAAGAGCAAGGGCCCTAGGGGCGCCTGGGTGGCTCAGTGGGTTAGGTGTCTGCCTTCGGCTCAGGTCATGATCCCAGGGTCCTGGGGTCGAGCCCTGCATCGGGCTCCCTGCTCAGCGGGGAGTCTGCTCCTCCCTCTCCTCCCCACTTGTGCTCTCTGTCGCTATCTCTGTCTCTCTCTCAAATAAATAAATAAAATCTTTAAAAAAAAAAAAAAAGAGCAAGGGCCCTAAAGCCAGACCGCCTGGGCGGGAGCCGAGCCCCACCATATTCCACTCGGGCAAGTCCCAGCTCTGTCTGTGTTGCGGGGATGATGCTAACAGCCCCCTCAAGCAGCCCCACGTGCTTGGCTTGGCTCGGGCGTGCGTCCTGCTGTGATGACCGCATGGTTAACAGCACTGAAGATGGTGCCAATGGTCATGATGGCCGAACTGACTGAGCACGTACCAAACGTGTGAGCAGAGCATCAACCGCTCTGCACTTGTTTTATTGAAATCTCACGGCTGCAGTCTGAGCAGTCACGATTCCCACTTTACAGACCAGGAAACTGAGGCCGGGGGAGGCTAAGACTGTCACCAATGCCCATGGCTCCCACAAGCTGATATGTGGTTCGGGAGGCACGGGGGCCAGCTCTGCCCACCTGCCCGCAAATCTCCTGGGGGGGCTGCCCGCCCACCCGGCCCACTCACCGGAGGTTGTAGGTCCGGAGGTTGCGCTGCCGCCTCTTGGTGGCTCTCAGCTTGACAAAGGTGCGGCCCGTGGGGTCGAAGACGCAGAGGACAGTGATGCAGACACTGAGGATGACCACCCAGTTGCAGACGACCATCCCTGCAGGGCAGCAGTGGGAAGCAAGAGGTGGAGGTACTGGGGGGGCGGTCCTCCCTGGCTCACCTGCTCTGTGGAAAGGGGCCCTGGCGCCTCCCTATCATCATCTGCTTCTGGGGCCCAAGAGCAAGGCTCAGAAGCCCCTGACCCCAGCCTCTGGCCACCTGGTTGCCCCGTGCTGAGCCATGACCCCAAGGCCCAGCCTGGGTACAGAGCAGGCAGCTCTGGGCCCACCCCTCCACAGCAGGTTCCCTTGAGGGCAGGTGGCCGAGCACGGGAAGAAGCCCACAGCCTCAGCCACCATCCTGCCCGGTGTCCTCACAGCAACCGTCCCCCTTGGGAGGTGCCTGAGCTGCATCCTCTCTGAAAGACCCCGTCCCGGCCACCCCTGGGGCTGGCTGACATACCGAGGGTGACATTCTTGGCAGTGAGGTCGTTGCAGGAGGTATAGTACTGAGTGAGCCAGACGATGCCCACGATGGCATAGATGAACTCGATCACCAGGATGGCTGCGAGGAGAGCAGGGACCAGGCTGAAGGACGGCCACGGTCTGCCTGCCCGGGAAGGGCCCTGGAGCCTCCACCTGGCCCCTCTGCAGCAGGGGCACCAGACCCCCGCCCACCCCCTCCCCCCGGCACAGGCCTCGTGGCAGGTAGGGCCCAGGGAGCGCGGCTGTCCCACCACCGCTCTGTCCTGCTACGACGCACCCACCACCTGTTCTAGCGTAAGTGTCCTCAGGCCCCCCGACACCTCCCTGAGAGGGTGATCGCAGGGGCGGATGATGAAGAGGCATTTCTCTGTTCTTTCAGGATTTTAGACTTATGTCCATGAACTCTGCTATCAGACGTATCTTAGGCAAGTTACCTAATCTCCCTGGGCCTCCGCTTCCTCATCTGTAAAATGGGGTGACAACGTCTGCGTTACAGGACTGCGGAGAATTAGATGAGAGAGGGTTCATCTCACGGAGACTGCTATTTCCCAGAAGGAGGCTCCAGCACTCGGGGCAGGAGGAGGGAGGGGCCCCCGCAGGCAGCAGCTGCTGCTCAGGCCAGGGGGCTGGGGGCACGGGAAAGCCTTAGAGGACCCAGCTCCAGAGGCAGTGCCCGAGGCAGCTGAGAGGCCGGGCTTGGAGACAGACAAGCTGGGTTCAAATCTCAGCACACACACACACACACACACACACACACACACACACACACACACACTCTATAGCCATGTGACCCTGAGGGAGCTAATTAACCTCCCCGGGGATGGGGGCCCTCAGATTCCTCATCTGTAAAGGGAGACCAATAATGGCTCCTCCCGCAGCTAACAAGGGGAAGGGCTTAGCACAGCTCCTGGAAGCACGCTTGAGAAAGATGGGGAGGAGTGGCTGGAACCCAAGCCGGGAAAGAAGACACAGGCGGGCCCTCCAGGGAGCTGATCCGGACCCCTGAGGGGCTTCCTGGGAAGGGGGGCTCTCTTTGGGGGAGGATTTCAAAGTAGCAGAAGCTAGAGGTGCTTGGCCTAGAACAGGGGCCAACAAACTTCCCCTGTAAGGGCAGAGTAAATATTGTAGACTTCGCAGGTCATCTTCTCTGTCCTGACTACTCAGCTCTGCCGCACTGCGCACGAGCAGCCAGAGACAGTGAGTACATCAGTGAATGAGTGTGGCTGGGTTCCAATAAAACTTTATTTACAAAAACAGACAGCAGGCTGGATGTGGCCCTCGGGCTGCAGTTTGCCCACCCCTGGTCTAGAACGCAAGCCCAGTAAGTCTGCTGGTTCGCGGCTGGACCCTGGTGCTGGCCCAGGGTCTGGCCCATCGCATGTGCCCCACAAATGCTGGCCGACTCAGTGATGGAGCCCAGGGAGGAGGGTGGAGGTGGGGGTGGTCTGGAGCAGCCCCCACCCACGGCAGGTGGCCCTTACCCAGGCGCACGTAGAGCACGTACTGCATGGATTCGCGGGGCTCTGTGTAGAGGATGCCCCCGCGCATGCTCAGCCAGATGATGGCCATCTCGGCGATCATGCAGCTCAGCAGGATGCCCAGGTAGCCGCGGCCGTGGTCCACTAGGTTGAGGGAGCAGGCCTCGTTTGGGTTGTAGACCAGGCCGAAGAGCACCACAGACAGGATCACAAACCTGCAGAGAGGCACACGTGAGAGGGGGCCGGGCAGTCTGGGCACCTCCCATGGACCCTGGCCAGCCGGGACTCAGCAGCTAGAGGGCTTCACTGCTTCGGGCTCAGGACCACTGTCCACCTGGCAGCTAGTGCCTCTGAGGACAGGGGCGGCCGGGGACAGGGAAGCGAGAGCAGGGAGCCCAGCTGCTGGCCGTGGGCGGGGAGTGGTGGCAGCCCTGCCCAGTGATGGTGCTGGGTCCAGGGGTGGCCAGGCAGGGTCTCTGGGCTCCACGTGGGCATCTCCCTAAGCGGTGGGTGCTCCAGACACCAACAACTCCTAGGAGCCGGGAGCATGACAGGGTCGGGACGGACGGCCAGAAAGCCTTCTTCCAGGCCTGTGGCACGGCCCTAAGACTCACCAGGTGGTGTGCAGGAGGAAGAGGAAGATGGCTGGCAGGACAAGGTCGTCACTGCCCACAGACCAGCGCCGCCGGAACACCACAATCCCGGGCATGGCTGGCAGCTCTGCAGAGGCTCAGCGGGCCTGGTGCTCACCTCCTGAAAGACAGCGGAGGACCCTGTGGGCTGCCTGGGCTGCTGCGGCAGCCGGGGCCACCACACTCCTGGCCAGGTGTGCACAGCACACCAGCATCTCTCCCACGCCCCACGGCCCGGATGCTTCCCGGCCATTGGAAATGCTGATCCACGGCTGGGCAGGATCCACCTCCAACCCTATCCACCCTCTGCAGCCAGAGACAGGCTGCGGCCTTACCCCTGAGGATTCTCTTGTCCCCAAGACTGGCACCAGCCCTTTGGAATTGGCTCTCCCTAGGGTTACTGCAATAGTAACTGATCACTTCCATTAAAGACCCGGGCTCACCCCTGCCTCCCCCTACATGGGATGAGGGGAGCCCCAGGTCTCCTGCTGCCTTTTCTCAAGGAGACCTGGACCAGTGCATGTAGTCCTTGGGGGTGGGGTGGGGGCTTCCCAGACCAAGCACGAGCCTGTCCCTCAGCACAAACCAAACAAGACAGGTAGAAGGCTGAAGACCTTGGGGAGGCGGGGGAGGGCATGCATGGATCTAGCAAGTATGGAGGCAGGAGAGCACCCAGCACATAGCAGGTGCTCAGTAAATATGTGTTGAATGAGATCTTCAGTTTCTTGCTTTGCTGGACCCCTGGGAGTATGCTCTATGCCTCGATTTCACACTCACCAGACAGAGTGCCCAACCACAGCTATGCCTCTTGGTAGGGAGGGACAGAGCTGGGATCTGGGGTCAGGGGCATGACTGGGGCCACCCAGCCCCTCTGCTGGAAGGGTGGTGAGTGAGTCCTGCAGGGCATCCCATCCTCCTGGCAACCACACCTCCCATGCCCACCCTGAGCCATGCAGCCTCTGCTGCCCGGTTGAAAACTCTCTGAAGCTGAATTCAGATCAGCCACAGGCAAGCTCAGGGAGGAGGGCCCAGAAATCCAGGGCCCCCACGCCCTAGAGACCTAGGAGCAAGGGGAGCGCTGCAGGCCAGGAGGCTCCCCACACGGCGGGGGGGGGGGTTGCTCTGGGAGATACTGGTGAGAGGCTCCAGGGTAGCCCTGCGCTGAACTGTGCAGAGGAACCCCTGCAGTGGGGGTGGATGCCCCGCTGCTGGGCAGCTGCCCCCAGGCCCAGAGGCTTACATGGCACCTGGTTCAGAGGCGGGCGGCAAGTCCTCCTCTCCCCGGTGATGGCTCCGGGGAAAGCGAGTGTCCTCGGAGACCAGCATCACTCGGGAAGCAAGTGACCAAGTATCCCCTGGCCGGTGGGCACGGCGCTCAGGTTGGACGAGGGGCCATGGGGCCGGCTGGCCAGCCGGCATGTCCGGGCTGGCCTGTCTCGGTCCCTCTCTCTCTGGTGCAGCCACTTCAGCAGCCAGGCTGCTCCCTGCGAGCTGGCGGCCTGGCGGGCTAGCCTGGCGGGGTCGTGCCTACTCCTCCCCCCCTCAGGAAGTGATGTCATCCCACTCTCTCCAAGGAGGAGTCAGAGCGCGGATTGTGGGAAGTGGGAGAAGGATGAAGAGCGCGGGAGCCGCATGGAGGGGTGGCCGGGCGGGGGTGGGGGTCTGGGGCTCCAGCAGGGTGCCTGTCCCGACCAGACCAGCAGCTGACGGCCCGGGACGGGAGCGGCTGAGCCACCGCGGGCTGGGAGCCGGGCTGGGGCAGGACGGAGCTGTCAAGAGTGGTGTTTCAGCCCCCCGTTTCTCTAAGGCCCCTGTCTCCAGGTGGCTCACCTTAAAAATACTGGGCTCATGGGGCCCCCTCACACGAACGGGATGACTGAGAGGTCAGGCTGGGGGAGGGGGTCCCAGCAGGTGCAGCAGGTCCCAATCCCCTCTAAGCGCTAATCCGAGGGACCCTCCGCGGGGGCGGCTGAAGGGGAGTGCCGTCCCAGAGGGGCTGGAGGGTGAGGGTCCCGCCCAGAACACCTTGTTCTCAGGTGCGCCCTGCGGAAGGCCCTCTCCCCAATCACCTCGAGGGGCACCCGCCTCTCATCCCCACCCTTCACTTCTGGGAGTCTAGACTGGCCAACGCTCCTTCAACCCACACGTGCCATTCACCTCACACCTGCAAACGCGCACACACAGCCCCGCCTGTGCACACGGCCCTGCCCTCCCTGCTCTCTGGCGGGAAGTGGGGAGGGCCTGGCTCCCGGCCGTGCAGACGTAGCCCGAGATGTGGCAAGACGCTGGAGAGATACGGCCAGTGGCAGCCTCTGCCCAGGCTCAGGGGGTGACCAGCCTGAGGCCAGCAGCCGTGCTCAGGGCCAGTGCCCACCTAGATCATGTGGCAGGGCTCCTTTGGGCTGACCCCACTGGGTGCCCTGGTACAGGCCTGGGCACCACACCCTGCTCCTCCAGCCTGTCCCTGCGGCCAGAGCACCACTGCAGAATCCTGGGCACAGGGCTGGGTGCCCAGGCTGCCTGGCTTTGAAGCTGGGCCCCACCACCCACTGGTTGTGTGACTTACTCGCTGTGCCTCAGTTTCCTTATCTGTAAAATGTCACTCGACCCCACCTGCTAAAGTTCTGGTGAGGACCGCGGGGGAGAACGTCTGCAGAGGCCCCAGACGTGCTGGATAATGCCAGGGACAGGCCCAGTGAGCTGGTGAGGCAGAGGACGAGCTTGAGAGCCCCGGTGGACCAGCCGCCCCTCCCCCGCCTGGGCTAGTGGATAGTTCAGCTGGTCAACGACAGGTCACGGGTGTGTGGGATGGGGGTGACAGGGCCCGTGCTGCTGGGAGAGGCTGGCCACTCCATTCCATGCGGACTCATCAATCGCAGGGCTGCTCTTTTTAAGGGCCTGAAAGGCACCCTTTCTCTGAGACCCCAGCCCTTCACAATGGGGGCCTGTTCCCCTGCTGGGATGTGATTTCATCTGGAGGAAATGTCTCAGGAGGGGGAGGGCAGAGGCTCCTTCCTGGTCTGGAGCTGCCACAAAGCACCTCCTCTGGCTCTCCCCTCTTGGGGCACAGGGTCGACGCCCTCCAGCAACGGCATTTGTAGGACACACAGACTCCCCTCCTTACCCCAGACCAGTGGCACCTCCAGGGCAGGAGTGGGGCCCCCTCCAGCAGGGGACAACAGAGGCACTGCTAGGGGCTCCCCATATCCCCTGGCTGGGCCCCCAGCTCAGGCAGGTCTGAATGGGGTGCCAAGAACCTCCTCACGTGGACAGTTTGACTTGAGTGGCCCTTGGGGGTCCCTTTCTGCCCCCATCCACAAAACCCCATTTCCCTGCTGCCGATTCAGGCCCCCAAGTTAAGTAGTAACCATTTTGGGAGTTCCTTTCTAAAGATACAAAACTCTTTTTTTAAAAAATGCACATGTTATCTCCTATTTTAAAAACATTTGGTGGCTCCCCATGCCTGCAGGATAAAGTCCAAGCCCCTTCAGGCAGTGGCTAAGGGTCTTAGTCTCTGGCTGGCAGGCTGTGCAACCCCGTGCAGGTGCCTTGCCCTCTCTGAGTCCTGCGCCAGAAAGATACCCTCCAACCCCTGGGGATATTCAGGACGTAGTCAGCTACAGGCACAGAACCTGCCTTCAGCCAGCCAGTTCCTTCTGGCTGGGGAGGCACTCCATCCCCTTCTCACACTGCCCCCACCTTTCTTTCCCAACTCCCCCCAAAACTTGTTGTCTCCCTAAAAACGCCTCACTGGACGATTCCATGCTTTGCTTACTCCAGGTCCTCTGCCAGGCAAAATGCTACTCATCTTTCCAGGCCAGCCAAGAGTCATGGCCTCTTTGAAACCGTCCCTGACAGCACCCACCCCCCAACCCCACTCTTCTCAGGCAGAACAGGCTGCTCCCTTACGGGATCCCCAGACCTCTCGTCCCAATGTAGCCCTGGGCACAGTGTCTTACAGCCAACTTGCCAATTCCTGGCTGCCTAGCCCCACCCCAGCTCAATCAGAGCCCCTAAGGGCCCGGGTCTTTCAGCGGGTCGTCCATCTGTGCCCCTGGGGTGTGAACACATCTTACCTCAAACCAGCCCCTCTCCTCCTGAGCAGCCTCAGAGCCCCAAACCACCACTCCAGCCCCCCAAAGCTGCTGCAACATCTCCCCTCCAGCCGCAAGGACCAGAGACATGGCTCCTTTCCCTCTTCGCACACATCCTTGGCTTTTTGGGAAATGTCCCACCCCAGTGCCTCCCCTGACCACTGAGGGAGAACCATCTTTCCCCTCCTCTGGCTCTCTTGACAGTCTGGGGCTTTAGTTTCTTGGTCTGCAAATCGGGGATAACCCCACCCCTCAGAGGGCTGTAGCAGGAACTGGCTGGGACACGGTCACTAAGGCCGGCACAGGCCCCAGCAGATGCCAAGGGTCTATTCGTGGGCCTGTCGTAATCGAGCTCCTGGGCTCTCTGAGGACTTGCTGGCAGGGTGATCTGTGACTGGGTGCTGGGGTCTGGGCAGGTGCTGCTGATGCCCATGGCTGGCACCAGCTGGTAGGAAAGGGCTGGACCGAACAGGTTATAAGCCCAGACAGGCTAACCTGCCCTCGCCGCGGGCCTTGGGGGGTGGCTGGCTAAAGCACCCCAGGCTGGGCCTCATCCTCTGGTCCTAAGGTCCCCTTGGGGGTGGCCCTGGGAGCAGGTTTTTGGGGAGAAGAGCCCTTTCACAACGGGTGCTAGCCAGCGGGGTGCCGAAAGCCCCCAGGTGAGGGAGGAGGAGGGCATGGCTCTTGTGTCTACCCTCCCAGATGGCCCAGGGCTGGTGGGAGATGGGAGCGGGGCCCTGTCACTGGAGCCGGGCTGAGCCCAGCCCCCACAGGAAACAGGATGACATGCTGTGGGAGGCCCATTGAAGGCTACCTCCAGCTTCCAGGTCAGCCCATGAGATCTCCCACCTGGCCTGAGTGGGCCCCAGGCCTCCAGGACAGGCTGAAGGTTGAGCTGGAAGACAGGGATAACCACCAGGTCCAGGCCATGGGTCCTGCCATAAGGTGAGCACCTCCTGTGCCCCAAGTTCTGGACTAATTACCTTCCACCCTCACGGCAGGCATGCTCTAAAAACAGACCGTGCCCGAGCGCTGGCTCTGTACTGACCGGCTGTGTGACCTTGGACAAGTTACTGACCTCTCTGTGCCTCAGCTCCTCATTTCTAAAATGGGCTAAGAACAGTACCTACCTCAGAACTCTCACAGGGTTAGATGAGCCATACGCTGAGGACAGCGGCTGTCACACGCGAAGTGGCCAGCCAACGCACCCCCCGACAGCATTACTCCCGAAGGAGGCCCTGTGGCTCAGAGGACCCCCCCCCCCCGCCCCGACTCCCCATGAGAGAGCTCTTTCACGCTCCTGACGCGTGACCCTCTCGGAAGCTGGCCGGTCCACATGAGATCCGTCCCCGAGAAGCCATCAACCACATGTTCCGTTTCAAACAGAGTTATCTGTGGCTGGCCCTCCACCTCCCGTGGCAGGGTCCCTACTATGGCTGGCAACAGGCCGGGCCTAGCCACATCTAGAGCTGCCAGTCCCGGACCAAGAGCAGCGTCCCCGGGCCAGAGTGTCACTGCCCCTCCAAACCTCAGTTTCCTCTTCTGGACAATAAGGAGCCTGGGCTACCAATAGGAGGCTTGTGGTTTTGTACTTATGTTAGCATTTACTCGATTTCACAACAAACGGCTATGTGTGCGTTATAGGAACCAGAAACGATGAAGAGGGGGAGTATGAATTTAAGAACAAACACACGTCAGCACAAAAACTAAGGAAATTAAAATAGAAGGTGGGGGGGGGAATCGGTTGCACACGTGTTAAGAAGACATAAAGGCTCTCATAGGAACCATGTGTAAAACTATTATTAGACTCCATGCTTCCTGGTGGCCAAAGTGAAAAAGGAAACTGGGTAGTCTATAAGGTCTCTTTGAGCTCTGCAGGGCGTTTTGATCCTCGGTTCCCAGAGCAGAGGGCATAGGACTCCCTCCTTACCCCACAATGAATGGGATTCTCCATTTGGAAGGGCTTTGAAATGGGAAGGTGCTCCAAACAAGGTGAGAAGGACAGGTGCCTGCTGTCTGCTAGCTTGGTCGGATTCCGATTGTTGCCATGTTGGATGCTGGAGCTCGTCTAGTCTCGGTGCAGAAGGGCGTCTGACCTGGGGGGGTGACTGCAGTACGGCTGGGCCCCCGTGAGCCTGCAGGGTGACCGGCGGCCCCCAGAGGCTCCATCCTAGCTGGGACGGGCTTACCAATGGGCCACCCCCTTGCCAAACTGTGCTGGCAGATGGTTCTTGCCATCTTTAGCAGTGTCCAGAGCATGGGCTTCGGTGGTAGGCAGACCCCAACCCCCCCGCCTTCGCAGCTCCATGGCTAGTTAGAGAGCTAGGTTAACCTCCCTGCTCACTCATGTGGCGTCCACAAGAGCACCTGCAGAGGGAGGGGATCAACACAGAGTAACCTGGTTCTGATTTCCTGAAACTGCAGGGCAGTCCCAGGGTGTCAGGCTGATGGGGAGGAGACAGCCCACCTGTAAGGTGGGGGACCCAGTCGTTTCGCTTCCTCTAGCGTTTGTCAGCTGCCTACCACGTCTTGGGCCTGGTCTAAGCCCTTGGCACACATGACTCAGTTCTCAGAACAACTCTGGGAGGCGGGTACTGCTACTCCCTGTATTTTACCGATGAGGAGAAGTGACTTGCCCAGGGTCACACAGCCTAATTCCAGAGCCCGTGTCCTAACCATGACACGCGGCCTCTGAGGAGCGGGCCTCAACCAAATGCCTGCTTCTGAACGCAGAAGTTGGCTTCAAAACTCCCCTCCCAGCGTGAGAGGGCAGGGCCATGGAAACCATAAAGAAGTCTCCGGGTCTCCATGTGGCTGCAGACTCATGGTCGCACCGCCACGTGGGAGAGAGTGGGGATCGGCCTATCAGTCAGTCAGTCAGGAAGACTGAGCCCACGAGGGTCCCATGGCCTGTCTGGAGGCAAGCAGGCTGTGGGGCTGGGAGGGAGCACAGAGCGAAAGCTGTAAATGTGGTCTCATTCTAGCCTCATCAGGCTGTTACCCCAGCTTCACAGATGAAGAAACCACGGCTCAGGGAGGTGCAGCATTTGCCCAAAGATCCCACGACAAGAAGCTGCGATTTCAAGCAGTCTCCCTGAGTTACTTGTAAGGAAAGAAAGAATCTGCCTCCTTCCGTCCGACTCCTTATTCCCACACACAGACACCAAGACCCACACACGTTTCTTCCACCCCGAATGCCCCTTCTCCTTCCCGGGTCTGCGGCCCCACACAGAGGCTGGGCTCTGGAAGGCAACGGGAAGGGGGAAGGAGCCGAAGGAGGCAGCGGAGAGAAAGCACGCGTGGGCTGGGGGCCGCGTGCGCCACCAGCCTGGGCCCGGGTGTGTGCTACCCAAGTTAGGGGCCCAAAAGCTGTTGCTTTTCACGCCTCAGCTGTGCCCGAGCAGAAGACAGAGCCAAGCCTGCCCAGGGCTGGGGCTGGGTTTCAGCACGAGATGGGCCCTGGGACTAACACAGCGTGCCTGGTGCGGCGGGGAGCAGGAGGGGCACACCACTGCCTCTCGTGCCCTCTGTCCCCAGAGCACCTTCCCCTCCCTCCGGACCAGGCCAGCCTTGACGGGGAGACGCCTCCTCTGCCCTTCACTGCAGCCCTGGGGGGTGGGTATGGCTGTTCTCTCGTCATCTGAGGGGAGACTGAGGCTCAGGAAGTTAAATAATCTAATGAGTGAGGGGCCAAGTCAGGTTTTGAGGCCAAGTCTACCTGCTTGCTGACCAGAGCCCTTCCCACAGAGAAGCAATAGGGGGCCGGGCACAGAGTTCAGAGAAGAGAATGAAAACGAGGAGCCCCAACTGCTGGGGGCCTTGACTGCTAGCCGTCCTGGGCTGGGCCCAGAAGTAGCCCCAACAATTACTTTAACACCTGGTTTATTTGTTTTTTTTTTTTTTAAAGATTTATTTATTTATTTGAGAGAGCGTGCCAGTGGGGGTGGGGGGGTGGGGGGGTGGGAGCGGGAGCAGAGAGAGAGAGAGAAAGTCTGAAGCAGACTCCCCGCTGAGCAAGGAGCTTCAGATCATGCATGACCTGAGCCGAAACTAAGAGTCGGACGCTTGAGTCACCCAGGCGCCTCAACACCTGTTTATTTTTTTTTAAAAACCTTATGTGGCACTTAGGAAATGCCAGGTACTTCAGCAAGGGGCTCACCAATACCGCCTTACCGCCTCCTTTAATTTAATCTTTTTAATAGCCCTATGCGGTAAGTGCTGGTCTTACCCCATTTTAAGGATGAGGGAACTCAGGCCCAGAGAAGTTAAGCAACTTGCCCAAGGTCAATTAGGAAGTGGCAGAGCCAGGCTGGAAGCCACAGGCTGTGCTCCCAGGCCTCTTGAGAAGCCCTCCTCAGGGCTCCATTTATCACAGAGACTCCAGCTTCTCATTCTGACACTAATTATTTTCCACTCCTCCACAACGAACAGGACTTGCCATCTGCCACCGCCCTGTCACTGACACCAGCCAGCTCCCCAGGAATCAACTGGGGCCTTTGGTCTCCTGCTAGTTGCTCTGGGAGGGCAACCGGCTGCTGAGGAAGGAGGAGGCAGGGCCCCGGGCCCTCCTCCCTCCCGGAAGTTAACGCCAGGGCCCAGAGGATCTGTTTCCAATAGTGAAAGGGGTCCCCCAGGTTCTGGCCAGGCCAGGTTTTGTTTCTGAACTCTTCCTCAGGCTGTTTATTTTCCTGAAATTAGGAAAGGGCCCTTGTCCCACACTCCTGCTTGTGCCTGGGGCGAAGGTGCCCTGGAGTGGCCTGGGAAGGCGGGCGCTCTGGCCTTCTGATGGTGCTGCCTGGCTGTCTCCAAGCACCGGGCCAGTTCCTCCTGCCTGTCTGTGGGGAGGGTGAGGGGCAGGCTGGCAGGCTTCGGCCAGCCCCAGGGCTTGTTTCCAACCAGGGGGAGCCCTTTCCCTACTGCCCCTGTGGTCCCCCCACATGCTCTAACGTGCCTTTCCCCAGCTCTCCCCTGGAACCCTCCCTCCCTCCAGTGCACCGACCTGGAGGGTGGTAGCCAACCAATGAGCCCACGGCTGCCTTCCCTCCAGCCCTGGAGTGAATCTTGATTCCATCCTTTCTAGTTGTCTGTGACCCTCACTTCCCTGAGCCTCAGACTCCTCATCTGCAAAATGGGATAGTGAAGGTACCTGCTTCAAAGGGAGTCACGAAGAGTAAATGAAATCACACATACAAAGCACTCCGCTCATAGAAAGTACTAGTCGCCATTACTATTCTTTATTAACCATGTCTCCTGAGAGCTTAGACCTTTTCCTCACCGCAGCGAGCCCCTACCCCCTGAGGTGTGGCAGGGGTGCTAATTTCTCTGCCATCTAAGATAACCCTCCTGAACAGAAAGGCCCAGCTCTCTATCCCTGGCTACCACGCCCGCCCTCACCCTTGCCAACCTACGTGATGCCCTGACCGACCTCTCCTGGGAGCCCCACCTGCTCTCAGGCTGAGGCTCCACTGGCCCTGCCTCCTTTACCCCATAAGGAGCCCGTGAGGTGGGAATCACCATCCCGCGGGTCAGTGGGTCAGCGTGAACCACGGAGCTCCATCCAAGGCCATGTTTATGCTCTTGCTAGAATTCCCTGCATCTGGGTCTGTAGCTTCAGGACGTCCCCCTGCTCAAACTCCGGACACCCCAAGGGGCAGAGGCCCACTATTCATGCCCATCTGCCCTCCAGCATCCTATTCACCTGCCCCCCTGCCACTCCCTGTCCAGCCTCCCGCAGGGCCTGTGTGAAAGCCCCTTGCTGGGAGCCCCCACCCTCCCCACGGCCCCCTCTACCAGGCAGTTCAGTGCAACGCCCTGGTCTGGCTTCTCAGAGCTTCCTGGAGAGGAGATTCCCTGTCCCGGGGCCTGGCAACACCTCCGAGAGGAATTAGTACCTTCCACTTCATTAGAGGTCCCCTAGTGAGGCTGTTAACAAGAATGCTAAGTGGGCCACACCCAGCCTGACACCTCGCCCCACGCCCAGCATACCCTGTGCTGGCATGGTCCTGCTGCGCACCTCGGGCTGTGGGCTGGGTTTCAGGGTCTGGCCCGCCCTGGGGAAAATGCCTCCCAGAGTCTGCATGGGCCCCGGATCCATGGAGGGGCCACCTCCGTGGGTGGCATGGCCATCTAGGGCACCACCCAGCTGCCTGGGCGATTGGGTTTCACTTCTACCGTTCCCTGGGCATCAAGGAAGCAGGCAGGCATCGAGTGACAACGTAACACTAGCTCCTTCCCAGGGGAGGAGATCTGCAGAGTTCCCGTATGTAACAGCAAGCGCCAACATCCTCTGCCCCCACAGAACATGGATGGAGGGAGCATGGGGGGCTTTCAACTGCACACAGGCCTGGGCCCGGGCCCCACCCCTATGTGGGCCCCCTCTTCTGTGTCCAATGAAGGGAAGTCAGTACTCTTCAAAGTGGGCTTCCGGAAACCCTCAGGGACCACCAGATAAGGGCAAGTGGCCAGAGCAGGCAAGGCTGGGGCTTCCTGGGGCTTGCACGCTAGGTCAGTCAGAGTTGATGTTAGCCGCTTTACATATGCGGGTTCCTCGTAACATTTTACTGGAATGGAACAGTCTCAGCGCTTAAAAACATTTGGGAGGCACTGGACAGGATGACCTCTCAGGTCTACTCTGGCCTTCACTTTTTGAATTCTACCTGGTTTTGGTGTAGAACGGCCAAGGAGAGGGCCTTGGGGCTCTGGGCAGGAGCCCAAACTAGTTCTACAGTCATAGAGTCTGCCTGGCCTGAGCCCCAAGGGCAAAAGGGGGTCACAGGAAACATTGCGGCAGGGGCTCCGACTGGGGCCTGTGGCTGACTCGGCTCCCCTTCAGACACCCCGCCCCTGCAACCACTCCCTCCCACCTCCCGGGGCACGACAAAGCTGGACCCAAGCCCCAGCTACCCCGTGGCCTCCAGGAAGGGGTAGGGGCTCAGAAGGTCCTCTGCTCCTGGATGGAGGGCAGGGCTAGCCCTGCTTTTGCCTTCTGCTCACTCAGACGTCCACTGAGCTGCGACCTTCAGAGCGCAGCGCAGGGACCATTCCCAGGACAAATCAACGACAGAACCCTGCGCTTCCTCCTTTGTAAGCTGGGATGGTGACGACAGTGCCTCCCTCGTGGGGCTGCTGTGAGGACAAAGTGAGTTCAAAGCTGTAAAGTGCTGAGAGCAGGGACCGCGCAGGGGAGGTGCTCGCCAGCATTAGCTACATGTACACACAGTTTACGGCTTTAATTAAATCAACCCCCTCCTCAAAAGCATATTATGGCTCTGAAATGCCCTTTAAATAAGATTAAAGCTGCCAACCACTGGCTGTAAAGCTCTCCACCAACCGCCCCCCCCTTCCGTCCCTGCCCATCGGACAATCCCATTTCCTGCTCCTACGTCTCTCATCCGCTCAGAACTGAGCAAGCCCGGGGGTTTCCTCCTCTCCAGATGGCCCACTCACTTCAGGGGCCCCTCCCTAGTGACGCTCAGGGCCTGTGCCCGGTTGGCCATAAGCCCTTGCCCTGCCTGATCAGCCTACGACGGGCCAGAGTAGCCAGGGCCCACGTTCCTGCGGGCTCCTGGCCGGCCTGCTGTACCTTCTCCTGCTTGCGGGTGCTCCCAGGGAGAAATCTCGGCCTCCCCCTGCCTCTCTTCCAGCCTGGGGGGGGATGGGCCTGGAGGCTCTGGGCAGTCTGGAAATGGGGTAAGCCTGGGAGAGGAGCCCAAGCATCCACTCTGGGGGTAACCGCATCAGGCAGCTGACAAACGTCAGCCTTCTTCTGTCTGCTCACGCCGGGACAGGACCAAAGGACCCGCTTTGTGTCTGGGTAGGGAAAGGCTCCAAGAGCGCAGGGGCCTGGCCAGCTTGGCCTCGGACTCCAGGGCTTGGCGTCACTTTCTTTCCCAGAGGACTCACCCTCAGGGCCCGGGGCCCTGACCTTACCACACTGTCCGTTCTGTGGCCTCTGTCTCCCTGCCTGCTCCCTGGGTGTGGCAGGAGGTGGAGCTAGGTCGGGCTGCATGCCCAGCCCAGTGCTGGTGACCACCGGCTGCGACCGCCACCTTTCGAGCCCACTTAACAAGGACACAGCAGGGAAGTAACAGGCATTTGGTAGGGCCCCCTCCTCATCACCGTGGGGCAGGTGTCCACGGCCCCATGAACTGCCTGCTACAGGAGGAATGAGGCAGGCCTTCCACAGACCCCTGCTGGCCCCAGGAAGGTCGGCAAAGCTGCTGGGGACTCCAAGGATGAAATTTTCAACAAAGAGCTGATGGCACCAGGAGACACCAGCAGGCCCAGGCACTGAGTGCTAACAGGATGCCCACCTGGGACCAGGGAGACAGACAAGGTCCTGGCCAGACAGGCAGAGGCCGAGACTCCTGCCAGGCAGAAAGTGGCACCTCATCTCCCCCAGGGCTTGGGGAGGCAGGGTGACAATGCCTGCTCTCACAGCAGGCCCAGCCCTTCACTGCTCGTCCCAGAAAGGCTCCGGAGTGCGGGGTGGCGGTGAGCTAGGGGACCTGGTGGGGGGTAGCCTGCGTCACAGCTCCTGCTGACTTCCCCGCCCTTGGTGGCCACTGGCTGCTATAAATACCACTCCTGCCTCTGGATGTTGCAGGAGGTGACCTAGAATCGTGGGCTCTGGGGCCTCCTGGGTGCCCCCTCCCTGCCGGTGTTAGACCGAGCCTGTCTGACTAGAACATCCTGGCAGCCTGGCAGCCCACCGACACGAAGCAGGGCCCTGGCCAGGAACGGGAAAGCCCCAACACTGAGGGAGACAGGTATGGCTTCCAGCCCCGAGCCTCCTATGACGAGCATTTCTACCATTTTATGGCAAGTGTTGAGGACACCAGGTCCCTGCAGAACAAAGGCTGGCCAGCCTGCAAAGGAGATGCCGTGCCCAAGGCTCCCAGCTTGGCCCCGAGACCACCCACCTCTGGCCTCAAGCTCAGGGGAGAAGGTTCCCAAACCATCTGATCCTGGGCCCCCTTCCCCACTTCCTTGGGCCCACTCTGATGCCAAGATTCTACCTGGTTTCCCAACTTCTCGTCACCCTGGAAGCCTCCCGGAGTGGCCCTGATAGTGCTCTACTAGAGTGTGCGGCCCTTGTTCATTCTTCCAGCCGCGAGCATGCTTCTGAGAGGGCCCTTTTCTCCGTGATAGACCCCTGACAGGCCCAGGCCCCAAGCTCCCTGCTTGCCCAGCCCAGGAGCACAAGACAGGAGGTGGCCCCGGGCCCAGCAGCTGTGAGGACCCCCAACCCTCCCACAGGGCCAGGGTTTGGTTCCAGGCTCCCTGACTTGGGGCAGGGGAGGATGTGAAAGGAAGACTAGGCACAGGTGCAGGGGTAGGCTCCGGGTAGTGCGAATACAGGGGACATCTAGTTAAAATGAAACGCGTGCATGCGGCCATTCTCCATCCATCCAGCAAGTCATCAGAGTACCTGCCACACACCAGGGGCTGACGTGGGGCCAGCCTTCTCAGAGCCCACAGGCCAGAAGAAAATAAAGACCCGAAGCTAATCTTCACATGCGGCCAGGGAAAATTCCATGACGCGTGCTCGAGGGGGCGACCCATCAGAGCCCGAGTGAGGAGGTGAGGACCGGCTGCCTTAAGAACTGGGAGCAGGCTGTAGGACAAGCCAGAGGAAAGAGGCCACAAGGGGAGGGCAACACAGGGGACGCCCCTCAGCAGGAAGGCCCATGAAGGAGGAGGAGGAAGGACTGAGCAGGGACCAGATGAACAGGATAGAAGCAAGAAGGAGGCCCGAGGTGGAAAGGCCAGCGGGCCCAGGGGCGTCTGAGCTTCATCAGGAGAACAGAGGGCAACCACGGGCCACAGCAGGCGTGAGGCTGGAGAGAAGCGGGGGCCCACACTGAGATTCAGCAGGCAGGGCAGTGGTGACAGATGGGACGGGGCAGTAAGGGAGAGGGTGCTGTCAAGGATGCCCCAGCCAGATGGTCTGTGTAACTGGACAAACACCAAGCGATCCTGACTCCGGGGGCCGTCACACTCCGGGAGCCTCTCTCTCCCTGCAGACAGGGAGGGATGGATGGTGCTCTGGTTTCCCCTGACCCCGGAGGAGCACCATTCGAACCCAGGCCCGGGGCAGCCTGCCCCACCCCAACATCTACGTCCTCTCCTGGACTTCCAGTCCAGCCCGGTCCAGCCCTCAGGTGGGTGGCAGGCCCCGGTGTCCGGCCAGCCCGCACCTGCTCAAGGGGAGTCACTAGGCTCTTCTCCCACTGTTCAGGGTGCCGGTGTTGAGCTTGAGGTTGGAGGCATTTCCCCTGAACATTCAACTCCTTACTCTTCCTGCCACCAAGCTCTGACCACAAATACGACCATGGGGAGGGGCCTTAACCCAGGCAGGGGACATCTCAGAGCCGATGCCAACCCCAAATAAGAGGGGAAACAGAGGCTCGGAGAGAGGATGTCTGTCTGCTGGTCAACCCCCCCCCCCCAACCACCATTTCCAGTCTCCCCACTCAGAAAATGAAGCCAGGGATTCTTCTGCTGGCCTGCCTGCCCTCACCTCCTCCCAGGCCGCCCTTGCAGATCACCCCCCAATGCTCAGGCCTATTCTCTGTCCCTCATGCAGCCAAGTGTGCCCTGTCTCAACATCCAGGCCCTCAGGCCTCGCCTCGCCTGGACATGCCCCCTGCCCCCTGCCATCTCTGCGCGGCTGGCTCTGTCCCGCCACTCAGTTCCTAGCTCAAACCTCGCTCCTCTGACCTGCCTGCCCTACCTCAGGTGTGCCCCTCCCTGTCCCTCTCCATCACCTCTCTGTCCCTCCTGCATTTTGCTCTGGGCACTCGCCAGCATCTAGCACTCTTGGCCTTATTGTCTGTCAGCCTTGTTACTACCTGCCTCCCCCACCACTGCCAGGGTGCGCCTCCTGGGGCAGGGGCCCTGCAGGAGGCAGGAACCCACCAAGTCCCTGCTGCTGCAGGAGGAGGAGCTGGGCCAGAGCACAGGCTGAGGGAGCCTGTGCAGAGCCCAGCCTGGAACCCAGGGCTCCTGCCTTCCAGCCCCAGGCCCTCTGCACAGCATCCACTGGCCCCGTCAGCTGGATCCAAGAACTGCCTTCCTGCAGCAGCAAGTGTGCCTGGGCCTCCCCACCCCTGATGACCGCACCACAGGTGAGGCAGGGGGAGGCGGCATCTTCGTTTTGCGGATGCAGAAAACTGTGGCAGGAAAGGGGTGCTGGGACACTTGCCTGAGGGGGCACAGAGAGAGCGGCAGAGCAATGCCCAGGGCCTGCCGTCTGAGGGGCTCCTCTGCGCCTCCATGCCCCGCTCTCCCTGCCCACCTGCGGGAGGGCGACAGGCAGGCGGCGGGGAGGAAGGGAGCACCTCCACGGGTGCTCCCTCTCCCAGCGCCAGGGTTCCCCATGGAACCCTCGTGGCCTATAGCCCGGATCCAGCCTGCCCGGGTGTCAGCAAGAAGTAAAGGGAGGATCCGGCTTCCCCTCCTAGAGCCTCAGCATCTTCATCGGAAAACAAGGTGAGTGACTGGATCATTTCCAATTTCCCTAGACTCACCTGTTTAGTGCCCTGAATGCTCAATTTCCGAGGCTCTCCAGTCTCCAGTTCCAGAATGTGATCCCTTGGAAGGCTCAGAGCGCCCCGGGAGGGAGAATGGGCCAGAAGAGCCACACTACAGCCCAGCAGTTTACAGGCACCAGCCTGTGAGGTCAGTCAGGACGAAGTTCAAAACCTAACCAGTCGCTGACTTGCCCGTGACCGTGACCGAGTGACCGCAGGAAGTCTCTCCGCCTGGGTTCCTCTCCAGACAACGCGGATGAGAATGGGGCTGCCTTCTGGGCCACCTGGGGAGCAGATGGCTTGGTAAAGGGCCTGCCCTGCAGGTCCTCATTCTGCCTCCCTCCCCGTGACCCTCATCTGCTCTCTGCCAACTTCCCAGGAGTGTGAGAACAAACAGGAAGTAGCGGGGGCTTCTTGGAAAGAAAACTCTATAAAAAGCCTGGGCAACGGGATGACTTCGCTTGAAGACAGAGCCCTGGGCCTCTACATCCCTGCCCCCGTGGGCCTAACGCCAGGTCCTCTCCTCCTGGCTCACGCAGGCACAACCCTGGAGGGACCAGAGGCGGGGGCAGCCCAGACGAGGAAGGGGCTGGCTTCTTGACGCACGCAGCCCCCTGTGCCGGCTCTTCCACCGCCCTCTGCGCAGAACCTCCTTTCACCTCTTCTGGGCCTCGGGATGATGCATGAGGTCACGTCTGGGAAGTGCTCAGAGCTCCCCAGAGAGAAAAGAACAGAGGGATCCGAGGTGGGGTTAATTATGTATCAATGTGCTTATTTACTAACAGTTCGATTTACTGCAGGGGCCAGAGTGGGACATGCGTGGAGCCTGGTGTCCGAGAACCCAGGCCTGGTCCTGGGCCCAGCCATGAATACATGTGGGTGCGTCACAGCCCCCTGGACCCCAGTTCCTGTAAAAGGGGGATAAATAACATCTGAGAGATGGGGGGTAGAGTATGACACAGACAGGTGTTCCCTTCCCCACGAACGGGGTCAGCAGGTACCAGACCCACAGTGTTGCCATGAGGAGCGACAGTCGGGTGCAGGCCGCGATACACATCAGGATCATTACTGCTGATGCGGGAGTGGCAGCTGGGGTTATAAGGACTGTCCATCCTGGGGCGGCCACCCGTCCCTGACCTGCTGGAGGGAAGGCTGGGCAGGGCCTGGCGGCCACAATGACCTAAACGAGTGACAGCAGGCCAGCGCCGCCTGCCTCCGCATCTGTCATCCACCCCAGCTGAGAGGTGCTGGTGGAGGGACCTGGGCTCCCCACAGCCAGGAGCCAGGCGCACCCGGCCAGCTCCCCAAGGGCCAGGATGGGAGTGACCAGGCAACGTCCAGCAAGCTGTGCCCACCTGGGAAGGCTGTCCCTAAGCCTTCTTTCGGCCACCCTCTGTTTACAGAGCTCTTTGCCCACGGAGGGGGCCACGCAGCCTCTTGGTGACAGCCTGCTTGTCCTCACGGCTTATCTGACAGGTACCAAGTGGCAGGGAGACCACAGGCCGGAGCAGTGGGTTTGCTAAAGGCCACAGTGCAAAGCAGGCTGGACACCCCACGGCATGCCGAGGTTCCTCATCCTCGCAGGACCAGAGCCACCCGGTAGGCTGGGCAGAGGCAGGGCTGCCAGGAGGGAGGCACTGGCTCCCCCCCAGCTAATGCAGGCAGGCCTCTCCCTGGGGTCCCAGCTGCAGTGAAGAAAGGGCCTCTTCCCTGGGATGCCAGATCCAGCCTGCCTCTGTCTACCTAATCTATTCCCGTCAGCCGCGAGGAGCAGGCCTGTGGCCTCCAGGAGGCAGCAGCACATCCCCTGGTCAGCGACCACCCATGAGGCAGAGAGCTCAGTCGGACCAGAGAGCGGGCACTGGAAGCCTGCTGTTGGGAGGCCAGGCAGAGGGGCAGGCCCAGGGCCCGAGAAGAAATCGTCAGGTTTCTGGGGCTGATTCATCTGAAAAGGGGAGAAGGGCAGGGCAGGGCAGGGCTTGGCAGAGTCCAAGCAAGCTCCCCCCTGGCAGGCGGGGGGCCCCGAGCAGCAGCAGCTCCGGGAAGGAAGGGGGCAGATGCGCCTGAGCAGGATGCTCCTGGCTCGGGCCCGTGCTCCTGCCCAGTCACACAAAAGTCCCATTGATGCCGCCCCTCGCCCCCACACTCTTGAGGCCAGTGCCCCACATAAGGGCTCTGGGGACCTCTTCTGCTCCTTGCTGCCCGTCCAGCTGCCGTGGCCACCACCGCCTTGGCACGCCAGGCATGCCAGGCCTGGCACTGCCGAGTCACATGCTCCACGCGGGCGACGCCAGGCCCTGCTGGGGCAGCAGTGGGCCTGGAGGGCTGGCCCTTACGGGCAGTGCAGACCTCCTTGGTCATGCAGAAAAGCTGGAAGCCCAGAAGCGGCGGACCACCTGCCTGTCACCCTTGCCCAGCCTCACCCCACCCCACCCCACCCCATCTTCCAGGAGGGCAAATCCTTGGGCAAACAGCGAGCCAGGTGTGAGTGACACAGCAAACGCAGGGCTGGGAAAAGCAAACACTGCAGGCCACCCCTCTGCTGGGCCTGCTGCCCTACAGGATGGCACTTGGCTGTTCACGATGGCCGTTCCTGCAGCTGCTGCTGAGGCCCCTGGGAGGAACCTGAGCGTGGGCTGGGGGGAGGCGGCGGCAGGGGCAAATGGGCGGGGCACAAGTCCTCAGGGAGCAGGGCTTATCGTGTTTGGGTGCCAACCCCCCAGGCACCGTGAGCCTTCTCTAGGGGACAGGGTACGTCATCCAGAAGGAGGTGTGCTGAGGAGGGTCAGGCTGACCTGCGCCTGGAGCCTCTGCTTGGCCACGTCCTGGCTGGGGGACTCTGAACAAGTCACGTCCCTGGCTGGGGCACTTAGCAGTGCCCATCTGAGTGGCCCTTGGGAAGGTTAAATGGGACGAGGCCTGTGTGGGAAACACTTCGAGCACAGTTTGGCACAGATGAGGGTCTCAAAACATGGATGCTGTGCCCAGTGTCACACGGACGTAGGGTAGAGCCGGGGCAGGTCACAGAACATGGGGCGGCACTCCGGAAGCCTGGGCACCTCACCCTCCAAGGGCATACTCACTCAGCTATTCCGGGACCCCACTGGCCTCAGCCTCCAGGGCAGACTTCTCCAGGGGAGGCTGCTCCAGCAGCAGGGGGTTGCTCCTGTGGGCCCCCAACTCAGTGCAGCCACGAGCCAGGTCCCAGGATCCCTGCAGCTGAGCCAGGCCTATGCCACCCCTGTTCCCTATACAGGGCTTCTGCTTCAGGGGAGCGAGGTTTCCCCTTGCAGACCCCACCCTAGTGATGAACGGCGCATGCTGATGAGGCAGCCTGCCCTTCATCTGCTCTGCTTTTTGCCACAGCCAAGCATTCTGCGGGGTCAGAGCACTTCATGCCTCTGTGCCTTTGCACAGAATGCCTTTTCTAATCCTGCTCGCCTGGGAACTCCTCAGCCTTTCAGGGCTTAGCCCAAATACCACAGCCTCTGTGAAGCCTCCAGAAGCCTGTGAACCCCGAAGCAGACCAGATCGGTGTCCCTCCATCCCTCCTCTGAGTACCCTGGCTCCTCACCATGCTGGGAGCTCCCGGAGGGCAGGGCTGCACCCTCTGCCTGCATCCTCGGCACCCAGCTCAGGGCCTGGTGCTCTGCAGCTGCCCCAGAAATGTCAGACCAGGGGGCACCTGGGTGGCTCAGTCGGTTAAGCGATTGCCTTCAGCTCAGGTCATGATCCCAGAGACCCAGGATCGAGTCCCACGTTGGGCTCCCCGCTCAGTGGGGAGTCTGCTTCTCCCTCTGACCCTCTCTCCTCTCATGTTCTCTCTCAGTCTCTCCCTCTCAAATAAATAAATAATCTTTAAAGAAAAAAAAAAAGAAAAAGAAAAGAATGTAAGACCAGGCCCTGGGCCTGCTCCCTCATTCCTCTGAGATCCTGCGGCTGCAGATCCCTGGCTGCAGCAAGAGACTCAGCACGCGAGAACCAGGGCAAGACCGAGCTTCCCTGACAAGCAGATGGGGGCTGGAGATCTCCTCTCCTTTGGAGACTTGATCTGAGCACCCAGCTTCACCCACAGTCACAGGTGGCTTTGCAGCCTTGCAGGCTGCCTCCCCAACTTGGAAAGCAGACACAAAGTTAACAGGAGGGGTGAGCAAAGGGACGGGAAATGCAACTGGCACTGCAGGGAGAAAGGGAGTTGTGGCTGCCATCTGCTATGAACAAGATGTTTGGGGACATGCACTCCTCAGTTCTGAGGTCTCCCCGCCAACTCGGGGAGGGTGAGCCGCCCCTCTGCAGATGGGAGCCGGCAGCTTAGCCAAGCCCAAGAGGTGCCAGGAACCCCTCCTGCCCACCTGGAGCCCCCGGCTGTGCCCCTCTGACCTCTCGCTACTCACTCACCTGACCATGGGGCCAGGAAGCCAGCCCAGGACACAAGCCATGCTGCCTCTTCCAGGGAGACCCCTGCAGGCTTTAGGGAGCCAACACCACAATAATGGTGATAATAAGGGTACGATTCCAGTCCAACTATCTGCTGAAGGAACTCTGGGCCGTCATCTGACTTGTCCCATCATCCTGGAGAGGAGGGAGGAGGAGACAGAGAGTCCACGGGGGGGGGATCACTGTCATGCTCCTCACTGTTTAAGTGCCTGGCCACCTAGATGCCAGGACAAAGTTCTGGGGCCCTCCCTTGTTCTCTAATGCTGGGGGCTTAGTAAATGACAGGAGAACATCTGGGTATGAAGGAACCTTCTGGGCCCCTGAGTCACATACAATCATTTTAGGAAGGAAGGTAAGGGCCAAGGATGCAGATCCCCTGCCCTAGGCAACACTGAGGTCAGCCGTGGGCCAGGAGCAGAACCTGGAACTCTACCCCGCTGCCCAGTTCCCGGACCCTTGGCAGGCTCCCGGGCAGGGCTGTCCTCTGTCCTTCAAAGAGCGCTGCCCTCAGAGGGCTGGCCCTGCCTTAAGGGCCACGGTGGTTCAGGCCAGGCCTCCCCTGTGCCTTGCCTGTCCACGCCGCCTGCTCAGGCCACAGCCAGTCAGACTCACTGCTGCCCTGCCCTCTTGGCTGTGCCCCCCAGCCCTGTCACTCAGGAGGCTGGGCCCACAGGCCACATTCCTTCCCTGGGCCACCCTGCCCTGTGCCTGCTCGTGGAGGGATTAGTGTGGCCAAAGGGGCCAGACGTGCTTGCAGGGGTTTAAGTGGCCTGTTCATCAGACACACTGGGGCTGCCCCGTGGCACCTGGCCAACAGAAATGGCTCCGCTTCTCACCAGGCCAGGCCGTGGGTAGGGGACTGAGACGTCTGTCCGCTGAGACTGAGCTGTCTGTCCGCTGAGACTGAGCTGGGCCAGGGGCCCAAATGTCACCCTGTGAACCTCAGCCGCAGCAGCCCGGCCCCTGGGGAGATGCCAGGCCCCTGCTATTCCAGCCTGAAGAGGTCAGGGGGTGATTCTTCCTCCCATCAACAAGGGGAAGGCAGAGACTCCGGGGCAATCATTCCGAACTGTACATCCCATCCCACTCCCACAGGCCTGCTCGCGAGGCGCACACTCCACATTTCTGTCTGCACAGCCCTCCCCCAGGCCCCCTACACCGTAGCTGTGACACCTCCACCCCGCTGCCAGTTCTCAGCTGAGGGCGGCACCAGCAGCTGGGGCCGAGGAGGGCCCCAAGATGTGCTCCAGGGCATCTGTGGGCCTGGAAATCTCACGCAGACTTACGTGAATTCCTCTGGGGTAGGGGGGACAGCCTGCAGTGATTTTTCCCTTTCTCCAAGGGTCCTTGGCCCCTGGCTGGGTCACTGTGCTGGCTCCACTTCCTGCCTCCCACAGTTCCCCCCCCACCCCGCCCCGCCTGTCTGTGCAGTGCCTGGGGATCAAGGGAATCAATGGCTTCTCTATTCTCTGGAGGGAAGGCATTTCACCCTTGGGTGGGGGGGAGACTCTCGCAGGGAGGCAGGGAGCAGCCCTGCTGGTGCTCAGGTCCCTAGATGCCTCCTCACCAGTCCTCCTGGGTGGGGAAGTCCGGTTGCTGTGCTTGATGGAGAGCGTAGGGTCTCCCGCCCCATGGGGGGCCTGCCCACAGCCAGCCCCAGGGACCTGCTCCCCTACTCCCGGGACTGCCTCCATGTGAGTCGCTGCAGCTACTCAGACACCTTCACAAGTAACTCCTGCCTGGGCTGCGGCACAGCCAGACCGGGGCTGAGTCAGCCAGGGAAATCCCAGCCCGGCGCCCGCTGCTGGGTGACAGTTCCGCTGACACCTACGGAGTGGGGCACCCAGCCCCTCCCGGCAGAGGGCGAGAGGAACACCCGGGCTCCCCCACCCCCATTTCCTGTTCCCTGAGAGGGGAGCCTGGCGGTGGCGGTAGGGAGGAGTCACAGTGCCAAGGAGCCCTGCCATAAGGCGCTGGTCCTACAGGCTCTTCAGGCCTCCGGTCCCTTATCCTCGGCATGGCAGTACGGGAGGAGGTGGGGGCATGGTCTCCACGGGCCCTGGTAGCTCCTGCCTGGGACTCATCCCCCCAGCCACTGGGTATCCTGCTGCCAGGGCCTCAGCACCCCCAGGGCCTCACTGAGCCAGGGTCACGGACACCCCCACCTCACGCCTGCGAGGTCCTGGCCTCCGACTCCTGCCCGGGCACCCCCACCACATGCGGCCCTGCATCTCAAGGAGGACAGGGTCAAGACGGCAATGCGGAAAACAGGCCAGGAGAGGACCAGCCTGAGAGCCTGAGAGGGGAAGGCCAGAAAGGACAGGCACAAACGCTGCTCCCAGCAGGACATCCTGTCCCTCAAGAAACCGGGCCAGGTCCCCACAAACCAGCCAGACCGGTTGGTGTTAGTGGCCACTTCATTGCTGCGGGCTGTCTGAGCGTGCAGGGGAGGGGGGGGGGTCTGCGAGATCCCGCCTGGGGCAGCTGCAGGCTCCATCTGTCCTGTGGCAGATTCTGGCCAGTGCCTCACTGTCCACCCCATTACCCCATTCCCTTCCAGCCTGACTCCTGGCCAAGGCATAGGAGAGGAGAGTGAGGGGAGAGTGATGTTCTGAGCATGCCCCCCACCACACACTGCCTCAGTAGGCTCCGAGACCAGGGCAGGAGACCAGACCCAGGGCCCGGGAGTGCCAGATGGGGCTTCAGATCCACTCAATGGGACCTTAAGAAGGAGCTTCTGGGAGCCACAGTCGGTTGGGCATCCGACTCTTGGTTTCAGCTCCGTCATGATCTCGGGGTTGTGGGATGAAGCCCCACTTTGGGCTCTGTGCTCAGCACGGGTCTGCTTGTCCCTCTCCCTCTGCTCTTCCCCCCCCACTACGCACATGCTCTTTCTCTCTCAAATAAATACTCTAAAAAAAAAAAAGGAGCTTCTGGGGATCAGAACATGGAGGTGGCAAGCCCTATCCCCGAGGAGCTCACAGTGCAGAAG
Source organism: Zalophus californianus (assembly GCF_009762305.2). Lineage (NCBI taxonomy): Eukaryota > Metazoa > Chordata > Mammalia > Carnivora > Otariidae > Zalophus > Zalophus californianus. The sequence continues at coordinate 103,525,569 of NC_045605.1, read as the reverse complement.
GAAACCCACATGTAGGCCAGAGGCCATGAAGCTATGATGCTGGGGACCCCACAGTGGGGACACCTATCAGCCCACGGTGGACAGAGAAGCCTTCCCAGAGGTGCTGGAGGCTGAACAGATCACTGCCAGGAAGAAAAAGGTTGGAAAGTCAGGCTCGCTTGTTCTGTCCTTGCCCCATAGAAAGCCTCCCAGAACCCCAGAGGCAAATGCACCTTGTTCCTGGGCCAGACCCCAGCCAGCACAGAGCCCTGCCTCCCTCACCTCTGCCCTTGCAGGGCTGTGTGCTGAGCACCACCATTAGCTCCCAACTCCTGCCCCTGGGTTGCTGGCAAAGCTGATTTCCACAGGCTCCCTGGGCCAGGGAGGGCACAAAGGGCAGGCACACCCTTGGCGTTACCTGGACAGGAGCCCCTCCACAGCTGGGGAAATGAAGCTCGAGTTCAGGTTGCCCCTGCCTCCCCACCCCCACCCCTTTGCTCCTCCCACCCTGGCCGGGCTTCCCTTCTCCAGGTTTCCTCCTGAAGCCCGGGCCTCCTGCACCTGCTGGGCAGGGAAGCCCGTAGTGGGAGGGGCCCAGAAACCCATCCATTTCTTTGAAAAAAGACTGAAAAGATGTGGCCACACAAATCCCATGGGTTTACTTAAATGTCTTTAGAACAAATGGCTTGAATGGATTTCTCCCACCCTGCCTCCTCCCTGAGCCACTCACTAGAAAACAGCGGAAAGGGCCAGAGACTCCGGGCTGCTGGGACCTGATGGAAGCGGGGTCTCGGCTGCCAAGCCGCACAGGGGGACTGGGATAAAGGCAGCTCTGGCCAGGAGAGCTGGATGGCAGACACCTGACCCACAGGCAGCACAGAGGCTGCCCCAGGCTCGCGAGAGACCAGTAGCGGATTCGGGACTGTCCGGTGCCCTCTGGCACTGGGGCCTACTACTGTCTTTCCCAGCACCACGGGTCCCCTCCCTCCAGCCGCCCTTGCCTGGAGGCCCAGCCCCGAGCAGCTGCTTCTGCACACACCCTCCCGGGGCCGCTGGGACAGACAGGTGGGGTCTTCTTGGACAGCACAACTTGCTTAGAAAACCAGGCAAGGGGGCAGGAGTGGGAAGGTACGTGACTCCCCGCAGGTTGGAGCTGGAAGGGCCTGGGGGGAAGCAGAGCTCAAGCCTCTGCGAATCTTAGAGATGAAAACCCTAAGCCCAGAGAAGCATGCTGATGTGCCCAAGGTCAGCGCAGCTATGCATCCTGTCCAGTCCCTGGCTGCATCCAAACCTCCACTCAACCATGACTTCCCAAACACATCCTATATGCCAGACTCTGGAAGAGAGGTTTAGGTGCCTGCCTAGGTGGCCCCCTGATGAAAAGTGAACCTGCCAGAGGCTTGCAGGCTGGGGGTGGTGGTGGAGGGGTGCTCCCACCCCTCCGCTCTCCCCTCCCGGCTCCCCTTACATGAAGTGTTCTCCGCCCCTGCCAGGGAAGACTCAAAGCAAAGAGGAAGTAAAAAAAAGGTGGGAAAAACAGTGTGAAGGACTGGGCACAGGAAGAGGGCATGAGGTCACAGCCTGGAGGTGAGGGGGACCGTGGTGAAGGTCACCCCAGCAGGTAGGTCAAGTGGAAGGAGCACTGTCTTGGGAGTCTGAGCCTCTCACTGGGAAAGGTGACCCAAGGACCCTGGGCCACCCATGCTTATCTGTGTCTACTTTTTTCTTATTATTACCAAATACATGTTCTTTATAGAACACAGAAACAAAAAATAGGAGAGAAACAAGTCACCATGATCCTCTTAGGAAAATGATTAACTATTAACATCCGTCTAGTCTTTCCTCTGTCCAAATATGGGATCATTCTGTACCTACCGCTTTTTTCCACTGAGTCGAGAAGGTGAGCATTTCTCCTCATTAAACACCATTCTGGCCCAATCTTCCCTCATCGTTGTAGAGCAGACCATGTCCTGGCATACGCGAGTTCATTCGCCCAATTCCCCACCGGTGGTTGTTCCCCTCTTCTCGCTGTGCGAAAACCCCACAGCTGGGCCCAAGGCAGAGCAGCTGCAGCCCCCCAGGTGGGACGGGCTCCTGGCCCCCACCTAGTGCTCCTTTCCCACCCCCCACCACCAGCAGAGGCAAAGCCTCCTGCACAAGGTGGGGAGGAGTGGAGCATGGGGGCCCTGCTCTTCTCCACAGTGAGTCCCAGTGACTCTCAGCTGGAATGGCAGTGAGGAGATGGATAAATGCAGATTCCCAGGCCCCACCCAGAAATTCTGAATCCACTGGTCCGGGGTAGGGCCTAGGGACCCATATTTGGAGCAAGCCCCACCATGGCCAACCCTGGGAGATTCTTTTTTTTTTTTTTTTAAAGATTTTATTTATTTATTCATGAGAGACAGAGAGAGAGAGAGAGGCAGAGGGAGAAGCAGGCTCCCAAGGAGCAGGGAGCCCGATGCGGAACTTGCTCCCAGGACTCTGGGATCACGACCCGAGCCAAAGGCAGATGTCCAACCATCTGAGCCACCCAGGCGCCCAACCCTGGGAGATTCTGAGGCTTGGGTTAACCAGCCTGCACTCACAGAAGCCCTGCTCTAGAGGGTGAGGCTCAGCAGTACCTCCCTGACTGCAGTGAACACAAGGAGCACCTCAGAGCTGGTTAAACCGTGGGTCTCCGGGCTCTGCCCCCAGAGATTCTGAGCCGGGGGTGGGAGGGCACGGATTCTGTGTCGCTAACCTGTTCCTAGGTGCTGCTGCTGGCCCACAGGCCACTCAGGAGCACGGAACTAAAGCCAAGTGGGCAGCAGGTGCAGGCGACGGGCACTTTGCCTGGGTGGATAATCCCAGCTAGCTCTCATGAAGCACTTCTATGGGTCAAACACCATGTCCTGGCCCCTCAAGGTGTGGTCCGTGAGCCACATCACTAGGAGCAGATCTGGGACCCCAGCCAGCCTCTGCAGGGATCTGCATTTGCAAGCTCCCTAAGTGATCCGTGTGCCCATTAAGGCAGCACCATGCTGAGTCGTTAACAAGGAGCATCCCACATCATCCTCCTGACACGCCTTAGAAGTAGGTCAACGAGTCCCCTGATTTTACAGGTGCAGCTGAGAGGTTACATGACTTGGTTAAGGTCTCACAGGTACCACGAGCCGGAGCTGCAGCAGGAAGGAGGTGGCCCAGCTTCAGAGCCTGAGCTCCTAACCCCACATCTCAACACTCCCAGGGACTCCCTGGCTGAAAACCCACCACCCAGGTGGGCTCGAGCTCTCCACTTTGTAGAGGGGACTGGGAGACTGGGAAACGGTGAGCCCCGGGGCCCAGGCCGTGAGCCGTGCCCGAGTCACAGTCCCTCCCAGCCCCTGGCTCACTCGGTCTGCGACACAGAGCCGGAGCACAGCGCCTGGGTGGGGGTCGCACCTCCAAAGCCCACAGGCTCTGCAGACATAGTCGGGGGGGTAGCAGGAAATGGGAAGTGGGGCAGAGGAACCAGGAACTCGGTTTGGTCTGAGGACGTTCTTTTTTCACAGCCAGGCTCAGTTCTGTGTGCCTTTTGAAAGGAAGTAGAGAACAGCTGTGCTCTGCCCAACGAGGCCGGCCTCTTTCAACCTTCCAGTTGCTGCCATTTCCAATTACAACTTCAGAGGGCTCCTCTAATTTATACATCCCAGGATGCACTGCTCCAGCTGCTTTATGATGGGAGTTCGTTACACCATTAGGTTAAACTTTTATAAAGTACTGAGCAGGTGGTGGGCTGGGTTGTTCGGCTTAGTTACCGCTGCCGGAAGCCTGCTGAATAGGGTTCACCTGGGGAAGGGAGGGGGCCAGGCTCTCGAAAGGGGCCAAGAAGTGGAGAAGGCGACTCCAGAGACCAGGGGCCCTCCATGAGCCCGTTTTTCGAACCGTAAGGGAGAGCAGGGAGGCAGCATGGAGAACAATCTGCAAGCGCTCAGCGTTACTGGCAGGGGGCATGTGGGGTAAGAGAAACAATCTTGTGTGAGCTTGAAAGCCGCCTGCCGAGGCCAGAGAAGTGCGGGGTCTGAGGAGGTAGATGGCTGCAAGCCACCGACGGCCTACATGTGGGGAATGACAGGGCTTCCTGGCGGTGGCGGAGGCCACTCTCCCAGTGGTGGTCAAAGGGAGCCTTCCTTTTGTAGAAGCCCGCTCTTCCCATGGCTCAGAGGGTCCCCAAACCCGATGCGAGGTGGGAGAGCAAGAAGGAACACCCCGAGAGCAGGGCCCAGACAGATGAGGGTCTGAGTCCCAATCTGCCAGCAGCAAATGTATGGCCTTTAGTGGGTCCCTTCAATTCTCTAAGGAAGCTGAGGTCTTGGACCCACCCCTCTGCTGTGAAATACGAGGGCCTCCTTCCTAGGGGTGGGTGGGCACTGCCCACTCTCACTGTTCTTTGCATTCAATGAACTACTACATGTAAAGCACTCAGTACCGCACCTGGCAGAAAGGACTGGCTGGGAAGTGCGTGCTCACGTTGCTGTTGTTACATCTGTCCGACCTGTTACAGGTCAGTCCCCAACCTGGGAACTCCCTGAGGACGACGTGAGAACTTTTATTATTCTCAGCTCCAGGCACAAGCTTAGCATGCAGCAGGTGCTTGATAAATGTCCCGGAAAGAACCGGGTTCTTTCCAGACAGAGGTGGAAAACAATTCTTCACAGCCTGGCCCCTGTCCCAGGGAAGGAGGTGGAGGAAGACCAAGTTCTTTTCAAAGGTATGAAATTGAAGCAACCTCTTGAGACAAATTCCTTGACTTCCCAGAAGGAAAGAGACTCCAGATGTGGCTGGTTTTCTGGTTCCAGGAAGCGGGGGTTGTCTCCGGCCTTCTCCTTCTGCGTGTCCTTAGAACCCAAGAGGATTTGCTGTGACTGGAACCTCCAGCCTCGGTTGGGGCCCCCACACTGTGGGCTCACCATGGGGGCCCGCCCCCTCCCCTTGGCAGCAAGGGCCTCCTTCTGCAGCCCCTGGAGTGGCTGTCTGCCCGGCAGGCTCCCAGGGCTGGAGGTGGGCGTTATGAGAGTCTGGATTTGTCAAGGTTGCCAGTGTTCTTGGCTGAGGGGCCAAATTGTGACCACCAACCTCAGGATGCACAATCTGACCCCCGGGCCAGCTTCCCACTGCCGAGTGCAAATGGAGGGGCTGAGAGGCCACCACTCTGCACAAGAGGGTCGGAGCGTCTCTGAGGAAAGACACTGGCTTCCCCGAGGCCTCAGGACAGGAAAAGATGTACCAAGAAGAGCAGCCAGAAGGAAGAGATGCCAAGGGGAAGGCAACCAACCAGGAGAGGAATCAAAAGAACGGGGGAGGGTGGGGGAGACAGGGGCCAGCCTAAAAGAGGGTTGAAGCAGGAATAGGGTAAGATGCCAGAGGGAAGGTGGGGCACTGCCAGGCCCTGAGAAGTGGCCCAGAAGTGGGAGGGGAGAGGGGGAAGCCCCAGGGGCCTGCCTGCATCTCTGGAGTCGTGCTAGGGTTGCCTGGCTGCGGAGGAGAAGGGGAGCAGCTGCAGCAAAGGGAGGGTCCTCTCGGCTTAGCGCCCACCTGGGTTGACCGAGAAGAGCTGAAATAATCATGATAATTAATAACAGCATGTAACATTTATTGAGTACATACGATGTTCTTGGCACCGGGCAGAACTTCCAAAGTGGTATCTCACTGGATCCTGGCAGCAGCCCCATGTGCCATATTCCATTAGAGCCCCCATTTTTGAGATGAAGAAACTGAGGCTCAGAGGTCCAGTGACCTGCCCAAGCAGTAGTGGACTCAAATAAAGCTCCATCTTTATGCTAAAGTTCATGCTGGCAGGCCTATGCTATGCTAAATTTAGAGAGAGAGAGAGAGAGAGAGAGAGAGAGAGAGAATGAATCAGAGGTGGATAATCAAAGGAATCGAAGGGTGGCGTGGTCTTGGAGACCAGCGGTCCTGAGGGGTGAGGTGGGCAGGTGTGGACTGGGAGACCACTCCCCACGGGGTGCCTGGGATGGGCCGGGACAGCCCCCCTCTGCTGCCAGATTCTGCGGCTGGCCCGGAGCTGCAGGGGGCCAGCTGTGCCAGGGCAGCGTGGGCCCCGGGATGAGGTGGGAGTTGGCTGAAGGGCGAGCCTGGTGGCGGGAGTCCTAAACGGGAAGCGCAGCAGAACGCCCCCAACAGCAGTCCGGCCACAGACTTCCAACAGCAGTGCCAGGCTTGCCTCACCCCGACCCACTGTCTCAGACCTCTGCCCGCCTCTCCGGGCCCCAGGGGCCCCTGGCAGCCTGCGCCGCGTTCCCCAGGCTGACGAGAAAGCAGCGGACGGACGCCTAGCCAACGCCCCGGGAACCCTGCCATCGGGAGGTGGCCAGCCTCACCGCTTTCCGGAACAGACGCCGGGCTCACCTTTTCACTGGGCTTTCCGCATATTTTGAGGGGTGAGGGAGGGTCCAGGAGCTGCTTGGCAAGCTATCCTCCTTCCTCACTAAACCTAGCCTGAACCGACCTAGTCAGGCTGCCCAGATGAGAGGGGTAGTGGGGCCCAGAGGCGCCAGGAGGGCCCCGTGCCCTTGCACACAACCCAAGCACCCAGTGCACGAGGGACCACCTCCAGGGACCTAGGGACTACTCAGCCAACCGGGACACCAGACTGCGGCCTGGCCCCCACTCGAGGGACCTCCTGCCCAGCTCTTGGCCACGCAGGGTCCTTGAGTAAGTCCTTGTCAGCTGGCAAGCCACGGAGTGCCTCAGCCCATCCAGGGTGGCTCAGAAGGTGGGTACAGATCCCCTGGCCTGGGTTTCTGCGTCCAGCCTTAAGCATTCCTGGCCTTCATGCCAGCTCTTAGAACTCACGCACAAGCAATCTAACCCCTGATCAGAACAGTGTCTTTCCTATGCCTCATCACCTTTGACTGTGGGCACAGCCGGTGAGGGAGAGAATAAATACCACTGTTGCTAATATACAAACAGGGCAGCTGAGGCTCAGAGAGGCTGACGACTCATCTGAAGTTGCCCAGCTGGGTCAGGAGCAGAATCCAGGCCCAGTACCCTCCACATGCCTTGCTGTCTCCCTAAATTCACCCATCCCACTTGAGTGGGCACTCCCGATTCCCAAACCAAAGGAGGGGGCCCCCCCGTGCAGGCCAACACTTCAGGCCAGACGTGAGAAGGAGGATGTGGCCACTGGATAAACATACAGACGTTTGATAAACAGCCCAAGGAGATGGTTGGAGAGAGAGCGAGTGCAGGAAGAGAATCAGCGAGTGCCCTGGATCTCAAGGCCGCCGGGGTCCAAATCCTGGTTCTGCCATCTATTAGCTGAGTGCCCAGAGCACACTTCTAAACCTCATCTACAGAATGGGTTAACATCACCTGCCCCTTGGGGTGGTCGGGAAGATTAAATGAGCTAATGCATGAAAACTGCTTAGCACGGCGCCTGGCATCTTTGCGCAGGAAGTGCTATCCGGCTCTTATTGTTAGTCTTCAATGAGGCCATGGATTAGGGAGAGGGACATACTGGGGGATGGTGGGTGGGGGGCGGCTGGGGCTATGGGCCCTAATGTTAGCTAGGCCAGAGCTGGAGTTCAGGGGAGCAGAAGAAAGGCTTGATTGGGGAACGACACGTGTGGGGCCTGAAGGAGAGGCAGGGTTTGGAGAGGGGAGGTGAGGGTCCTGGGCTCACACCTGGCTCCCCTTCTACCTGCTGTGTGTCCTCCCTGAGCCTCCTATAAGCCGGGGGGTCGGAGAGATGAAGGAGTGAGCAGGAATGCACCGTGTCAGATTATTACTGTATTATGGTATCATTACTGTTACGTTGTGGCTGAGCAAAGCCTCCCGGAGACAGAAGCCCTGGGGTCTGCTCAGACCCCCAAACCTGAGCGAGTCGGACAAAAGCCGAGCGCAGGGCTCTGTCCCCAGCGGCGAGGGGGGTGAGGGCCAGAGAAGCAGCCCCACAGCGCTCACCCCACCCAGTATATAATGAAGGCATATCAATAATAAATGAACCTCAAGTAAGTCTAGGAACATCAATCATAAATTAATTAAATGGCTCCAGGAGAGGCAACGACAAGGGGCTTTTTCGGGATGGATTAGAAGCGTCCCCAGCCCCCTGCCTGGCGGGCTTCGCGGCTAGGAGCATGTCCTGGTACTGGAACTGGTGGCCCCTAAAACACAGGTGAAGACGAGCCCTGCTCTCCTCCCACCTGCCCCCCAGCTCAGAGAACTCTCAAGCGCTGCAAGGGTTTTGATGAAACTTCCCAGAATAGTAACCTTCTGGGCTGAACTCAGGCAGGCGAAATTTTAAGGGGTAATTTGGTGAGAAAATGATCAAATGCCTGGAAATAAATGCCAGGAACCCTGGAACCCCCTCGATGGGTCCTCGGGGATGAGAGCAGCCTTGCAGGCAGAACAACCAGCCTCACGGGGGTCCCTGAGAGCCTCTCCTCAGACTCCCAGGCGGGAACAGACAGGAATCAAGACAACAGAAAGTTCTGATCCTGGGCTTGGCCTCCTGGCCCTTCCCCTGCCCACCCCTTACTGACCAAACGGACAGATCTCTTGGCTTCTACCTCCCCTCCGTAATCAGGCAGGCTGGTCCTTCCCCCCTTCCTCCCCAGGGCCCTCCGTACCTGGGAACTGTCCTAGTGCCCGCCGGCCTCCCTACTCCTGGCACCTGCTGCCAGATGCCTATGGAGGTGAGGCCCATGGGGATGCCTGCCCCTACCCTCTTGCTCAGAACACTTCAGTGGCTGCCCGTGTTTTCCACAGACCCAACCCTGCTGTCATGCTCCCGGGGACCCAGCTCCAAGTCACTTTGTCAACCCTCGCTTTTGCTGCTTCCATTCCATGTGCACTCAAGCTGGACCACAACCCGCCAGCACCTCACGTTCCCGGCCACATCCCCCATTGCTGCCACTTTCTCTGCCATCACCTGGATGGCCCAGATTAAAGGCCATCACCACTTAAGTCTCTGCTGACCTCCCTCGTTCAAGTTGCTCAACCTCCTTTGGCCTATAGTGGCCCCTCTCCTGGAACTGTGGCACAGACCTTTACGTCCATCATGTAGCTTCTTGATAGACTTCGAATACTTGGAGGGCAGAGTTTATACATTATAAGCTCGTATGCCCAATTCATCTCCATGGCCTCACCGAGCCCAAAACCCTGCAGGTGCTCAAGAAAGGACTTCTGATGAATTCCAAGTGGAAACCGTCCCCAGGGCTCAAGACATTATTCCTGCGTAGGATTCTGTTGACAGATAAGCAAGATTCTATCCAAGCCAAGGGTTGGGTAGAGCTAACTTCTCCTTATCAAGAAAAAGGTCATGACCTATCACATCTTCCTTGGTACTAACATATGCAGATCGTCATGTAATTGCTTTTCTGTAGAAAACATTCTGACTATAAGAGCAAAAACACCTGTGTGTGTGTGTGTGTGTGTGTGTGTGCGCGCGCGTTCCTGCTTTCATCATGATCTTTCCACTCGCCAGACATTATTAGGTCGTGGAATTCTTACAACCACCCTGGTTGGAGGTTTTATTGTCTCCATCTTACAGATGACGAAACTGAGGTATAGACAGGTACCAGGATTCAAATCTGGGTCTGTCTGACCACAGAGCCCCAAGTCTTAACGCCCAGGGCTACCATGCTACCTTCTGTCGTCCAAGTGGACTATCTCCAGCTGACTTCCAGGGGGGCTTGAGGAGGAGTACGGAAGTAGGCATGAGCGAGCACATACGGGCGTTGGAGAGCCACACCTCCATCCTGGGCTTCCTTCTAAGGAATACCGAGAAAGCAGAAAGGCTCCTTCCGTAGGAATCACAACCAGAGACATGCCCCCCTCCACCCAGCTGGAAGGCGCCCACCCCCCGCCCCACTCCCACTGTTCTCTCCTGCTCCGTGGAACCCAGCAACGCCCCGCTCCTCACACCCACTGACACCAGGCCAGCCAGACACAGGAGCCCACAAGTTCCCACACCGCCCCCTCAGCCCTCACTTCCCACAGAAAGCTCCGGGCACACGCGGCTACACACACGTGCAATCCCCGGACGGCCCTGCCTCGGAAACAGCCCCACCCCTGCTCATCTCAACCACCAGCGTGGGGAGGGCTTGGGCGTTCCTGCCAAACACACCCTCACCTGGGGCCACAGCACTCCCCTCCGCCTCATCTCCTGGACTGCTCCCTCTGCGGCCAAGGTCGGGGGAGGGGTGGGGGGGGTGTCCGGGTGGTCTCCTGGGTTTTCCTCACCTACACACACACTCCCCGGTCCACCCCAGAGAGATCCAGCCCAGCCAAAGTCAGAGAGGAGAAAAGGAAATCAAGAGAAACCATTTTCAGCCTTGCCCGCTGGGGAGGTAACCACATCCTGCAATGTCCCGGGCTCCGCGGTTCTAAAAGATTTATCTTCCCCTGACCACACGCTCATTGATGTTTCCCCCAGCGCTACTTGCTCGGTCCACTAGCACGTAATGTAAGACGATTCCAGTGAGAAGCTGAACTCCGGTGGAGCGCTGGGCCAACAGGTGATTAAATCCTGAGGTCCCCCTCTGGTCCCTGGCAGGAGGGCTGGAGGAGGAGTGGCTTCCAGCAACAGGCTGTGCCTTCAGCTGTGGCCTGCTGGCCTGGCACTCTCAGCTCTGGTCCAGAATCCTCCGTCCAGAGATGCCCAATTCCCTGGCACCCCTGAAGCAGGGCAGCCGGGCACCATGATTTATGAGGCAGCTGAGGAACGAAGGTTGCCAGGAGCTGACTTAAGCAACTTTTGGAGAAACACGGACAAAGCAATGGGAATAGGACTGAGGACCAGAGTTGAAAACATCTCGGCCCTTGATGTCCACTCCTATGTGACTAGCCCCCTACCCCAGCTGGGGTCTGCTCAAAAGCAGCATCTGTGCCTAAGGACCAGGGGTGTTGACCTGGCTGGGCTCCCTGCTGGCTCAAACCCTGAAGCCTCGGAAGAAAGCTCAGCTCTGCTTTTGGGGAACGGAGGCCAGCTCCTCCTTGTCTCCTATCTGCCCCGCCTGCCACCCAGCCCTGCTGTGCAGAGTCCCAGCATCCCAAGCAGATGGCAAGGGGCGGCTGCAAAGGGCTCCCGAAGCCCAAGACCATAAGGCTGAGCCACAGATCAGAACAAACGGGCCGAGGTGTGGAGGGGGAACTGAGGGGACGTGAACGCTGAACATTCACAACGGGGAGGCTCCAGGCTGCCTCTTGACGGGCTTCCACTGTGGAGAGCTCTCCAAGCGGGAGCTGAAGTGTGGGCAACTCCCAGCAAGGCAGAGAAGGGCGCTGCCGGGGGCGTGTGGGACAGGCCTCGGAGCCCTCCCACCAACCTGGGAAGGAATGGTCCAGGAAGCCCTTGCCGGGGTCCAGGCAGCAGCCACTGGGCCAGGGTGAGTCCCACGGCGTGGAAAAGTCAGCTCACCACCCTGGGTCTGGCAGAGCTGTGTCCTTCTTCTACCCACGAGGCTTGACACTGCAGCCTGGACGTGGGGCAAAACCCTTCTGCCTCAGGGAGCAAGCTGGTAGAATGGGTTGCTGGCTAAAACAGACCCTCACACGGAGTGCTTGAGAAGTGGGCCTGAGCTCATGGGGTCTGTAATTCAGCCTGTTGTCAGGAACTAGGCCCCTGGAGGCAGAAAGCAAAGCAATTTGCAGCCAGCCTCACCTTCCCCATGTGGGAAGGCCCTTCGGATGGAAGCGGGGCCGTGTGGGGTGAGACGTCCTGGGGAATCTGTGCCGCACCCATCCGCCCTCGGAGGACCCCTCGGAGGGTGCCCATTGCCCCTTCTCCTTGCCCCCGGGTCCACTAGCACCCCCCACTGCCCCCAGACCTCCTGTCACGCAGCCCCAACCTCTCTGGCAGGACCACCCCGCCCTGCATCCACTCTGGTGGCTCTGACCCACTTTGCTTTCCTCAGGCCACAGCCCCAAAAATGCTGATGCGACTGCTCCCCACCCCCATCCTCAGAACCCGGAGCCAAAGGAAATTCTCAAGAGAAAACACACACCCTTCCAAGTCTCCCCGCCACACGGGCCCCCCAGATCCATCAGCCACATACACCTCCCGGCCCTGTGCGACCATGAGGCGTGTCTGCAGGGCAAGCGACAGCTTCCTCGTGCTCGGGCCGCTCCTGCAGGACAATACAGTTGCTGCGGCCACGCGCTCGGGACCGTCCTCGGGAGACCTGGGGCCTGGTTCCAGCTCAGCAGCTGACTCACAGTGTCAACAGATCCCACTTTCCCCCCCAACCAGGAGCCTTGACACTCAGGGCCTCTAATTCCCTGTGACAGGCTCTCGACCTTCCGGCTGCCTTCTCCCCAGCACATTCCAGGCCTCCACTTCTATGGCCTCCCACCCTGGTCTCTCTACCTGATGAGAATCTCTGACCTTTGTACAGCCTTTCACTGTTTACAGAGCGTTTGTTTCCATGTGCACCATCTCCTTTCCTCCTCTGTGACCATTTGGTGACATGGATCTGAGAGGTAGTCACCTGCCCAAGGTCACACAGCTAAGACTGGAGTGTAAGTCTTCTGGCTCCCTGTGCACCGGGACGGCACGCCGGCTTTAAGGGATCTCAGTGGAATCCCCAAGCACCTACCTTTTGGCAAACGAGATGCCACCCACCACCCTAATCTCCCATACCCTCCACATCGTTCTTCTGGACTCCTACTAAAGGCCTTCCCCAGGCGCAGCCCAAGTTCACCCCCTTTATTCTTCTACCCCGTTTCCACTGCCCCCCCCGAGATCCCCAAAGTCCTAAAGATGCCCCCCACATCCGAAGACTTCCCTGGAACTCTAAATTGCCCCTCTGCGAGGTAGACGCCACGCGGCACAGAGTGAGACCCTCACCCAACGCTTCCCAAGAGACTGGTGGGAGCAGACGCAATCCTGGCACACTCCCAGTGGCTGCAGATTCATCTTTCAAGTAACCCCCCACCCCCACCCCCACCCCGCCCCAGTGATCCTCTGGACTCAAAGGCTCCCAAGCATCAAAGAAGAGAACCAACTCCCAGCTACCCTGGAGTGAAGCATCAACCCAAAGTAAAGACAGGGCCCGGAGAGCACAGACAGATGGTGCACCAACTCTCCCAGTGCTCTGACACGGGTCACCTCTCAGTCCTGCACATTTCTTGTGACACATGTTCAAGTATAGTGATCGCAGCTGAGAACCATTCCCCCCTTCCTCCTTGTGCAAAACTGGATGAATACATGAGCCCAGGACAATGCTGGTACCTGGTCAGGTTTCCATCTGGGTCACCATTGGGTTCCTCATGGTAGAAGCATCTCCTGGCATCACTCTTTCATGTCCATTAATAAAGGACACCAACCTTCTCCCAGCCTTTCTCCTTCCTCAGTCCCGGTGTACCCAAGAGGCATTAAAAGTGGGCCCCGCTGACAGAGGCCATGACCCTCATCATCACCAGAGTGACAGGATGGACACTTACCCTTCCCATCGACCAGGCTGGGAGCCACGGAGTCTCCCCTCCTGGGGCCAAGCAGCCCCCGGCACCATGCTGTGCCAAGGCCATTTCTCGCAGTCACACCAGGAAGTCCTGTCATGCTGAGGACACTGATTCTTCATGTCCAGGTGCCATCATTCCAGACCATGTCAGGCCAGAACCATCCAACACCGTAGCACCCATGCCAGGAGCACCACCAGGCGCCTAGAAACTGGCCACCGACACCTCGAACCAGTCCTAGCGCCGTGCCCACCACCTACCTGCACACAGGGCTGCACCCGCCTCACACCTGAGCGGCCACCACCACACCAGGGCGGGGGTGAGTCTTCTGACACCCGTGCCAGGGAAACCACGCTGCCTGTGCCAGCCCCACGCTGCCCACGCCCGTGCCACGGGTTTCACCATCCCCACGCCGGTGCCAGGAGCACCACGGATCTCACACCTGCCACCGGCGCTCGTGGCAGCCGCACCTCTGCCAGCGGACCCGTCGGGCCGGCCACCGCGCGCCCTGGACACTGCCCAGCCCGTCGCGCCGCTCACACCGCGCCCGCGCCCGAGGCCCGACCCGCCGCGCCCGCGGCCCCCCTTACCTCCCGCCCTCCGCAGGGCTCGGCCCGCCGCCGCCGCGACCGCCACCTCCATCCTGGGCTCCCCAAGGCCCCGATTCACTAACGCCGCTTCCGCAGGGCGCCGGCGCCGGCGCGAAGGCCGCCTCCGCCCCCCGGGGGACGCTGCGTCCTTTACGTAAACCCCACTCCGCCGCCAGCGGTGACCATGGCGACGGTCGTGGGGCGGCAGCGCCCCCTGGTGTCAGGGAGGGGAGCGGCGCCGAGGCCGGGGCCAGCCGAGCCTTGGCAGGCGCGGGCCCGCAGCGTGGGGGCGGTGGGCGCCCGGCTCCGGCCGCCGCTGGGGCTCCGAAGGCGGCCGGCAGGGGCAGGACCCGCCGTGCGGCAAGCGGGGAAGGGAGCGCCTGGGTCCACCTCCTTCAGGCCCCGCGTGACCGGGTTTAGCGTGGGAGAGGTAAAAAAGCAAGTAGGATCACTGGAGAACTGGTTCATTTAGGGGGAGGAAAGACAGAGATGGGTTCCACCTCCTCGGGGTGACTGAGTGGTCCGTGAGGGGTCGGAACACTCCATCACTTGTGTCCTGCCGTCGTTCCCCATCCCCCCAGTGCCCAGCATCGTGCCTGACATCCAGAGGGGCCCTTGGTCAATTGTAAATTCCTGGTAACTGAAGAAAATCTCCCCTCCTATTTGGCTTCACACACACACACCCATTCATTCAAGCTGTAAATCACTTAACACACCTTCCCTGAAAGCTGCTCTTGAGCTGGGAGCACTACTGTCCCCGTGCATTGTGCTAATGAGGGTGGGGAGTGGGGAGAAAGAGGGGGCACAGAGAGAAGCAGAAGCCAGGCCCTGCCCTCAGGGAGCTCAGGGTGTTTGTGGGTGGGACCTAAGCAGGGAGGCTCCTTATAAGGGGCACTTATAAGGAAGCCCCAGGGGAGGGAGTTGGGTCTGGAGGACTGGATGACCCAGTTGGGTCTCAAAAGTCCAGCAGAAGTTCTTCAGAGGCAAAAAGGGGAGTAGTGTGCTTCTGCTGGGGAAAGGCCTCTAAAGTGTTTCCTGGGCCCTGTTGTCATCCCAGGAAAACAGGGTGATTGGCGCTGGCTCAGTGCAAATGGGAGCCACAGTAGAGCATAAGAAGCTGTGTGTAAGGGGGTCTGACATGGAGCGTCAGCCTGAAAATTACCTGGACACTCGGGTTTGAAGTGAGACTGAGTCCAGAGCAGACTGCCTCTCTGCTGAAGCAGGTGGAAGCTACTACTTCTAGAAGGAATTCTGTGTTACTTGTGTTATTTTGAAGGCAAACCCCAGCTTAGGTTAAAAAAAACAAAGAAAATGGGGTGGGTGGGGAAACAAATAGTGGGGTGGGGTGCCTGAGAGGATTCAAGGAAACGTTGCACCCTCCTAGCCTGAAGGAAGGGGATCAGGGAGGGTTTAAGGACTGACTGTAGCACTAACAGTTTACGGACCTTTACCAGATCCTTGTAATTAATCAGAATCAAAACTGCCAAATCTAATGTCTCTTGGTTCCAAGTTCTAGATTCCCAGAAGAAGGAATCTTATTGGTCCAGCTTGGCCCATGGTCGATCATAGTAACTATATTCCACCCCTTAGCTGCCCTGCGCACACAAATTCTCATGTGTACACAGACGCGCGCGCACACACACACACACACACACACCCCGTCCTTCCATTCATCCAAACGAGTATCAATATTCCATGGTCAGCCCCTCCAGACTTGACGTCATGTCATGGTTAAGATCCAAGCCCAAGATTTTCAAGGTGCTGTCCATTTCTCCTCAAGTGAGTCCATCTGGCATCTAACAACTGAATTAAAGGGCACATTTCACCACCACCAACATGTCTTTTAAATTTTCCTGATTGAAGTGTATCATTGACACCATCGGAAATGTTTCAGAAATGCAGAATCTCAGGCCCAGGGCTCTCAGCAGGTTAAGATCCCCAGATGATTTGTGTGCACATTAAAGTTTGATATAAATATAACTTTGACTTAACTGTTGTTATAAAAATTGGGGGGAAGGAAAAGGAAAGATATGAAAAATATTTTTTCATTGCAGTCATTCCTATTGAAAAAAAAAAAGGAGGGAGGGGTTCATGATTTCATCCTCAGCAACTTCAGTAGCCAGCAAGAAAACACAAGCAGGGGCTGAACTCTTTATTTTCGCAACAGTTGCAAACTCCTAAAAGGTGTTTATGACTTCTGTCTTCTGACTCCTTATTTCACATTCCACTGGCCTCCAGCCTGCGTCTCCTCTGGTCAGGATTCTTCACCTGGTGGACTGACCTGTCTTCATCCTTGCGGGCCTGAGCCATTGGTGATCCCAGCTGTACAGCATCAAAACACGCTTCCATCTACATTTACCATTGGGCAGGATGATGTAGGAGGTACTCCTTGGGGACCCTCGGTTCCACCCGTACACCCCTGTGTTTGTGTGTGTGTGTGTGTGTGATGAAGATCCCCAAATGGCCAGGTGGCGGTCTCAATTTCCAATTCAATGGAACCATGATTGTGCCTCCTGGTGGAACTGTTCTTTCCTTCAGTTTAAAGACAATCAAAACCCAGAGCGGTCTGAACAGGAAGCAGATGGAAGACATTCTGATGATGGCGAGAGTCACCACCATCATTTCCACCCCCACTTCTGAGACCTTTTGGAAGAAGCATAATGGAATAGGTGTCTGGTTCGGGGCACGTACTCCCCAGGGGCCTGGTCTGGTCCAGCTACCAGGCCGGACTTTCTCTGCTCCAATGCCCTGCTTCCTTTCCCAGGAGTGCCGTCGGGCTCAATTCTGAGAGTTTGGCCAGGTGTCTTTGGAGACAGCCACCACCGCTGTGAGCAGACTGAAACCCTAGGGGGGGGGGGGGGGGGGGGGGGGGGCGGGGGGGGACAACAGTGAGGCTCCCAGAAGGGGCCGTAAGCCACAGACTGGTCCTGGTCCAGCTGCTGGGCTGTTTGCTCTCAGTTTGGTGCCAAATTCCCACTCTGGCCTCAGTTTCCCTCTGGGTCCCAGTGGGGATAATAACATGGCTTCTCATCCCCGGGGGGGGGGCTGTGCAGATTAACTAATTAACGAGTGTGACATCGTCTGCTTCCACAAAGGGGCTGATTAAATGCTGAGCGTTGTTATTAGAGCCACGGAGGATGGGTGACAGGCAGCGTCGACTGGAGACCGATCTGCTCCCTTCGCCTTCTTCCCACCCCCTTCCTCCGTCTGCCCCGTGCTCTGCAAGCTGAACATTTTGCAAGACAAAAACCAAGATGATTTTTGGCACCCCAAAGACAGTGTATAACTTTTGCACATTTCCCCTGTACTGGAATGTGAGTCATGGCTGAGCTCCGTAGTGTAATCCGTCTCCGAAAGCTGGCACAGCTGTGCCCTGCCCCAGACTCTCAGCTCCCAGCAGCTGCAGAATGGGGTGGTGTGGCCAGTGACTGCATCAGGGCAGAGCTGCCTGCAGAAAGACAACTGCAGAATTCTGAGCTGGGCACCAAGCCCCCGATTGCACTGCCCCATGGCGCAGGGGACTCAGGGACCACCTTTTCTCGCAGCCTGAGGGAGGGAGGGCCCACACAGCACACGGGCTGAAGGTTGGGGGGACTCAAAGCATGCAGGGTTTTAAAGTATAGAGTATCTGCTCATGGTTGTGGAAGATCCAATGACTCTATTTCAGCTTAGATGCAGGGTATAGGATAACTGGATGAAATCACAGCTCTGGGGCATGGTGACTTTAGCTCTAGCTTGCTCCCAGGTGCAAAAGTCCAGAGAGGCCCCTGAGTGTAGTGGTGAATGTGACTGTCCCCACAGCTGTTGTGAGATGCTGAGTCCCCTTCCCTGAGGGTTGTCGGGTGCTGGCTCCCACCCTGAGTCCCAGTACCTGTGTTGCGGTGGGAAGGAATCACTCGGTCCCATCACCGGGTAAATAAACCTGCGTCTGAGAACCAAGGGGAATATTGTTTACCCAAATAGCACAAACTCAGCCTGCCTGGGGAGGTGAGAGAAAAGCTCTCAGGAGGCTGAGCTGTCAGACTCCCACAGGGAGAGAAATGAGCCACTTGTGAGGACTAGGGAATGCATGTGAATTGGGGTTTAGGGCACCTGGAGCCAGCTTTGGATTATCCAGGGCACCTACTGGCAGGATTTCAGCCCTTGTTCCCTCTGAAACTGCTGCCCTCCCTGCTTTCTTGTTTCTCCTGCTAGGAGATACAGGAACGGGTCATGGGGGCAAATAGCATGGAAGTGGGGGCTGGACCACCCGGCATTAAAAGGCCAGACACCACTGGGATGTGCTGAGGTCCTGTGCAAGAAGCAAGTTGAGAAGAAGGAGAAAGAGAAGGAGGAGAAGAAAAGTTGTTCCTGCCCCACAGAGGGGAGCCTACAAGCCTGTAAGTTTTATCTGAGCAAGCACAATTTGCAGAGCCTCAACAAATCCATATGGTGATGGGGTGATCATGGGGTGGAGATGCTGAAGGAGGTGATGGTGAAGATGGTTTGGGTGGTGGTGATGATAGGAGAAGGAAGACTGCTAGCTTCCACGGGGGAAGTACTGGGAAGCTTTTCTATTCCCGCCTCATTCTCCATCCACTTGGGTATCACCAACATTTTGACTGTAATGCCCAGAGGACTGGGGGATCCTTGCATCTCATTAAACCAGCCTATTTGTAAGTGTCTGCTCCCTGATGAGTATTATAGTAACTAGTTTTTCTCCTGGGGAACTAGGGGAGTGTAAACACAGATATCTCAGGGGAAAGCTTGTGTGCTTACTGACTAGTGCAACGCATCTGTACTTTCTGGACACAAATAACAAGAGAAGAGAGTCTGCCCTCTTGAGGAAGTTCATCTATACACTCATTCACTCGGCCACTCATTCCCCCACCTGCCTCTTCACCCATCCATCTTGCCACCCACCTATTCATCCACTCACCCACCCTTCTACCCAGTCTGTCCATTACCCACCCACTTACCCATCCACCCATTCATCTACCCACCTACTCCTCTAGCCACCCACCTAACCCATCTACTCATCCATCCATCCATCCACTTATCCACACATCTGTCCATCAACTCTTCCATACATCCTCCCATCCCTTTACCCAACTATATCCTAAATCATGTCTTTTTGATTCTTCCTTCTAACTGTCTTTGGAACTACCCACTTCTATCCATTTCTACCAGTACCACCCAATCTGGGACACCTTTGTCTCTCTTCAGGGCAACTGCAACAGACTCCTCTCTGCTCTGACTGCTTATCTATTTTCTATCCAGTAAATAGTGTGACCTTTTATAAATGGACATCAGATTATGTCATGTCATTTCTTAAAATCTTGCTGTGGTTTCCTATTGCTCTTAAAATACAGACCCCATTTTTTTTCTGTATACAGTAAAACATACAGCTTGCAGAAGATACAGAACATTTCCAATTCCTGGTGCAATCAGTACCCACCCGCACCGCCCAGAAGTAATCACTATTCGGACTTCTATGTCATAGACTGGTTTTGTCCGTTCCTGAACTTCTTACAGATGGAATCATTTTTTTTTAAAGACCTATTTATTTATTTGAGAGAAAGTGCGGGGGGAGGGGCAGAGGGATAGAGAATTTCAAGCAGACTCCAAGCTGAGTGCAGAGCCGGAAGCAGGGCTTGATCTCACTAACCTGAGATCACAACCCAAGCCAAAACCAAGAGTCCTGGATGCTCAACCAACTGCATCACCCAGGCGCCCCCCTACAAATGGAATCATATACAGATGGTCCCCAACTTACCGTGGTTCAATTTAAGATTATTCAACTTTATGATGGTGCAAAAGCAATACATATTCAGTAGAAACCATACTTCAAGTTTTGAATTTTGATCTTTTCCCAAGCTAGCGACATGCAGTGTGATCCTCTCTTGTGACGCTGGGCACTATTCAATAAATTACATGAGGAAGGCAACAGTTTATTATAAAATAGGCTTTGCGTGAGATGATTTTGCCCAACCGGGAGATAATGTAAATGTTCTGAGCACAGTTAAGGGAGGCAAGGCTAAACTATGATGTTCAGTAGATTAGGTATATGAAATGCATCTTCAACTTAATGATATTTTCAATTGTGATGGGTTTACTGGGGCATAGCCCCACTGTAAGTCAAGGAAGATCAGTAGTGGGCGCCTGGGAGGCTCAGTTGGTTAAGCGACCGCCTTCGGCTCAGGTCATGATCCTGGAGTCCCGGGATCGAGTCCTGCATCGGGCTCCCTGCTCGGTGGGGAGTCTGCTTCTCCCTCTGGCCCTCTTCCCTCTCGTGCTCTCTATCTCTCATTCTCTCTCTCTCAAATAAATAAATAAAATCTTTAAAAAAAATAAAAATAAAATAAAAAAAGGAAGATCAGTAGTATGTACTCCTTTATGTCTGGCTTCTTTTGCTCGACATTAAGTCTGTGAGATTAATCCATGTTATTGTGTATCAGTGGCTCATTCTTTTTTTTATTACTGTGTAATATTTCATTGGGTGAATATACTATGATTTGTTTGTCTCTTCAGCTATTGATGGATAGTGAATCTATACACTTGATGTATAGATTGATGGATATGTGATCTCTTCTGGTTTGGGGTACTAATGAATAAGCCTGCTATGAATATTCTTGTACAAGTCTTTTGTTGGACTTTATGCTTATTTCTCTTGGATAGTGTGATGGGTTGAATTGTGGCCCTCCAGTGATGTCACATCCTAATCTCCGGAGACTGTGAATGTGTTACATGGCAAAGGGAAAATTAAGGCTGCTGATGGAATTAAGTTTGCTAATCAGCTGACCTTGAGATGGGGAGATTATCCTGGATTATCTGGGTGGGCCTACTGTAATTTCAAGGGTGTCCTTGTAAGTAGAAAAGGGAAGCCCAATGAGCAAACCAGTGAAATGGCAGCGAGAGGAAGACTCAAACAGCCATTGCTGGCTTTGAAGATGAACCAAAGAATGAGCTGGGAAAGGCAAGGAAATGGATCATCCCCTAGAGCCTCCAGAATGAACGCAGCCCTGCCAACACCTTGATTTTAGCCCAGCGAGACCCATTTTGGACTTCTGACTTCAGAACTGTAAGATAATAGATTTGTTTTTGTTTTAAGCCACCAATTTTGTGGCGATGTGTTGTAGCAGCAATAGGAAATTCGTATAGGCGGATGGGTAGGCGTGGAATTGCTAGGTCCTAGGATGGGCCAACGTCTCAAATTCCTCTCACGGTCCCCACCCCCCAGCATGTCTGGTCCTGCCAGCAGGTGCACCCCCATCTCAAGCCGCTCTCTGCTCTGTCCTCCACTCTCCGGCCACACGAGCCACACCATCCACGCTGTTCCCCAGAGGTCTCTCTGTGCGTGCCGTTGCCGCTGCTGCGTGCACCCCCTCCCCGACTCTTTAGATACCAGGGCCCAGGATACGTCCTCAACGAGGGAGATCAGTTTCCTTAACTGATGTGTTCTTTTTCCCTGTCAAGGTTTGCCACGGCATGTTCCTTTAAGTAATCGAGTCTTGCCCCCTCCCCGCCCAGCCAAACCTCCGTGTGGGCAGACTCTGGGTCACCGCAGCATCCACAGCACGTCGTCCGGTGCCTGGCACACAGTAGACCCACAGCACCGACCTGCTCAATGTTGGATGGAGGCTTTCTCTTTGAGAGGCGGGGGAGTAGACTCAAGGAGGAAGTCAGAGAGGAGGAGCAGGAGAGAGGGAAGAAGACAGGAGGAGAGAGAAGAGATGAGACCGAGAGAAAGAAGCATACACCCCGGAGACCACCAGCCCACGTTCTGCCCTCTGCTGCAGTCTCAGTTCACCAGGATTCCCAGGGCAAGAAGACTCTTAAAAAACTTTTCATGTGCATCAGACCCCCAGGAGGGAAATGATCTCTTAGTGAGAAAGGCCCTGTTTTCCTTAACAGACAGCTCGATGCCTTCCCAGGGACCTGTGACTCATGCTTACTGCCTTGGAAACAGTTGGCCTGGCCCCCGAGGCAGGAGGGATTTTTAAGTAGGTGAGGTGACCAAGACTCGGAAACAGACAGTGAGTTGACCAAGCCTCCTCCTCCCCAACATGTTAGAATTGGAGCTGAGACCCAAAACAGGGCTCTCTGAGACAGGTCAGCAGTGGGGTGGGGAGGGGTTGCCGGATTTAGCAAATAAAAGAAAACAGATGCCCAATTACATTGGAATTTCAGGTGAACAACAAATAATTTTTTTAAAAGATTGTATTTATTTATTTGACACACACAGAGAGAGAGAGAGAGAGAGATTGATCACAAGCGGGGGGGGTGGGGGGGCAGAGGGAGAGGGAGAAGCAGGCTTCCCGCTGAGCAAGGAGCCTGACGCGGGGCTCGATCCCAGGACCCTGGGATCATGACCTGAGCCGAAGGCAGACGCTTAACAGACTGAGCCACCCAGGTGCCCCTACAACAAATAATATTTTTAAGACAAGTATGTCCCAAATATTGCATGGACATATACAGAATTACTGCCATTTATCTGAAATTCAAATTAACTGGGCATCCTATATTTTATCTGGCAATCTGAGGTGGGGGTCAGGGTTAGGGTGGGGCTGCGGGTGAGGTGGGGATTAATCTCTGGTCCACCACCAAGCAGGCCTTTCTGGGCACCCATGTCCCCATGCTGTTCAGATCACACAGCCTGCTGGTCCCCTGGATGCCCCCTGACCTCTTGGCCTCCTTGAGTCACCTTCCGTGGCCTCTGAGCAGACTCCAGCCTTCTGCCAGGTCACTGGTCCTCAGCTCAGCTCATTAGACACATCTGTCCAGGCTGCCCCACATGCCAGTTACAGCAGAATCTCCGGGGGTAAGACTCAACATCAGGAGTTTGTAAAGCTCTCTGGGCGATCCCAGCATGCAGTGGAGTTTGAGAACCACAGTGCTAGCAGGACCCACGTTTGTTCTGCTCTTGGCCTCCCAGAAGAGCCCTCGGGACCTCTCCGGTCTCCGCTGCTCCCTTTTGCAAGCTGCTCTGTGCCAGGCTCTTCTGCCCTCACTCCTCTCAGCCCTTTCTGGTCAATTGTGAGGAGCTTCCATTTCAGAGAAAGATGGTTTCTGTCTCTCCCCAGGCTCATCAGGAAAGCAGGGGTAGGAGCCCCCCATTTGAGATCCCTGTGCCCCTGACATGCCACCTACAGGCGATGGGGTCTGGAGCACTCGGGGGAGCCATTTGGGGTCCCAAGATAAAGGCCAGACAGAGAGCAGGGTGTTCTTTGAGCTGATTTCTTTGTTCTTAGAGCCCAGTCCTTGAGGTGGGGTTGGATCTATTGGCTGTGGGTCTCTGTAGCCCCCCATGTCTCTCCTCCCATGGCATACAGTGTGCTTGTGATTACTTATCAGTGTCCATCTTCCCCACTAGACCCAACCCAAGGAGGGTAGGGGACCCGTCTGTCTTCTGTGTCCCCACAACTTGGCGGCTGGCTAGACCAGGGTCTCAGTTTACACTAGGGTAACTGGTGGATGAACGCTTAGCAATCATGAACTCCAACCCCACGCTTGTGGGGACCAGGAAGGGTAGGGGGTCCGCCCCCGTTGCACAGCATGATGGAGGCTATTAGGACTAAAACTCGAGGCTCTGATTTCCATTCCAGGGCTCCGTCCACTTGGTGCCACTATCCCTCCCCAGCTCCCCATCCCTCCTGCCCCACCCCCCCTCAGCCTGCTTTGAGCCATAAGCTTCTCCTCCATTCAGGATTACTGTCACCCCCCCCCACCCCCACACATTCGCTCTCTCTCTTCCTGAGGCTTTCCTTTCTGGGAAGGGTCAAGCTGACCCTGGCAGTGGGTGGGGAGACAGGCAGAGGCGAGAGGAGAGCTATAGTCTGTGGGAGACACCGGAAGTCCCTCTAGCAGAAGCCTCCTCTACCAGACAGACTTCTGGATGAAGAAGCCCCGCAGGGTGTGGGGTGAGCTGGGACTTCTGTTTTGTTAGGCCTGCAAGAGTGGACTTTGCCCTCTCTCCTGCCTCCTCTGAGAAAATACTTCTGGGCTACCAAGATCCCAGAACCTGCTTCTCCCAGGCCAGGCCTGAAGCGGGAAGGTCAGCAAGCAGGCCTTGGCGCCAAGTAAAGCCGGCTTTAAAGTCCAACCCCCGCCCCCACTTTTCTGGCTGTGAGACCCTCTTTGAGGCTTAAGTTTCCTAATCAGGAAAATGGGTCTAATCGTATTGCCATGGTGGGGCGGTGATAAGGATTCCAGGCATGGCACACTTGGCACATAGTAGGTGCTCAGCCAAGGGGCTTTTCCCTTTGCCCTGGGCTTTCAGTGACAAACTTGAGCATAGTTAGCAGAAACTCCAGGCTGATCCCCAGATCAGACGGACTGACGTCACACATCCCCTCCTGAGGTGTGAGTCAGCAGGTGACTTTTTGGTAAATTTATGACTGACAGCGGCTTCCTAATGGGCACCAAAGTCTCTTTCAGAGACTTCCCTGCCTTTTGAAGTCAGTGTCCAGAGGGTAAGCAAGCTTTTGCTCCATAGGGCACGGGAGGTAGATTTGCCATGGGTCTCCCTAGGAGAGCAGATATCAGAGGGGACAGAACCAGCCAGGCTGCAACCTGTGGGGCCAGTTGAGGAAACCACAGGGCTGGCCTTGGATTGCAGACACCCTCTCCTTCGTAGTTTTTAAGACAATTTTTTAAGGGACACCTGGGTGGCTCAGTCGGTTAAAGCCTCCCACTCTTGATTTCAGCTCAGGTCATGATCTCAGGGTGGTGAGATTGAGCCCTGCATGGGGCTGGGCATGAAGTCTGCTTAAGATTCTCTTTCTCCCTCTTCCTCTGCCCCCTCCCCCTTTCTCTCTCTTTCTCCCTCTCTAAAAAAAAAAAAAAATTATTTGTGTCTAGCCAACACACAATGTTACATTCGTTTCAGGTGTGCAACATAGTGATCTGACAAGTTTATACATTATGCTGCGCTCACCACAAGTGTATCTACCATCTGTCACCATCCGAGGCTATTACAGTATCACTGTGCTGTGCCTTCTATTCCTGTCACTTATTCTTTCCATAACTGCAAGCCAGGATCTCCCACTCCCCCTCACCCATTTTGCCCATCCCCCACCCCTTCTTAGCCGTTAAAAAAACATCGTGTGTGTGTGTGTGCTAAAATGTACATAACATAAAATTAAGCATCTGAACCATTTTTAAGTGTCCACTTCTGTGGCATTAAGTACATTCACATTGCCGTGCAGCCATTTCAAGAACTTTCTCGTCATCCCATCCTGAAACCTTATAACCATTAAACAAGAAGTCTCCATTCCCCCCTTCCTTCAGCCCCCCATGGCCACCACTCTGCCTTCTGTGTCTATGAATTTGACTACTCTAGGGAACTTCCTATCAGTAGAATCATACAATATTTGTCCTTTTGTAAGTTGGCTCATTTCACTTAGAATAATGTCTTCAAGGTCATCCCTATTTTTTTAAGCTCTTTTTTCCTTTTTTTTTCCTAATGGGTGGGGGGCAGAGGAAGAGGGAGAGAGAAAATCTTAAGCAAGCTCCACACCCAGCAAGGAGCCTGACACAGGGCTCGATCTCACAACCCTGAGATCATGACCTGAGCCAAAATGAAGAGTGGGGTGCTTCACCGACTGAGCCCCCCAGGCGCCCCAAGGTCATTCTTATTGTAGCAGGTGTCAGAACTGCATCTTGGGGCACCTGGCTGGCTCAGTTGGTAGAGCATGCAGCTCTTTGATCTTGAGTTTGAGCCCCACATCGGGTGTAGAGATTGCTTAAATACATAAACTCAAAAAAAAAAAAAAAAGAATTGCATCTCTTTTTAAGGCTGAGTAATATTCCATTGTATATAGAAGCCACATTTCATCCATCAATGGACAATTACGTTGTTTCTACCTTTTGGCAATAATAACAAGAATGATATAACATGGGTGTACAAATATCTGGTCAAGTCCCTGCTTGCAGTTCTTTGGGGTATGTCTTTATGGTAAAAGAGAAACTGAGGCATGTTAAAAATTTTAAGAGTTTGAGCAAAAATTGATTTGAATCAGGCAGCATCCAATCTAGCAGATAGAAAGAAGCCTGAGGAGCTGTCCAAAATGAACACCTTGGTGTTCGTTTGGGGCACCTTGGTGACTTAGTGCGTTAAGCATCTATCTTCAGCTCAGGTCATGATTCCAGGGTCCTGGGATTGAGCCCCGCATCGGGCTCTCTGCTCAGCGGGGAGCCTGCTTCTCCCTCTCCCTCTGCTGCTCCCCCTGCTTGTGCTCTCTCTCTCTCTGTCTCTCTCTGTCAAATAAATAAATAAAATCTTAAAAAAAAAATGAAAGACTTTTATAGGCAGAAGGGAGTGAGAACAAGGAAAAGTGGGTTGATTACTGCTAAGTTACTTTCCTTTAGGGGATGGCAGGGGTTTATCAGGCAGATTATTAATGAGTGCTGGCCAGGTGATTCCTTTTTTTTTTTTTAGTTTAATTTAAGTTAGTGAACATACAGTGCAGCACCGGTTTCAGGAGCAGAATTCAGTGATTCATTGCCCATCAGGTGATTCCTGATTGACTGGCTTAAGATTTTATTTCTGGGAGAGCCAAAAGCGTCATGAAGTAAAGCCTCGGTTTGGTAGTTGAGGCTTAGCATAAGCTATTCCATTTTGGGCCTGTTGTCTTGCTTTTAATACTCAGAAGTGGCATTGCGGAATCCTGTGATAATTTCATGTTTAATTTTTTTTAAGATTTTATTTATTTATTTGACAGAGAGAGAGAGAAGAAGCAGGGGGAGCTGCAGAAGGAGAGGGAGAAGCAGGCTCTCCACCAAGTAGAGAGCCCAACCCAGGGCTCAGACCCAGGACCCTGAGATCATGACCTGAGCCGAAGGCAGACGCTTAACCAACTGAGCCACCCAGGCGCCCCTCGTGTTCAATTTTTTTGAGGAACTGCCATACTGTTTTCCATAGTGACTGCCCATTTCACCTTCCCACCAGTAATACACTTCCAGTTTCTCCACATCCACACCAACACTTGTTGTTTTCCGTTTGTTTGTTTTTTATAATGGCCACCCTAATGGGTGTAAAATGACATCTCACTGTGATTTTGACTTGCATTTCCCTGATGATGAGTGATGTTGAGCATCTTTTCATGTGCTTATTGGCCATCTTTAAGGTGGTTTTTGTTTTGTTTTGCTTTATTTTTACTTTTTCATTGAGATAAAAGTTACATACTAATCTTAAGTCTGGACAACTTGATTAATTCATTAATCAACTGGGTAACCATTGTCTATATCCAAATTTAGAACATCTTAGCATCCTGGAAGAGTCCTTGATGCCCCCTCCCAGTTAGTACTACCTGAAGAAAACCACCATTCTGACCTTCTGTCACCACAGATAAGGTTACCTGTTCTAGAACTTCAAAGAAATGGAAACATAGAGTATATTTATTTTTGCAATTGGCTTCTTTCATTCGTTGTTCGATCGGTGAGATGCATCCATATCATTTCAGGTTGCAGGGGCTTATTCTTTTTCATTGCTGTGTAATATTCCATGGCATAAATATGCCAAATCTATGAGGATTAATCAAATGAAATTGCTAATCTCCAACCTTTTTGTCTACCAAAAAAAGGCCATTTCATAAGGCTCAACCTAATATGGATTCATTATATAGTCGATGGATATTTGCTGTTATGAACATTTGTGTATATGTCTTGGTGAACATATGCATGCATCTATTGCTGTTGAGTATGTTCCTAGGGATAGATTGCTGGGTCATAGGACATATGTTTGTTAGGTTTGGTCAATTCTTCCAGTTTTACAAAGTGATTTTACGAATTTCCACTCTCATTCATGGAGTATGAGAGTTCCAGTTGCTTCACATTCTTGCCAACATTTGGTATGGTTACCCTTTTCAGTTGTAGCTAATTTTCCAGCCACCTTTTGAGGAATGGGTCTCCAGTGTGTTGTCTTCCCCAGCCACTGCAGTGGGTCCCTTGGTCAGAGCCGATTTCCCTGGCCTGGCCTCCAGTCTGAAGGCCACTGTGTGGGCTGGACAGGTCAGCTAAGCCCCTGGTGGCAGCTGGTCTAAGCTTCACCCCGCTGAGCTGTTCCATAGTGAGTGTGTGGTGTTGTGATTCCTAAGAAATATATAATTAGCCATTCAGATGGCCCGAATATGTTTCTCATAGATATTTGGTCTTCCTCCATGGTTCCCGGCTCACGGATCTCAAAACCTTTGGAATTTCCTGAGCAAAAGAGCCTTGGGAGCGTCTTTTGTTATAATATTTAGGCTCTTGTCCTCAGTTCCTGAAATCCCTTCAGAGACATAAAGGTGAAACCGATGTCTTGTTATTCATAACAAGCCTCTTTCCACCATACCTGTGTTTATGTTAATGAGGTGACTTTCAGAAAGCGCCTGAGGATGGGGGAGGGTTGCCAGGTGTGCCAATACCCACACCCCAATTTCCAGGTTGGAGGTCAAATCAAGTTCACTAATCATGCCTATGTAAAGAAGCCTCCATAAAAACTCAAAAGCAGAGTTTGAAGAGCTTCAAGGTTGGGGAGCCAGAATGCTTCCATACGCCATGATACTGGGCCCCAAATTCCACAAGGACAGAACTTGCCCTATGCGTCACTTCATCTGACTGTTGATTTGTATCTTTCATATCCTTTGTAGTGAACTGGTAATCTAGTGAGCATGTGGGTTTCCGGAGTTCTGTGAGCCACTCTAGCAAATTAATGGAACCCAAGGAGGGGGTTATGAGAACCTCTGATATATAGCCAGTTGGTCAGAAGCACAGGGAACACCCTGGACTTGCAATTGGCACCTAAAGTGGAGCGCAGTCTTACAGAACTGAGCCCTTCACCTGTGGAATCCGATGCTCCTTCCAGGTAGACTGTGTTAGAATTGAGTTGAACTCTTGAACACGCCGCTGGTGTAGGAGAATTCCTGGTTGGTGTGGAGAATGTCCCTCACCCTTCCCCCACACATTGGAATTGGGCCCAGGAACAAAAGTCATGTGGCATCAGGACCACCCAGTCAAAGCCTGTCTTCCAGGGCATATACTAGCAGGGAGGAGGTGACATATCATGCATCGGGACTGTCACGGTGACCCAGAGCCTCCCCAACGGTGTGCTCTGGGGCCTGGGGGATTGAGTGGCTGACAGAGTTCCCACCTCTACCTTCAGCCAGCAGTGTCTGTACGTTTCCCAAGCATGGCAGCTGGTAAGCGTTTGGCTTCCACATATGTATGTAATGTTTTTCAAATGCATGTGGATGCCATTGTGTTAATAACGTTCAAATTCACTAAAAGCTTTTCTGAATTCACAGTGGTCTTTTGTGTTATATTTTCTCAGCCAGTGAATACATAAAAATACAGTTATTAGCAAATGGGGTGGGAATTGGTAAAATGGCGGACATGGTAGTGTGTAGAAAACAAAAGTGTTCACATGGGCCCTGGGTGTAAGCTCGTGCTGCCATTTTGGGCTTCTAAAAATGGGGTGGGGAGGGTGTGATGATGGAACTCTTGGTTCTTTCACCTCCCTGGAGTCAGCCCTCCCTGAAAGACCCGGTTGAATGGCTTGTGTTCCCCTTCTTTGTACCGGGGTAAACCTAGCATCCTTCTCCGTGTCTCTGAGAATCTTGGAGGGATGCTTGTGATCAGTCTCATGTTACCTCTTCGTGCAGCTTTCTGCTCCCCTCCCCCAGCTCTGCACCTGCTGATGCCGTTTCCCTCCATGTGCTTCACCAGGACACAGCCCAGGCCCTTGCTGATGGGGTGATTGAGCAGGACCCCAAGAACCAGACTGCCAGGGTTCAAGGTCCAGCTCTGCCATTGACAGGCTGGCTGATCTTGGGCAAGGTATTCTCTCTCTCTGGCTTGGGTTTTCTCATTATAAAACAGGAACAAGGGGCGCCTCGGTGGCTCAGTCGTTAAGGGTCTGCCTTTGGCTCAGGTCATAATCCCGGGGTCCTGGGATCGAGCCCCGCATCGGGCTCTCTGCTCCGCGGGAAGCCTGCTTCTCCCTCTCCCACTCCCCCTGCTTGTGTTCCCTCTCTCGCTGTCTTTCTCTCTGTCAAAAAATAAATAAAATCTTAAAAAAAAAAAAAAAAAACAGGGAAAACAGCCCCTCTCTGAGCTGACTGAAGGTCACAGGAGTTGATGTGGGTAGAGAACGCAGTGCCTGGCAGTTAGGGCACATGAGCCCTCATTTTTTTTTTTAAGATTTTATTTATTTATTTATTTGTTTGTTTATTTATTTATTTATTTAAGAGAGAGAGAGAGGGAGGGAAGGGGAGGGGAGAGAATCTCAAGCAGACTCCACACTGAGTGCAAAGCCCGACACAGGGCTCGCTTGAGCCCATGACCCTGAGATCATGACCTGAGCCGAAACCAAGAGTTGGATGCTCAACCCACTGAGCCACCCAGGTGCCCCAACCCTCATTTTTACTTATTTCCCACCAAGCACTGCTGTGGGCACCTGATTTTATGGGAGGTTTGGGGTGGGGAGGGGATTACAGCATCAGAACAACTTACAACTGAACCACAGATCTTGCCGCGTTTATCATGAGTCCATCCCCATCACAGAAAAGGTCTCCCCAGCCAGCTGTGTCCTCTGGCTCGGGGCTGATGCCATTTCTTGGGCCCTGCTCGCCAGCTCCTTCCCTGGACCTTCCTCCCAGTTCCGCAGCCTCCCACTCCCCTCTCAGCCACCAGAAGAAGATGCAAAGTTGATTTTGCAGAGCATCTACATTTTGGTCTCAATTACTGTCAATATCTAAGATAATGATGTTCAATGAGACCCAGACAGCCCCCTTAGGAGGAGTCTGGGAAATCTGTAAGGGTATTTCCTTTGTCATAGTGTGTGTGTGTGTGTGTGTGTGTGTGTGTGTGTGTGTGTGTAACCTGTTTATATAAAAACACAAAATAATTTTTGCATGCTTTTAATACACACAGAATTTTCCAGGAAGGCGACTATTCCGTACATGGAGAGCAAAGATTGTCCTTTGTTTTGTTCGGAATTTTGCCAAGACCTGTTGCCCATTTCACATCAGCAGTGACAACACCGTTCGAGGTGTCTGAGTCACCATTGGAACCACCTGGGTCCGTCTGCTTCTGTGGCTGTGGTGTTTCCAGTGGCCCCACTTCTAGGAGCAAGTGTGTGGCCACGTCAGCCTGTCTCCTGCTGCAGTTGACTTGCTTATTTTTATCCCCGAAATTATTTTATTATAAATTACTCCCCTTTTATTTCTCCTTCATATTATGGTTAGGCTATTACATTGATTTTTTTTAAAGCAACTGTGATTATTTATGAATTTCATTTCAGCTTGGTGAAGGGCACCTTACAAAATATTTGTTATCCGAAGGGGGCTTGGGTCTGACGGGGTTGAGAGCCACCGCCCAAGGGCCCCCCTCAGCATAATTTAAGAAACCCATTTCTGAGCCCCGGCCAACCAGGACTGATTTGTTCTTGAGACGAAGTTCTCAGTTCCCCTGAGTGGGGAGGCTGTTGCCATTTATTCTTTTAAATGACTCTTTTTCCTTTTCTCTGTAAATGTTCAGAGTTAACAATCCCACCGCTGGTCTCCCTGCTCCTGGATCTGTCCTCAGGGAGCGGCCCTAAGAGATGTTCCAAATATACGAAGGTGACATTGTTACAGTTCCACTTAAAACCCTTCCGTGGCCCCGGGTGCTCCGTGGCTCAAGTCGGAGCCCCTCAGTCTGGCCCACAGAGCCCCCCCGTGAGCCGTGCACAAGGCACAACCCCATCTCAGCTCCTCATCCCCTCCCATTGGGCCCTCTGCCCGTCTAGTCTCCTCTGTCTGGATGCCCAGTCCCCACCACCCGTACGTCCACTTCTGGCTCTACCCAGGGACTTCCTAGCCTTCTCCTCTTCAGTAGAGACTCAATCCTGAGGTTCCACCTCTAGACGATGTCTCTAACGGATCGGCTTCCTCCAGGCCCTAGAGGTGAGCCGGGGGGCTCGGGGGCCACAGCGGGAGAGGAGCATGTTGGGCTTAGAGAATCCAGTAAAGGACGCTCCAGGTTTGGAACCAACTGCGAGAGACAGACAAGACAACAGCCAGACAGATAAAGATCAAAATATTTCCCTACGGCTATGACTTCAGATTCGTGGTCAAGGGGCTTCCTACCATTTCATCTATGAACATGACATTCCCTCACCGAAACCACCCAGTCCCTGGCCCAAAGTGGGGACGCAGGAGGCTCCTGACTGCCCAGCAGGAGCAGACCAGTCAGTAAGGGCTTCCAGAAGAGCTCCTCCCAGCCTGCGCCCTCCGATAAGTCACGTCTCTGCAAGGCAGGAGGAGGGAGAGGGGCCAGAGGCTTACTGTGATTCAGTGGACACTCCTCCACAAGGAGACATGATGAGAGGGAGGGAAGGAGGCCATGGCAAGACGTCAGTGCTCAGGTCGTGCGGATGGTGTCACACGTGGGGCGGGAGCTGGGACACATGGCTGAGGCCGAGGAGACTGGCAGAGTTACGGATGGAGCAGGAAGCTTCTCTAATTTTTTTTTTTTTTTAAGGATTTTATTTCCTTATCTGACACAGATAGAGACAGCGAGAGAGGGAACACAAGCAGGGGGAGTGGGAGAGGGAGAAGCAGGCCTCCCGCGGAGCAGGGAGCCCGATGTGGGGCTCGATCCCAGGACCCTGGGATCATGACCCTGAGCCAAAGGCAGACGCTTAACGACTGAGCCACCCAGGCGCCATGAGAACTTCTCTAACTTAAAATAACTTTTGAAAACCACCAAAGCTGTGTCTGTGTATCGTAGGAAGTTGGAGCACACCGATTAGCAAACATAGGAAAACACATCCCCTTTATTCTGACCATCCGGGCTGTATCACCACGCCTTGTTGTCTGTCCTCCCAGATCTTTTTGTGCATATGTGACTTTTTTTTTTTTAATCGAAACGAAATCGGGGCACCTGGGTGGCTCAGATGGTTAAGCATCTGCCTTCAGCTCAGGTCGTGATCTCAGGGTCCTGGGATCGAGCCCACGTTGGGCTACCGGCTCAGCGGGAGGTCTGCTTCTCCTTCTCCCGCTGCCTCTACCCCTGCTTGTGCTCTCTCTCTCTCTCAAATGAAATCTTAACAAATAAATAAAATCTTAACAAAACAAAACAAACAAACAAACAAACAAAAAACGAGATCACAGTGTCCCTGTTGCTTTGCAATCAGCTTTTTGGTTTTTTCAGTTAGCAATCTCGACCTCTCCCCTGCCAAGACGTTTTTATTTGTGCACAGTTGTATTCAAATGCCCTCATTGTCCCCTAACCGTCCTTTAGGCTGACTCCTGAGAGCCAGGGTGCAGTCAGGACCCTCTGGTCGGATGCCCTCTGGGCTCCTTTGGTCTGGCAGATCCTTTTCTTATGACAAAGACATGGGAAGACAGGAGCACTTGTCTTGCAAAACGTGCCACCTTCAGGATTTGTCTCCTTGTTTCCCCTCTTGTTAAGTGCGTTCCTTCTCCTATATTTCCAGTAGAATTGCCGGACTCAGGTGATGAGGCATTTGGGTGAGGACAGATCGGTGATGCTGGCCCTTCATGGTGTGTCACACAGAAGCCACAGGACATGCGTGAGCTGAGATGGGGTGACGATTTCTCACGGGATTGGGCTAGAGTGCTTCCCCGATTGAAGAACGCTTTGAGCTCCTTGCTCTCGTTTCAGACATGGAAACTGAGTCCTGGAGCACTGGCCCTGGCAGTGAGGGCTGAGATGAGGTTGTGCTTTGCTCATGGCTCACAGTGGGGGGCGGGGGCCTCTGCGGGCCAGGCAGAGGGGCTCCGACTTGAGCCACAGGGCACTCGGGGCCACGGAAGGGTTTTAAGTGGAGATGTAACACTGTCACCCTCATATATTTGGAACAGAGGGTCTTCTTCCTCTAGGGACCTCCTTGGGAGCTTCTGCACAGCTCTGAGATAAAGGAATTATGATTCCATTTCAAAGAAGCTGGGGGTCTGTGGGGCTAAGTGGCCAGAGTGGGGACCTGATCCCTGCCTCTGGGTCCTTTCTCTTTCCCTAGGCCTGGCCGTGGGACTCTGCCTGCCCTTCTCCAGCAGGAGAGGCCTGGGCCTATCTGGCCCTGGAGCCCTCTGGGCCCAGCCTGTGGGTCAAGCCCAGGGCACGCTGCTGCCTCAAGGAGGTTTGGCACCTGTCCTTGCCTTTTGGACTGACAGGCCTTCACCCTGGGCTGGGAGGCCGGGGGACACAGAGATCTGGACCCCGGAATGTACCGGCTCAGCTGGGCTCAGGTTTCCCTCTGGGGAGGAGGGAGCCTTTGTGCATATCGCAGGGGACAGAGGCGAGGCTCTGGGGCTCTGAAGGCAGTCCCGGCTTTGTCGTCCTGCTGTTCCCTGGCCCTCCTCCCTGCAAGACCCTGCTTTGACTCCGGAGTCAACTGAGTCTCAGAGGGTTTGGAATGTTGCTGGCCCTGGGACACACAGCTGGACGTGGCAGAGAATGCAGGGCCCTGCCTCCCAACCCAGGGCGGCTGCCATTGTACCCCACTCCCCACAAACCATCCCAGTGGAGGTGCCCACTCACCAGCCAGTCCCCAGCCCAGTTAAAAGCCTGACGAAGTAAAGAGAGCACTGGGTAAGGAGTCCTAGCCATGGTCCGACCCGCCTTCCACCTCCCCATGCTGTTCGTTCATTCATCAGCACTGATTGTTGCCTGATGTGCACCAGGCTTGCACAAAATGCGGGGGATCTGGAGACCAAAAAAATGTTTTGGAATCAGATGGAATTGTTTTCATACCTTGGCTCAGTGACTCACACACTGTATAACCTTGGACAAGTCAGCTGACCTCTCTTAACCTCAGTTCCTTATCCACAAAACAATGATAAATCTCTCTAGTTGCTTTGTTGAGAGAATGAAAAGTATGGAGAGTGCTTAATAATCAGACCTCACACTTATATGGTGTTTACTACTCTGTGCCAGGCACGCTCAATTCATTTTCCACAAGTCAATTTGCTGAATCTGTGGGACAGAGGTAGGTAGTATTATTCTCACCCTCATTTTACAGAGGAGGTACCCCAGACCCAGAGAAGTTTAGTGACCTGTTCAAGGTCACACAGTGCATAAGTGGTGGAGCTGGGTTTCAAACCAGTGGGCAGTCTGGCTCCAAATTAACCTGTGCTTGTAATCACTGTGCTTCCAATAAGGTCTGGTCGCAACCGTCATAAACACTAGATGCTATCATTGGGTCCCAGGAGGGGAACATTCTTGATTTAGACACTCCCCACCATTGTGCTAAACCCCTAATGTCCTCTGAAGCCAAAAGAGCTTGGGGCTGGTATGTCTGCCCACAGCGCAGTCTGCAAAGGGGTAGTAGGCAATGCAGACTGCAATACTGTTGCATAACAAAACACCCCAAAACTCAGGGGCTTCAAAAGACAATCGCATATTCTCCCACTCATGGGTCTGCAGCTTGGTTGGGCTTGGCTAAGCGGCTCAGCTGCAGGCAGCAGGTCTGGCTCAGCCCAGATGCATGGCTCATCCTGGGGCCCAGACTGAAGGGGCAGCAGCATCCGGGATATGTTCTTCCAGTGCCTTTGGCAGAAGTGCAAAGGGGCAAGCTCATCCATAAAAGCACGTTTCAAGCCTCCGCACAGCTCATAACCCACTGGTCAAAGCAAGTCACATGATCAAGCTCAATGTCAAGAGCAGGGAGCGCATCCAGCCTCCATGAGGCCACGGTAAAGGGCTAACATATAATGCAACTACAGGACGATGAAGAACTGGGGTCAAAAACACAACGTTCCACGCCAGGAAGGGTCCAGAACTAAGTGAGCTGGCTTGTGGCCGGACATCGGGTTGGGAATGTCTCAGAAGCAGAGAAGGGCCTGAGCCAATTCTGGATCTGGAAGTTCCCAGCTTGAATAAAAAACCAAAGACAGGCTAACAAGGCTTATAATAATCGTGGCATATTTTCGATGTTTACATTGAACAAATTAATGCTTTTAGCACACATACAAATTGCCAAGCAATATAATTATACTATTCACAAGAAAATTATAGGACTTATTAAAATTATTAATTGCTGGTATACTTCGGGCAGTGGGCGGGGTCCAGCAATGGGCGCAGGTGGGAAGTTTCCTGGTTCAGTCAGGCCAGCTCTCTGTCACTGGACAGATGACTCCCTTGGGAGATAATGCCGAAAGCCTGACCCCGAGGCCCTTACCATGCATTAGAAATACCTGAGAAGCTTTTGTAAAATGCTGATCCTTGGGTCCTACCCACAAAGTTCCTGACTTAACAGGACTGGGGTAGTGTCTGGGCACCAGGTAATTTTTCCAAAACCCCCCTGGGTGATTATGATGTGCAGCCCCAGCCAGGGTTGAGAACCGCCGGGTTATGGGATGGACAGGTCTAAGCCAATTTCTGCTAATGAGACGGGAGGTGAGGCTCGCTTGCAGCTTTTGGAAAAAACTCTTATTCTTGAGACAGAGCCCTGGGAAGCTTAGTCTTTCTTCTGCTGGACACAGACAAGGAGACATACCTGCCCCGCTGCTATGGTGCCTATATCTCAGCCACGAGGGAGGCCAGCATGAGCACAAAGAGGACACAGGGGAAGTTGGAGACATAGCCAGAGTCTTGATCTCACCATACCTGAAGCCTGCAAACCTTCAGTTGTATGGGCCAATAAAATCTCCCCTTGTTTAAGTGAGTTTAAGTCAGGTTCGTGTCCTTTGGGCCTACAGGCTGCAAATAATGAAAACACTTCCATGCAGGACTGTCATGAAGACCAAGAGAGAGGCTGCATGCCAAAGAGTGCTCAGCATGGAGCTTTACATGTGTGGGTGCTCCATAAATGTTAGCTATGGCGAATCCCCCCTGCAGAGGGGCTGCAGAGAATGGGATGCCACCGGAGGGGAAGTCCAACGGTATGCGCTTTGCCGCATCTAGGCCTGGGGCCTGCACATGGCAGTTATGTGATAAATGTCTACCCAATGGGATGGAAACTTGAGGCTTTCATTTCCCTTTCTGTAATGCCCTGGTCTCGGCCAGATGCAAGGGAAGGGAGTAATCTGATTATCTGATTAAAGGAATATGGCCCCACGTACCAGCAACACAACGGCTTAAGCCACTGGGGCAGATCTGTGTAAGAGGCTTACCACCCCAGGGGTGAGCTAATCAGGTTGGCAAGGGAGCAATTAATTAAGCAAATGCGTATCAAATGCGTACCCACTATGTGCCAGCACTGGGCCAAGCCAAGGCAGCTGAGGAAGCCCCAGGCTCTTGGTCCCCAGTAGAAAGCTTGAGGGATCCTCCAGGAGGGGAGGAACACCCCTGCCCTTAGAACTTTGTCATCTTCTGCATACCTGGGCCAATACAATGGAGGTGATGCCCCAGAGAGGGTCTGAGGCTTCACCCCTGAGCTGAAGCACCAGACAGACAGACTGATGGTGCAGCCCCAACACCCAAGTTCACCACAATCCCCCAAGCCCTCTCCTCCCGAAGCCATCCCCATGTCCCCGGGGGGTGGGGTGGGGGTGGGGGGAGCAGGGACTGGAAGCCACCATCTTGTGTGTGGTATTTTTAAAAATTATCATGTTTTTGACCAGGCAATACAATCTTTTTTTTTTCCTGTGGTTCAATCTTTTTTATTTTTTTTTAAGATTTTATTTATTTATTTGAGAGAGAGAGAGAGAGAGAGCACAAGCGGGGGGAGGAGTAGAGGGAGAGGGAGAAGCAGACTCCCTGCCGAGCAGGGAGCCCGATGTGGGGCTCGATCCCAGGACCCCGGGATCATGACCTGAGCCGAAGGCAGACGCTTAATCAACTGAGCCACCCAGGCGTCCCCAGGCAATACAATCTTAGGGTTCGAAAATGAAAACAATCTAAAAAGTCAGAAGCTGGGCAGTCTGGTTCCCACCCCTGTCCTGTTCACCTCATTTTCCTGTCTCTACCGGCGGCCACTTCTTCAGTTTCTTGGCTGTCTCTCCTGCGGTGGTCACAGGACCAACTGTAGTCTGTTCTGTATCGGACTGGATGTGCAATATTTTGATTATCGCTCCACTGTCCAGCACCTCTTGGATAAAGTACAAGCAGATACAAAATATTTTTTCTCCTTTGCCTTCTTTCTGACATGGAAGTAACATTATGAATACACTGTTCTGGATCATGCCCTTTTCATTAAAAGTATTTCAGTGCTCTTTCCCTAGCAGTATAGAACGCTTCCTTGCTCTTCTTCTTCTTCTTTTTTTTTTTTTTTTACAGTTGTATATTATTCCTTCCAGAGTTTATTTAACCAAATCCCTATAAAATGCATGTTTAGGTGGTTTCCGCTCTTTTGTTGTCATCAGCAATGCTGCAGTGAGTAACCTCATACAACATCCGTGCACAGCTCGACCTATAGGATAAAATGTAGACTCAGGATTGCTGAGTCAACGGACAAAGGCATCTGCAGTTTTGAGAAATACTGCAAAATTTCCCTCCAGTGGGGGTACCCCAGGCTGAGCCCCACCAGTGAGGTATGCAAGTTGTTTATTTTTTAAAAGTGAGCCAAAGAAAACACTTCTCTTCCCAAGAACAAAAACACGCTCTTTGTAGAAAATTCAGAAAATACAATCATGAAGCAGAAAGTAAAAATTATACCTACTGCAAATGGGCAGAGAGCTTCCCTATTTGCAGTTGGGCATCTTTCCTTCAAGTCTTGATTTGTACTTTGCCTACTCTGCCATAACCTGATTCCTTCGCCAAGCCAATATTTGGTTAACATTTTTCCTACCCTCGGAGAGGTGGTAGAACAGAGACATTAAGCACGTGGATCCTGATTCAAATCTCAGCACCACCACCTTCTAGCTGCAGGACATTGAACAAGCTCCTTAGCTGTTCCCTGCTTCTGTGTCCTCCTTTAAAATGGGAATCCTGGGGCGCCTGGGTGACTCAGATGGTTAAGCGTCTGCCTTCAGCTCAGGTCATGATCTCCAGGTCCTGGGATCGAGCCCCACATTAGGGTCCCAGCTCAGCGGAGAATCTGCTTCTCCCTCTCCCTCTGCCTCTGCCTCTCCCCTTGCTTGTGCTCTCTCTCTCTCTCTCTCTCTCTCAAATAAATAAATAAATAAATCTTTCAAAAAAAATTAAATTAAATGGGAATCCTTACAGCACTACCTCACTGGATTGTTCTGAGGGTTGAGTCAGAACATGTGACACGTGCACATGGGGCTTGGCATTGGAAGTGTAATAAAAGTTGGCTGATGGGGCGCCTGGGTGGCTTAGTTGGTTGGGCATCTGCCTTCGGCTCAGGCCATGATCCCAGGGTCCTGGGATCAAGTCCCACAAGGAGCCCACTTCTTCCTCTGCCTGCCGCTCCCCCTGCTTGTGCTCTCGCTTTCTCTCTCTCTCTCTCTCTGACAAATAAATAAATAAAATCTTTAAAAAAAAAAAAGTTGGCTGGGAGTGCATCGTTTTTGACTCCAGGGTATTCCCTTGGATTGACATGACAGTTTATTCAACAAACTCTTTATTGTCAGACATTGAAGTTATCTCTGTTTTCCACTGTTCGGCCATGCATTGATGGCGCAGCTTTGGGGATCCAGCTTTGCCCAGGTCCCTGCTGATCTTCACTGAAAGACGTAGGGGGACAGGGGTGCTCAGGGGTATCCACTGTGCCCCTGGGAGGTCTTCAGGGTTGATTTTCACAACCCTTCTCCACTGGATTTCCTTCATGCAGGCTCCAGAGGCAGTGTCCGGACTCCCTGGTGCCTCTCTTGCCCCACCACCTGGGTAAATCAAGCTACCTCTCTTGGCCAAGAGAGTGTGGGAACCTTAAAACTGTCTGTTAATTGAGGAATGGATCTTCAAATGTGGTATGTCCATACAAGAGAATATTATTTGTCAATATGGGACATGCTACAACATGGATGAACCTTGAAAATACGGTGTAGGGCACCTGGCTGGATCAGGCAGAAAAACATGTGACTCTTGATCTCAGGGTCATGAGTGTGAGCCCCATATTCGGTATAGAGATTACTCTAAAAAAAGTTTAAAAAGAAAGAAAGAAAGAAAGTATGATAAACGAAAGAAGCTGGACACAAAAGTCCACATACGATTGTATGATTCCATTTACGTGAACTGTCCAGAATAGGGCAAATCTGTAGGGTCAGAAAGTAGGTCAGTGATTTCGAGAGGCTGGACGGAGGGATGACGAGGAGTGACTGCTAGTGGGTGTACGGTTGCTTTTTAGGGTGATTTAAATGTAGCAGGGGATGGTTGCACAGCCATGTGAATATACTATAGCCCACCAAACCGGACACTTTAAAGGCGCAAATCTTATCTAATAAATAAGGAAGGAAAGGTAATTGAGAAGACCTGGGCCCAGGGGAAGGGAGGGAAGCTCCGCAGGCTTCACACCTAGTGGAATAAAGTCTAATCGCTATACCTGGGCCTGGCAGGTGGTCCTCCACCCTTGATGCACATGAGAACGACCTGGGAAGTTTAAAAAATCCCAGGGCTTGGGATGTACTCAGAGCAAGCGAATCCAGCGAATCTGCCGTGCAGCGGGAGCTGGGAACCAGCCAGCGCCCACAACAAACACAGCAAAACATCTGGCCTGACCAAGGAGAGCTCTGAAGCCCGCCCCCAGAGGTGAGTAAATTTGCTTGGCAAGTCACAGGCAGCCTCTAGGCAGATAGACTGCCTTATTGCACCAGAGCGAGGGCTCTGGAGCCAGGTAGATTAACTTCAAATCCCCACTGCGCCTACTCACCTGAATGTCCCTGAGCATCGGCTTCCGTATCCACGGGTTGGAGATCAGTGAGGTGCCGCATGCAAAGGGCTTCTTCCAGTACCTGGCATATCGTGAGCGGTGTTTTAAGCAAGTATCTAGCAGTTTGCAGTGTGCTTTGAGAGGAGCAAAGGAGTGTGACCCCTGGCTCAATGCATCTGCCCTTTTCTACTTTTAATATCATGATCCTTTTTAAACTCTTGCTTATTCCAGGGGCTCTGTGGGACGCCACTCCCACGAGGCAGATGTAGAGAGCAAGACACAGGAGCTGGGGTATCTTGCCAGAAGGCTCCTCACTGATTCCTGAGTTCTTTGTGACTACGTTGGGGGTGGGAGTAGGGTAGCCCAGCCTCTGCAACTCTGGTGGTGGTGGGATTCTCTGGGGTGCGAATCACTGCCTCTCTGCCACCGCAGCACCTAGCATGAGCCCTGTCACTTAGCAGGAGCTCGAGAAACGTTTGCTGGGCCGCAGAGGGAAGTCCCAGATGCGGAGAGCAGCCCGCCACTTGGTGGGAGGCTTCACGCGGAGTGGTGCAATCCCCCAGGAGGCCACTAGGGGTCCCCACGCTCCGCCAAATGGCTCCAGGGCCCCTCCAAGGGCTCCGCTGCTTAGGGCTCGCAGTGGCGAACTTGGAGTGGGGGGCGCGCCCCCCACCCCCCAGCCCCGGCTGGATGGTGACATGCCAGAATGCCTTGGCCTAGCCTGCGGATGCCACCGGCTCCGCCCTGGGGTCCGGCCACAGACCGCAGTGAGGACCCGCTTCTGAAAGTCAGGCACTACGCCTGTGTTGGGGGAGGAGGGGGGCGGTTGCGAGCGATCAAACACCTACTATGTGCTAACTCTTTGTGTGGGGCTTCTTTTCTTTAATCCCCACAGCTCCAGGCTGTGAAGCAGACGTTGTTTCCTCTGTTTTATTAAAGAGGAAACCAGCTCCAACAGGGCGATGCAACAGGGCCCTTGCCGGGGCTGGGGTTCCCGCCCTGGGACCGCTTCTAGAGGGGCCGCCGGGCCCCCCACCGCACACACAGGCACACTCACACACAGTCACACCACCTACACACACTGGCACGTGCTTGCACACACGCCAGGCCCCCATCCGGAATCTCAGAGCCCCTCCTCCCTCGGCTGCAAAGCACCGTTCGCCCTGAGGCTGGAGCCCGAGGACTTATTACAACCTCCGTTGTTCTAATCTCACCATCGCTGTATTCTTAATTGTCTTTCCTCTGAATACACTTTGTAGCAAGGCCTTGTCTTCTTGGTTCCTGTGAAAACGCTGCTTTTCCTTGAACGAAGGTTCCGTTATGATTTTTTCCCCGTTATTACAAAAGTAATTTGTACAAAAGCAATTGCAGAAAACAGGGAGAAGCCAAGAGAACCAAAACTCCCTCACGTCCACCTCCAGGGACAGCGCAGGCTGACCTATGGGCCGATGTCCTTCCTTGGCCCGCCCTTCTCCCACCACAGCACCTGCAATCCGTTGCTGTGTCTGAGCCAGTTCTGAGAGCCGGGACTCCTCGGTTGGGGGTCTGAGGTGGGGTCTTTCTCCCGTCCTGCCACTGGGTCCT
Organism: Zalophus californianus; assembly: GCF_009762305.2. Lineage (NCBI taxonomy): Eukaryota > Metazoa > Chordata > Mammalia > Carnivora > Otariidae > Zalophus > Zalophus californianus. The sequence goes on along the minus strand of NC_045605.1, from coordinate 103,483,305 downwards.
GTGCTTCCTTGGGCAGAGCCTTCTTGTCCTGGGGGAGTGCGCATGGAGATGATCTTGAAGGGCCCTGACACGCAAGGATTCTGGGGCTGTTGAGAACAGGGTTCAAAGCCCAGGGCCGACTCAAGTGCTTCTGTCATGCAGAACAAGCCAATCTGGGGCTGGGCTACCGAGAGGGGGCTGTCAGGAGCTCCCCGCCACAAGGAGGCTTTCTGGAATAATCTGGATAGCAGGGGAGGCTGGAATGGAGAAACCTCCACCCAGCTCCAGCTGAGCGGGTGGGCAGCCTTCCCCAGGGCAGACCGCTGTGCAGCTAGCTATAAGGAACCCCGTGTCCAGTGCCCCAGTCAGGGCCAGCTCCCCAGTGCAACAGGGCAGTCATATAGGGCCGCATGCTTGGTTCACTGCTCTGCTGTCTGTCTTCCAATTCTTTATAATTGCTTTAAAAGCCCCTCCCCCATTTTTATTTTGCACTGGGCTCTGCAAATTACATAGACAGCCCTGCTCCTGATAATAATACCTATTAGTGACACGGAGCTTGCTGCATGCCAGGCCCTCCATGCTTTTCCTATTTATAATTTGTCTGTCCCCTCACTGCAGCCAGGTGCAGATTGCCTCATAGACTTGGGCAGCCCCCATGATGATGTGTACCGGGTGCTCGGCACCTGATACCTGCTCTTAAGGCTCTCTGCCACACCAGAGATGCTCTTACCGTCCACAGTTCATAAAAGAGGAGCTGAGGCCCAGAAAGGTCAAGGGGCTCACCCCGGGAGGGGTCAGGCTGCTCTCCGAATCACGCTCTAGCCCCCACACATCCTGCCTGCTTAATGGGGAGCCAGCTCAAAGCCGCTGCCCCTCCTGCCTGGCCAGCCAGGGGTGGCCCCAGGAGCTCCACGGCACCCCCCACCCCGCCGGCCTCTGCCCCGGCCTCCATCCCGCCTGTGCTGGGTGCCCGGTGGTGCCCGGGTGGCTGAGCTGTCCGTTTCCATGCCTGCTGCCTCCTGATCCCCCAACAGCTGCTGTGCTCTGCACCTCTGGGGCCCAAGTGTGCGATCTGCAACCCCGCTTGGGCGCCGAGCCGTGCGGCTGGGAAGGGTCACTTTCCATTTCTCCCCACGGCCCTGAGCTGCCCACACATTTCTGGGCTGTGGCTGTGGGCACCCACTGTCGGTGTCGTGACCACTAGGAGGACAGCCCAGGCAGAGGGGCCTGATGCCAGGGGTGAGCACAGGCAGCTGGAAATGGGGCGGACAGACCCCGCACTCGGGAGAGTCACACGGCTCCGCTTCGGAGTCTCAGCTCCCACGTCTGTAAGATGGGGTGCAGAAAGCAGGCTCACCGGTTAGGAATTCCTGAATTCCTGGCGGACGCAGTCTTGAGTTCAAGTCCCTGGTCCAGCACTTAGCAGATAAGACCTCAGACAGGTCGCAAAACTGAATTCAGTGTCCCCCCTCTGTACAAGGACAGCAAGGACAGAGACACCCCTGTTAAGCCTCAGACCTGATTTACATGCAGATCCCGACGCTAGCACTTAGTAGTTATGGGGCAGTGCACAAATCACTTTACCTTCCTGAGCCTCCGTTAGCTCACCTGCCGAATGTGAAACATCCCTGAGGCGTCCTCACCGGGTCCTGGGAGGACCCGGCCTTTCCCCAGTACCTGCTGCTTCGTAAGTGCTCAGGAATCATCTAAGTACGCCCTCTCCGGGTCATCATGAGGACCAGATGGGGTCGCTGGCATGTCGTGAGAGCGGGTGCCCTGCTGGAAGGGTCTGGGTCAGGCCAAGTGCAGGGCCATCCTCCCCCAGCCAGGCTGCAAAGGACACAGTGGTTTTCCCAGGCAGAGGCCGAAGGCCTAGGAGTTTGCGGCTAAGGCTTGGGAGAGCTGACCATGAAGCAGGTGACTGAGGGCCAGGGGCTAAGCCAGCGGGGGCTACCGTGGGGCAGATGGCCTTTGACAGGCGTGTAGGGACAGACAGCCTCATTCAAAGGTGACTGGCAGTGGGGTGGCAGAGAAAAAAAACCAAGCCCACTTCAGTCTGGGCCTCCTCCCTATCCTGTCAACTACCCCTCCTTGGGTGGGGCGGGGGACCTCTGGGGTCAAGTCTCCCTCCCCCGGGCCCCAGCAGACCTCACTCTGTAAACCCTAAACTGGGCTTCCCAAACTTTATGGCACACACAAAGCCCTGAGGAGCTCCATTCTGATTCAGCAGCTGAAAGGGGCCTGGGAGTCCAGATTTCTCACCAGCTCCCAAGGATGCTGCTGCTGCTGGGTTGGGACCAAGTGGAGTAGCCAGGATCCAAAACATTATATAAACGTAGGGCATAAAAAGTAATAATCATTTGGGGTATTGACTTATTAGCTGGTCTGACTTCCATAGACTTCAAGGGCCTGTTTGGAAGAAAATTCTCCCCCGAGGTCATAGGGAACACTTACTCAAGGTCAGAGTTCCTAGGATCTGATTTTTGCTGCTAAGAGCAGAGTGACAGAGTGGGCACCTTCCAGCCTGAGTAACATGGACAGTGGTTTCCAAACTCCTGGCCACACACCAGCTGCATCAGAACTACTAGAGGAGTCTAAAAAATACAGATCCTGGGGAAAAAAGAAATACAGATTCTGAGTCACAAGAAGACAAATACTGGTTAATTCCACTTATATAATTTCACCAATCTAAAGAGGTGAAATTCATAGAACCAGGAAGGAGAATGGAGGTTGCCAGGAGCTGGGGGGCCTGGAAGGGAGCTGCTTAACGGGTGTAAAGCTTCAGATTTGCAAGATGGAAAGAGTTCTGGATCTCGGCTTTGCAACAAGGCGAATGTGCTTAACACTACTGAACTGTACGCTTAAAAATGGTTAAGATTTTTCATGTTGTTTTTTTTTTTTTACTACTATAAAAAAATACAGGGGGCGCCTGGGTGGCTCAGTCATTAAGCCTTTGCCTTCGGCTCAGGTCATGATCCTGGGGTCCTGGGATCGAGCCCCGCCTGCTCCGCAGGAAGCCTGCTTCTCCCTCTCCTTCTCCCCCTGCTTGTGTTCCCTCCTTTCTCTCTGTCAAATAAATAAATAAAATCTTTAATTAAAAAAAAATACAGATTCTAGCCCTGACCCCATGAGACCCTATTTAGGTGTATCTGGGGTAGAGCTTAGGAATTTATTTATTTATTTTTTAAATTTCCCCCATAGGATCCAGTGCACAGCCAGGCTTGGGGAACACCGGTTGTGGGGAGGTGGTACCTTGAATATCTTGACTCTGCCCACCTCCCCACCTGCCCACCCCTCCCACGCTCCCTCTCCCTGACTCCTGCTGCCACGAAGCTGCCCTGGTGACCTTTCTCAATCACAAATCCCATCCTTGCCCAGCTTGGCTAAAAGTGTTGCGTGGCTTCCTGGTGCCCTTGGTACACAGCAGAAAAAGCACAAGCTTCTCAGCGGGGTCAGGGAGTCAGGTGCATTGCCGGAGCTTTGCATCAGGAAGCTTTCAGAGTGAAGGCAGAGGTCCATGCAAGGGCCCGGAGCACCAGGAGGCAGAGGCTAATTTTGTCTCAGGGTGGGGGCACAGTAGGAGGGGGCAGGCCAGGGACAGGTGGGCAAAGGCAAGGAGGGTATTGCCCCAGAGAGGGGAGGGGAGTGGAGAGGAGAGCTGGGAGATCAGAGCTGGCAGCCAGAGAGGTTGGTGAGGGGTTAGCAGGGAGAAAGTAAAGCCCCATTCAGCGGGGGTACCAGTGGGAAGTGGGGGTGAGGGCCTCCTGGAACCATCTGATCCCCAGTGTGGCTGTCCAGGCTTTGGCTTAGGTTACCAGCTTCAGGCCCAGTGAGCTGGCTCGTGATGGGGATTTGGACAAGGTGATCTGGCCAGGAGGGGGCACAGCTCCCTTTGCTTGGAACCCCCATGGCTTCCCCCACTCTCCATTCACACAGCTAGCTCTCAGCCCATTCCCCAAGGGCCAGCCTGCCCCTTAGACCCTGCTCCTTTCCTTTTGCCTGAATGTGTTTGTCGCTGTGTGTCTGTGTGAGTCTCTTCCTGGTCATGTGGCCACTCAGTCCCTGTCTTTGCCTTGGGTCTGTGTATTCGAGGAAGTTTCTTAGAAGCTGGATGTGTCACAGCAGGTGTGGGTTTATGAGTGTGGCCCCTTCAGATTCTAGCGAAGCCCTGGGGCCTTCCCGGGATATAAGATGGGCTTCTGGGGCGGCATCGAGAGGGACCCAGTGCAAGGGAGCTGGGAGAGCTCCAGCTGAGCTGGGTATGTGCATGGCTGCTATGCAGCAGCAGCTGGCTGGCCCAATTCCCCGCCTGTCAGTCGCTCCGTGTCCCAGACTCGCCCCCAACACCACCCGAGAGGAACTGGAATTCGGGAGTGGCTGGTATCCAGGGCCCCTCTCACTCCATGACAGATCAAATAGACTGGTCCTCTGGGGCTGGAGCTCTGGGCTCTGGTTTTGCATCCCCCTTCTGCCCTGGGGAGGTCTCCTTCCTCTATCTCCCACAACACACACACACACACACACACACACACACACACACACACACACACCGCACCGCAGCAAGATCCCAGCACCAGGGCTGTGGGGGCTGGTTGAGCAGGTCCTCCTTGCTTCCTAGCAGAGGACCCGAGGGGCCCCAGCTGGAGGGACATCACAGCCACCTCCAAGCTCACGCAAGCCTTCTGTCTTTGGGGAAAGAGTTGGGAACAAAGATATCCCTGCAAGTGCTGGAAAAGAACTCACTGTTGGCAGGCTGGTTAATTGGATGCGGTCGTAAGCTAGTTCCTGGGACGGGTGTGTTAATAGTGCTAAAACATCTGAAAATGCCCAGAGCCACCGAGAGGAATTACTAGGCCTGGGGAGTCCAAGGTCACATTGAACAGCACCCTGGAGTGGAAGGACCACTGGACCAGGAGGCTGAGCCCCTGGCTCCTCACACTGGCTCAGCTACCAGCTCACTGCAGCCCTTGAGCAAGATCCAGCCTTTCCGGACCTTGGAAAACATTAGAGGGTGCAAGGCGGGGTTGCCTGGCGACCCGACAGGAGCCTCACTGTGGTCCTGTGTGGTGGTGGTGTGATCATCATCTCTGTTTTGTGGATGAGGAAACTGGGGTTCCCTGATGGGGGGTGGCTTTTGCCACAGCCGGCAGTGATCGGTGGGTACTGGACCCCAACTCCAAGCTGAGAGCCATACTTAAGGGGCTGGACCAGAAACCCTCAATTGCCCTCCGCCAAGGTAGACATTTTCTTAGTGTCCACTAGGAGGCGCCCTAGACTGTTTCTCCTCCTTGGCACCGACCACCTAGATCCCAGGCAGGCCCTGTGGCTCTCCCCCACTTCACGCGCGGTGTCTAAGCTAGGTGGAGCTGGAGGCCAGCTCCTGGGGAAAGGTCCGAAGGCACACTAGTTCTCCCTCTCCCTTCTCATCCACTCCCATGGAGGAAGGAGTCTCTTGCCCTGATCTTCCCCGGGTGAGGGAGGGAAGAGAGGGCTCTCAAACCCACAGGGAGATGAGGGCCCATTGGTCCTTTGGGAGCCCCATGTGCCAAACTGGAATCAGAGGCTCAGAGAGGGTTAGTAACTTGCCAGAGGTCACACAGCCTGGGCGGTCTGGTTCTAAATGCCGGGTCCCAGTCCTGGTTCAGGTGAAGCTCAGGGCAGGTACGCTGGACTCAGCCTGTCATGTGGCCCATAGCAAGGAGGAAGATCCTGGTCCGCTGGGGCTGTGAGCCTCAGTGGTGACAAAAAGGCTGAGTTTTCCATGGAGTGTCTCTCCAGCCACTCAAGGGTCAAGGGCTCTGTCCAGGAGGTCAGGGCCAGGTATGGGGGCTTATGAAAGGACAGGGGGAGGCACCCTCCTGGCAGCCGGGACATATCCTGGCATTGGCGTCACCGTCTTCATCTGAAAGTGGGTGTGTAGGTGGGGGGTGAGGGCAGAAGGGGTCACTCTGACTCAGAAGTCAGACTCGTCAGTGTATGGGAGCAATGGGGGCGGAGCCACTGGGGTACCGGGGTGGGGAGAGGCCTTTAAGGATAAGGGTGGGAAGCCTGAGATCTGGTGATGGGGATGAGTAATGGCCTGGACAGGCTGAAGGATCCAGTGTGAGCTGGTGTCGAGCTGACTGAGAGGAGGGGCTGGGCCGGCTGAGGGGAGGCGACAGTGGGCAGCAACGTGGGCCATGGGGCTGTAGGGCTCTTCTCTCCCTGCTTGGCTTCCTGGAGGGTTGATGCCTCTCCACCCTCCGTGGCAGGAGGCCTGGACCTGCCAGGGAAGCAGGAGGGAAGCTGAGTGTTCACAGAGAGCACCCCTTTGACTCCCCCAAAGTTACAGCCAGCCCTGCCTTCTCACCCAAGCAGGCCCTTTCTGGCTAGGACCCACCCCAGCACAGAGATGGCTAACCCCACCTGCGTTACTCAGGTCCGTACACAGTGACCGAGGCGGGGTCAGGCCCAGGCCTGGGCTTGGGCTTCGGAGTCAGAGATGGGCACACCTAGGGCCCCAGGGCGCAGGGCAACCGCCCTCAGTCAGCAATGGTGAGGTTGCTCCCGGCATGAATGAAGGGACCTCAGGCCAGAGCAGTTGTCCTGAAAAATCCCAGCCCTTCCTCCCAGGCAGGTCACAGAACCTGCTCTCCCAGCCTGGGCCCTTTCCCTCCCTCCCAGCAATGTGTCCGGGGCACCTGACTTGAACGGGCTATAAATAGAGGGATGACGGAAGGCTCCGGAAGCCCAAGGGAGGGTTGGAGAAAGGGATTCTGGTTCTCCTGAGAAGGGCCCGGTGAGGCTGCCCTGATAAGGTAATATTTTGGTGGTGAGTCTTTGGGATTGAACAGGAGTCCCCTGGCAGAGGAGGTCCCGGAAGGGGGCATTCAGGCAGAGGGCACAATCTGGTGAAGCAAGAAAAGGAGCAGGCAGGTAGCTCAGAGTGGTTGGGCAAAGGCTGCATGCCACTGTGGCAGGTGAGGAACCCGATGGCCAAGGGCCTTGAAACACCAGAATAAGGGCTCTTGAGTGTTGCTCTCAGGGTGGTTCTGGTTTTGTGATGGGGAGTTAAGAGTAACAGTAACAAGTCAGGGCAGTCCCAGGCTACCTGAGGCATAGGGACAGAAAGTACATGGCCATTCATCCTTTATGCCTCTTCTTTGTTTCTGCTGGCTGGAATATGTATGTGATTGCTGGAGCTGGAGCAGCCATCCTGGATCATAAGGTACCGAGCAACCATGAAGTGATCTGGGTTCTGATATTTGTGGAGCTGCCACATTAGTCTTGGACTCGATTCCACCAGATGTTGTTTACTTGGGAGAAAAAACAACTTCTATATTGTTTGATGCACTATTTCTTTGGGCTTTTCTATCTCCTTCAGCTGAATATAAGCCTAAACAACATCACAGGTCAGCAGTGAACCTCAAGAGCCCTTATACCCCATTGTTCCGCCACTGAAATCCATAAACAAAAATAAGAAAGGAAAACCCCAGGGGTATTTACACCTCTTCAGCGGTAACAACAGGCATGCTACAATTCCACTGCAAGTATCATCCCCTGCTCATTGGACCCTTTTCAGAGTCTTCCTTCCCTGCAGTTTCAATAGGATGTCTAGACATGTGCTGAAAGAAGAAAGAAAAGAAAGAAGAAAGAAAGAAAGAAAGAAAGAAAGAAAGAAAGAAAGAAAGAAAGAAAGAAAGAAAGAAAGAAAGAAAGAAAGAAAGAAAGAAAGAAAAGGAAGAAAGAAAGAAAGAAAAAAAGAAAGAAAAAAGAAAAAGAAAATGTGCTTTTTGTTGCAGATAACACGCAACATCAACCTTGTGAGAGAGCTTGGCTTTGTCTGCCAGGCCCCCTCATCCAGACATGCCTGGTTTTCTGGGTGCCATGACTCAGGGTCCCCATCCCCCAAGACCCATGGACTCACAGAGGCACCAGAGATATGAGCCACTCGCTGTTTGAGGAGTAGATAGTGTTCATGAGAGAGACTGTAGTTAACCCCCTTGGCCTTCCCGGTGGTCGTTCCCCCACACATAAGGTCATATGGTCTTATCGTTGCCATTGGTGACATAATAGTACTACTAATAAAGTTGCCATTTAAGGAAGACCCTACAGTGTTCACCTCTGGGAGAGGACTGGACAAACGCCCCTCTCTGCTCCTTGGCTGAGATGGAGACAGAGGGGAATATAGCCGGTGGCGAAGGATTTAATGGAGCCCTTTACGGGAACAAGCCTCTCCTTACGTAAATGAGGGAGCGATCCTTCAAGGCCTGGGCACTGCTCTGCATGGTCATGCCACTTACTGGATCCAGGGTGGGAGCGGTGTCAAGAAAGGGAGGCAAGTAGGAAAACATTTCCCTCCTCCTTACCGGGCTCAGCTCGGGCCGTTCTGTCTCTGTGTGCTTGCCTTCCCTAGAAGCCTCCCCGAGCTAGTTTGGCCAGGCCACTCCCGCAGAGGGAGGACCGGGCGGGGGGCAGCTGGGGCGTCTGCCAGGACCATCCCGGACTGCCGCAGAGGCCAGGGGCCCCCCTCCTCCCCGCGCTGAGGTGGGCTGCCTCAGCCACCCCTCCTTATCCTGGGAGGGCCCTCCTGGTGGTGGCGTACAAGGGTTCCCAGCTTGGGCAAGGGGGTCTGCCCCGGGTGCAGCAGAAGGAGGCAGGGGGCTGAGGTTTAGAGTGTGCAGGAATGCTGGGAGCCTGCCGCCTGGGCTTGATCCCAGCTCTGGGAGTCACCTGAGAACCTAACCTCTCTGAGCCTGGGTTTCCTCATCTGGACGAGGGAACTCACAATACCTTCCTCTTAGGGCTGCCATGCGCATGAAATGACTTAGCATGAGTCAAGTTTTAGGATGGTTGCCTGGTGCATAAAAGGGGTTGGAAGAAGATTAGCTGCTAGTTGTATTATTATTATGATTACTACTGGGGGAGGTATTACAAGGGAGAAGCCCCAAGTCAAGGAGCCGCCTCAGTGAGGGGAACTTCCAGTGAAGAATCGAACCTTCGAGGCGCTACCTCAGAAACGCCATCTCCAGCACACACCCTGAGGGGCCTCCTGCGTAAAGCTGTCTAATGACTCCAGCCCATCGGGGAAGGCAGAGGAGTGTCGTGGTTTCCAGCACCAACTCTGCGGCCAGACTGCCTGGGTCGGAATCCAAGTTCTGTCCTTCTGGAACATTCCGTAACCCCTCTGTGCCCAGGTTTCCTCACTCGTGGCATGGGGTGATGAAAGGGCCTTAGCAGTGAGGTAATGAGAGCTGGTGCGACCTGATGACAGCCTGGCACTGAAGATGTGGGGAGACCATATCGGTGCAGGGGAGGGGGCACGGCTGGCCCCTGCCATCCTCAACCGCTGCCTCTGAGGGATTGTCTGCAAGATCCAGCATGGCCAAGAAGTGGGGACAGTGTGTGTGTGTGAGAGAGAGAGAAAGCTGTCCCGGAGGAAGCTGCCCAAGCAGAGGGGCCATACCTGAGTGACTCTGCCTCAGGCCAAACGGGAGATTCAGGCTCTGTCCAGCTGTGACACCGGGCTGAAGGCCACGAGGGGCACAGGACCGGGACACACTCCCAACTCATTCTCTCTCCACCCCCAGGAGACCCGCATTTACTGCCCCCGTCTGCAGATGAGAAACTGAGGCCCAAAGACCCAGAAAGGAGTGTATGGATCCCAGGCTTGACTGTCCCTGACCCCAGCCCTGACCAGGACTGCCTGGCCTCCCGGCTCTGGGGTGAAGCCCCTGTCACCCAGCTCTAGGGTGCACATTTTCCCACACCTGACACCCCCTCCAGGTCCAACCTTCTGCCCCAACTCAATTTCTCTTCCCACCTGCTGGTTCCCCCTTTGTCTCTTTACCCCAGAGAGCAGAGACTTGTAGTTCCCACCGACTCTGTCCTGCAACTTCAAAGACTCAGGGAAGCAACAAGCAAGCCCTCCTCTTCTAGAATTTGTCCTGAAGCCTGGGAGTGGGTCATGGTCTGTAGCAGACACACTCTGCCCCTAGAGAACAAGGAGGGACCTGCTTTAGAGCCAGCCAGGAGGGCTTCCTAGAAGGGGTGGACCTTGGGACAAACTTTGAAGAGGTGAGGTCCCTCTGCCAAAGCAATGCATGGAAGGGCCTATCTGCTGAGGGCTCTGGTGGTGGCAGGCCTGGGTTCGAATCCCAGCCCTGTAGTCAACTAGCTGGGTTTGCCCTCGGGCCCATTAACTAACTCCTCTCTGCCTCAGTGTCCTCCTCTGAAGCAGAGGCGTGCCGAGTCACCGGCGAGGGAGGAGGGTGAGGCCAGAGGTGTGGGTGGCCCCTCAACATGTCAAGCAACTTCGATACCAACAGTAGCTGAGTCTGTTGGGCGCTCGCTTGATGCTCCGTACCTTTACTCGTTTCATCCCATTTCGATTTCCTGACCACCTTACTTGGGAGAGCCTATGACTGTCCCCATTTTTCAGATGAGCAAACACGCCCAGAGAGGTCGGCTGACTTGTCCAGTGCTGGCAGGTGATAGAGTGAAAACTGAGAAGCCAGGGTTATCTGACTTCAGAGCCTGTGTCCCTAACATTCTGGCCACTTTCTCTGACCCCCACCACCCCCCGCCAAGCTTCCCCCATTGTTACGAAGGGCAGGGGAGTCGGCAAGAAGCATTCTTCTCCATCATGCCATACAGCTCCAACTGGCAGCTACAGAAGGAAGGGTCCCTCCTGGAGTCTAGTGTCCCCCCAGGCTTCTCGGAGATGTCCCTGACGCCCCCTCCCCAGGGCAGTAAGGAGCAGGTGCTGGGGGAGAAGCCCTGTCCTGGGACTCATTTTCCTGCCTCTGCTGAGGGTAGGGGGTTGGTGGGGGAAGGAGCTGGGTCCCCAGTGCCCAGGCTCCGCTGGCTAAATTTAGGCACTGGGATATAGAAGGAACAAAGGTAATTAAGGGGTGTTGTATCACTTTCCAACTGCTTCTCACGTCCTCTGGGCTGTCACACGCCACTCGGGAAGGAGGGAAGAAGTGTGGGTGACACAGAGGGGAGGAATGGGTGGACACTCAGGGCTGGAGGAGGAGGGGGAGCCCACACCGCCTTCACCCCAGACTCGAGAGCTCAAGGAGCAGCGTCTGCCTGGGCCTAAATACTGCCCTGTTGCCCTGGGACCCTGGGAAGCAATTTTCAGCCAAACATCCCAAGGGCTTGCTCCAGTGAATATCATCCGGAAATGAAAAGTCCTGCCCTAAAAGTCGTGACCCCCCACGTCATGGGAAGTGCTCTGCTCGGGGCAACCTGCCATGTATTGATTGTGGACAGTATGCCATAGGCTTTGCGTGGATGTTCTCAGCAAGTCCTTCCAAGAATTCTCGAAGGAAGGCATCATCATGCCCATTTTAGAGAGGAGGAAACTGAGCAGTTAGCAGCTCAGCTCTGCACAGCAGAGGCATAGCAGAGTCTGGGCAGGAACCAGGCAGCCCGGCTCCCAAGCCCGTGTCCCCAGCCACGCACCATAGCTGACTCGGTGCACCATGGCCAGTCATCACTCTGTGACCGAAGAAGGATTACCAAGAAGGCTTTGCTGAAGAGCTGGAAAGAGAAGGCATCCTAGGCGACAGGGACAGCCTTTGCAAAGACTGAAGTGTGAAGTCTGCCTACCTCAAAGTGCACGGGCTGGTGCAGAAGCAAGCCTTCTGCTCTGGGGTCACCCTGATTGTTGCCATATCCCTATACCTATTAAAACCAGACCTGAATCACCCAATTAAGAAGTGGGCATGGATGTGAATAAGCACTTCTCCCAAGAAGATATGCAAATGGCCAATAAGCACATGAAAGATGCTCAGCATCGTTAGTCATCAGGGAAATGCAAATCAAAACTGCCATGAGCTACCACTTCACACCCACGAGGATGGTTATAATCAAACAGACAGACAATAGCAAGTGCTGACAAGGATGGGAAGAAATCAGACCCCTCGTGCAGTGCTGGCGGGAATGCAAAATGGGGCAGCCGCTTCGCAAAACATTTTGACAGCTCCTCGGAAAGTTAAACATGGAGTCACCATATATATGGCCCAGCAATTCCACTCCTAGGTCTGTGACCAGGCGAACGGAAAACATATGTACACAAAAAAATTATACACAAATGTTCACAGCGGCACGATTCATAAGACCGCAAACGTGCAAACAATCTAAAAGCCTGTCAGCTGATGAAGGGCACCTGGGTGGCTCAGATGGTTAAGCATCTGCCTTCAGCTCAGGTCATGATCCCAGGGTCCTGGGATCAAGCCCCGCATCAGGCTGGGAGCCTGCTTCTCCCTCTGCCTCTCCCCCTGCTCATGTTCTCACTCTCTCTATCTCTGTGTCTCAAATGAATAAATAAAATCTTTAAAAAAAAAAAAAAAAAGCCCGTCAGCTGATGAAGGGGTAAACAAGCGGTGGTGTATCCATAGCATGGAATATTATTCAGCTTTGGAAAGGATGCTGTCCTGACACCTGCTACAGAATGGAAGGACCCTGAAGACGTAATGGTGAGTGAAATGAGCCAGACACAAAAAGCTGCACATTGTATGACTCCATTTATATGAAGTAACCAGAATCGGCAAGTTTATAGAAACAGAAAGTAGACTAGTGATTTCCAGGGGCTGGGGAGAGGGGAGGGTGGGAAGTGGCAGCTAATGGGTGCAGAGTTTCATGGTGGTGGGGGTGATGTGAATGTTCTGGAATTAGGTGGTGGTAGTAGATGTATAACTTTATAAATACACTAAAACCCACTAAGTTGTCCATTTTAAAAGGGTGAGCTTTTGGGGCACCTGGGTGGCTTAGTCATTAAGCGTCTGCCTTCGGCTCAGGTCATGATCCTGGGGTCCTGGGATCAAGCCCCACATTGGGCTCCCTGCTCAGTGGAGAGCTTGCTTCTCCCTCTCCCACTCCCCCTGCTTGTGTTCCCTCTCTCGTTGTGTCTCTCTCTGTCAAATAAATAAATAAAATCTTTTAAAAAATAAATAAATAAAAGGGTGAGCTTTTTTTTAAAAAAGGATTTTATTTATTTGAGAGAGAGAGAGAGAGAGCACAAACAGGGGGAATAGCAGAGGGAGAGGGAGAAGCAGGCTCCGGAGCACGACGTGGGGCTCGATCCCAGGACCCTGGGATCATGACCTGAGCCGAAGGCAGATGCTTAACTGACTGAGCCAGCCAGGCGCCCCTAAAAGGGTGAGCTTTATGGTATATGAACTATTGATTAATAAAGCTGTTATTTAAAGATTTTATTTATTTATTTATTTATTTATTTATTTATTTATTTATTTATTTGAGAGAGAGAGAAACAGCATGAGAGGGAGAGAGGGCCAGGGGAGAGGGAGAAGCAGGCTCCCCACTGAGCCAGAAGCCCAATGCAGGACTCGATCCCAGGACTCTGGGATCATGACCCGAGCCGAAGACAGTCACTTAACCAACTGAGCCACCCAGGCGCCCCAAAGCTGTTATTTAAAAAGACAAATCTGCCTCTAATATTTGCAGGAGCACAAATGGTGACCCACATACCATATGCCTAAATATTTAAAAATCAAGCAAATAAGTTGTGGAATAAAATATGTTCCTGTCTCTTACCTTGACAAATATACCTCCATAGTGAAGTTGAGAAGTCTGTATAAAGCTCTGGTTTTTATATGCTCAAAAACCAGTGTGTTTGGGTGTTCTGTTGATGGACCGGCTGTGTTTGGACAAGCAGTAAAATAAAGATATACATAATTCATAAATTATTATGGTTTTGTTCCATAAAAATGTTCATGCCTTCATTTCACCAAAATTACTAATTTGTGTTCCAGTAACAGGCATAATCTAAAAAGACTAAAGAAATAAAATATCGTTTTCATCCAAAAGATAAATTACAGTAAATGTAAAAATTTAAAAATATTTTTCCAAAAGATGTTTTTCTAAAATACTCAAAATTAGGGGCGTCTGGGTGGCTCAGTCGGTTAGGCATCTGCCTTCGGCTCAGGTCATGCTCCCTGGGCCCTGGGATAGAGTCTTGCATCGGGCTCCCTGCTCAGCGGGGAGTCTGCTTCTCGCTCTCCCTCTGTCCCTCCCCTTGCTCATGCTCTCTCAAATAAACAAATAAAATCTTCAAAAAAAAAAATAGTCAAAATTGTTGTTTGAAATGAAGAGACAAAATACAATTGCAATTAATATGACATTTGACAATTTCTTTTTTTTATTTTTTAAAAGATTTTATTTATCTTTTTGACACACAGAGAGAGAGAGAACACAAGCAGGGGGAGAGGGAGAAGCAGGCTCCCCACTGAGCAGAGAGCTAGATGTGGGGCTCGATCCCAGGACCCTGGGATCATGACCTGAGCCAAAGGCAGATGCTTAACCGACTGAGCCATTCAGGCGCCCCTAATATGACATTTTAAACCGAATCTAAATTTTTATTAATTATTTTGAAATTTTAATGAAATGTTAGTAAACATTTTGGAAAAAATAACATCATTTGCAACTCTAGTGTTCAAAGCCCATCTCGTGGGTAATGTAAAGGATCAGCACCACGCTCCATGCATGTTATATTCAAATTTATATACACAAACTTAAGAGTAATACGAGTCGTTTAGACATTGCAAGATAAACGTTCCTCAGTCACCAGGGGCATCATTGTGGGTATTGCGTTAATTGCCAAGAATTGCTGGAACCCAGAGTTAGTACCTGAAGAAAGGCAAGAAAACAGACCCTCGCCTGACCCGAAGCCCTTGTTGGAGGGTAGGACTTGGGGAAATTGCAGACCTCCCCTGGGTCGCCCATCCCAGTGGGGTAATTCTCAGGAAAGTTTCCCTGGGTTGGTAGCCATTTTGCACAGCCCTTTAAGCTCTAGCCTCAGAGACTCAGAACAGTGAAGCCAGGGGAGACCTGAGGGATGCTCCAAATGCCAACCCAGCGCCCATCCCCTTCTGAAGTGAGCAAAGGGATCTGTGTGGCCCTGGCCCAGCCTTCCGTGACCCCCAATCCTCCATGAAACACCATGAGGCTTCTCAAGCCCCGGGACCTGCCCCTTTCTCCTCCTGTGGCTTTGGCTCTCACCTTTCCCTGGCCTTCCTCCTCTGGGACAGGTGTCCCTCCGGGCACTCTCTCACCTCTCTGGGCTTACCTAGAGTCTAAGCTCACAGAGGGCAGGCACCTCTGGTTCCGTCCCTGTCCCAGAACAGGGCCTCAGCCAAGCTGCCTGAGCAAGGGGGTGCCACTGTGTGAGGGGTCAGGAGAAGGGCTTGGCCTGGCTTCCTCCACAGCCTTTTCCTCTGTGCTTGGTGTCTTCAAGGACAAAGGTGGGCCCTCCCAGAGGAGTCAGAGGAACAGCCGGGGCCAGGGGTGGCCCCTCACTGTCTCCTCACAATCTGGATCGCCAAGGCCGGAGGCCCTGGGGACAGACTCTTCATTGCCCTCTAACTTCCTCCCTCCAAGGTCCCCTCTGTCAGCTTCCCTTAACTTCCAGCCGTCCGCCCGGACCTCAGCTCCCCAAGCTCAGCACAGTTACACATGACAGCTGAGATTCAGGGGGCCACGGGCCACCCTGTCTAGCAAGGCCACTGTCCCTCCCTCAACTGTTCTTTGGCCCAAAGACAAAATGATCAAGCTTGTTCTCTAGACCTGAGGGTGTGAAGTGAGGGGAACAGAAGGTGTGTACCGGAGCCCACATACCTGGGGCAAACTCTAGCCTTGTGACCGACCAGCTGTGTGACCCCTTCTGAGCCTCAGTTTTCCTCAGGTGTAAAATGGGGACAGTTCAGATTCCACTTCAGAGTGTTGCTGGGAGGGTTAAATGAGATAACACTTCAGGTAGAGTAGGGTAGAGCAAATCCTCGATACATGGGGTAATAATACTGACAGGAATGGTAAGACAGTTACTATCATTATTATTAACTTGTAAAAACTTGATCCTTACTATTTAGTCAGTCGGTCAGCAGGTATGTAATAGTGCCCCTGAGCAAGGCTCCAAATATCCTAAAGTGGCCTACAGCAATGGAGACATCCCCCAGACAGATACTAATCTGCATCTGTGAGAAACGCCTTTGGTCACAAGTCAAAGAATACCTGAAACCAGTGGCTTAAACACGTTAGAGGATACCCTAACATAACAAGGAATCTACAGGTAAGCTGCCTGGGCTGGTTTGCTGGCCTGAGGACGTCTTCCACCATCTTTAGGTGTTGGCTTTCAACCTTATGGTGCCACACTGGATGCCACACCTCCAGGCATCACGTCTAGGTTCCTGGCAAGAAAGAAGGAAGTTGGAGTAAAAAAGAACACTATCAGCTGGGTCTGCTCCTTATTTAAAAAAAATAAAAAACTCTCCTGAAACTCCACACAGTCCACTTCTACTTATGCCTCACTGGTCAGCAGTTGGAAGCTGGGAAATTGGGGAGCATGATTAGCTGGGACTAGCCCTGATCCATCCAAGGAGATGGGGGACAAGGCAACCCCAAACAAAGTTGAGTGTGGTTAGCAAGGGGGGGATGGGCACTGAGCCATTTTTGCCAGAGTCGCACGATGAAGGGGCTTTGGAGTTCATCCTTTCCCATTTGTATATTAGGGCATATTGTATATATCATGCTGTTTACCAGGTTTATTTTTTTAATGTTTTTTTTCAAAGATTTTATTTATCTGACAGAGAGAGAGAGAGCACGAGCAGGGGGAGTGGGAGAGGGAGAAGCAGGCTCCCCGCTTGGCAGGGAGCCCGATGCGGGGCTCCATCCCAGGACCCTGGGATCATGACCTGAACTGAAGGCAGACGCTTAACCGACTGAGCCACCCAGGCGCCCCGTGTTTATCAGGTTTAGAGAGGGGATTGACTTGCCCAAGGTCACATAGCACAAAAGGGCTTCTAAGGCCACAGGCAGAACTTTCTCCACTGCCTCTGTAACATGATAGCACTTCTTGATTGACAAGGCCCCTTTAGAGGGACTCAGGAGCTGGGGACTCCCGAGGCTCCAGCATCCAGAATTCTTCAGGAGGAAGGGGGACATTGACCATAGTGGGAGGTGAAGGAGGCCTTTCCTGCTGTCACCAACTCCCAGGGGCAGAGCTGGCTCTTCAGAGTGGCTAGCTGGCAGGCGGCTAATTACCCTTGTCACCCACTCTCTTCTGGGAAGGACAGCCATATAGTCTGCACATCAGCTGGAGAGAGGCCCCTGTTCTCTATCCCCCACCCTGGCTGAGGCTGACACTTGGCCGGTGAGGGAAGGGTGATGGGGGCCAGCTGATAGGCAAATGGACAAGTGGAAGAAGACAGTGGGGACCAGAGGCAGAGCAAGGATGCCAGGTGCCACAGCACTGCCGGGATGGGTAAACTGAGGCAAGACAAAGTTAGGCTCCTGCTTCGGGGATAGAGTGAGCTAACCTGTAGGACTTCTCCTGATGATGGGTGTCCAGGCTCCCTGGGAGGCCCTGGTGGGGAACAGCTAACTCCAGGTCGGGGGTGGAGGGCAGAGCAGGGGATGCTTCAAGTTGGAGGAAGCCAAGAAGGGAGAGAAAGTCCTCCCAAGCAGAGGGGACAGCGCAAGCAAAGGCATAGGGAGCTGCCAGCTTGTCAGAGTCAGTCCAGTGAGGGGCAGGGGGAGGGGTGCAGTGAGGGGCGGTGGGGGGCCCGGTGAGGGGCGGTGGGGGGCCCAGTGAGGGGCGGTGAGGAGTCAGGCGAGGGGCAGTGGGGGGCCCAGTGAGGGGCAGTGGGGAGCCCAGCGAGGGGCGGTGAGGGGCCCAGTGAGGGGCGGTGGGAGCCCAGGGTGCAGGGGAGGACCATTATGCAGGGCCTGCCATGAGCCCCTCCAGCAACCATGGGGGTCCTATTCCCATTCCCACTTTACAGGTGAAGGGGCCGAGGCTCAGAAGTCCAAGTGCTAGCAAGCAGCAGAGCCGGATTTGGATTCTCGCCCGGGTCAGCCTCCCACCCCAGTCAGTGCCCTGAGCCCCTGCGAGGATCTGCCTCCTGCAGTTGGAAGGGTGGGTGAGGAGCCAAGTGCGGAGCCTGGACTTTGAAACACCGGAAACACTGAATGGCCAACTAACAAGAGGAGAATGACCCGGTCCCATTTGTATTTAAAGGATCCTTAGTTCTCTTTCTAGATGGTCCCCCACCCCCCATCCTTTATTTTCCTGTTGGTTTTCTTCATCCTGGCACAGAGTAGCGGCTAAGCCTGTGGGATCCGGAGCCGAACTGGCCGGTTCAATTTCCCTCCGTGCCATATTCCTGCTGTGTGACCTCGGGCAGGTTGCTCAACCTTCCTGTCTCCGTTTCCTCGTCTGTGAGACAGACATCATGGGAGCTACTTCACAGACTCGGTGTGGGGATGAAAAGAGGTATATAAAAAGTCTTGTAACAGTGCCAGGCAGGTAGCAAACACTTAATAAAGGTCAGCTACTATTTCCAGAGTGCCATGTCTTGTGACTCTATATTCATTTGTTAACTTGTTTCCCCGGGCTTGTCTCCCCTTTCTGCACTGTAAGCTCTGGGCGCCCAGGACCACGTCACCTGCCGTCCCCACTCCTGCTATCACAAAGTACCACTGGCCGGGTGCCCTGCAACAGAGCAGGATGGTCTACAGCTCTGGAGGCCAGGAGCCTGAAATCAAGGGGTCAGCAGGGCGTGGTCCCTCCGAAACCTGTAGGGGAGAATCCCCCCTTGCCTCTCAGTTGCCAGCAATCCTCGGTGTCTCATAAATCCTTCTCTCTAATCCCTGCCTCTGTTGTCACATGGCCCTCTCTTGGCGTCTGTCTTCACATGGCCATCCTCCCTCTAATAAGGATACCAGTCATATTGGATTAAGGGCCACCCTATTTTTGAATGACCACATCTTAACTCGATGACAGCTGCAATGACCTTATTTCCAAATCAGTTCATACTCCGAGGTACTGGGGGTTACGACTTCAGCATACCCTCTGGGAGACACTATTCAACCCCTAACATTCATCAGATCATCCCCAGCATCTGGCCCAAGAGATATCCGTGGGACGGACACTAAAAATTCGTAAATGGAGTCTTCTGATTGTGAGTCACCAGGGGCGTGATTCAGTGTCCCCATCTCCGTGCTCCTGGGACCCAGGGCAAAACCTGCTCTCCTGGAGAGTCTGTAGATGGATTGTAATTTAGATGCATCTTAGGAAACTTGCCCAGCCGGCTGGCTCCCCAAGCCACCCAGGACAAGAGTCCTCTGGGACCTCGAGGGGGTAGGGGTGGGCTGAGGAGGGGTTTCCGCCCCTCAAGGGGCAGGCCTGACTGCTGAGTCTGGAAAAGCTGACAGCATGCTCAGCATTGCTGTCACTCAGCAGAGATGGGGCGCTCCCTGGGGAGACGTCACAGGCAGCTGGGGGCGACTGATATCTCAATGTCACTGCTAATCTGGGGGCTCGGCTGCCCATGCGTCAGGCAATGACTCGCACTGGGGGGTGGAGGAGATCCTGGCTGGGGGTGAGGGACAGCTGATGCGGAGTCAGGGGACTGTGGGCTCCCCTGTCCGGTGAAGAGGGAAGGGCAAGCTGGTTTCTGCAGGACCCACTCCCAGGTCCCCCTCCCCAAAGGCCCCTGGCGCCGGCCCCCCTCCCCCTGTTCTGAAAGGCTGTTCTGAAAGGCTCCAGCATCTAATGGCCAGCCAGCCTCAGCCTGGCCGACGAGAAGGGGAAGAAGGACCCAGGCAGCAACTGTAAAGGTCGGGAAGAAGGACCCAGGCAGCAACTGTAAAGGTCAGTGGCCCTTGGGGCCAGGAACATTCATGATGCAAATGTGGAATTTACATTCCCAGAACGCCTGCTGGCCAACCTGCCTGCCTGTCTGGATGCCAGCCAGCAGCGTGGGCAGCATGGGCACAACCAAGTCCCGGGCCCTCTCCGGAAGGGTAGCTCTGTGACTCCCCACTGCCGAGGGCACGTCCCCAAGGAGGGCCCTGAGGTGTGCCTGGGGGAAGGGGCCTCCGGGGGGACCGGGCAGTGCTGCTCTGGCTGGCTGGGTGGGGCCCACCCTGCTGGACCCGGGCTATCTGCCTGGGATTTCCACCATCGTGGCTGAAAGATCCCGGGGGCTGGACATGGGGAGAACAACTGGACACCGACCGGTCCTCCTTTCCTTTTATGTGACTTCACCCAGGGCCAGTGCCATTCAATGCGACTTTACGGATCTTCCCAAGCACCCGGGGTGAGGGAGAGGCCAGGCAGAGGCACGCAGGCCGGCTATGGGCCAGTGGCTTCCCTTTCAACCTCCTAACAACTGCGGCTCTCATTCCTGCTGTCCCAGGAGGAGAAACTGGGGCTCGGAGAAGAAAAGTCCCCCGACAAGACCATGCGCCCAAAGCATGGCGGGGCCGGGACTCAAACCCTTGCCTCCAGCATCCCCTCCGTTGCAGGGAGCAGGACTCGAATCTTCACTCAGCCTCACTGTTCCTGGCCACCTCCCCTCGAATTGCTTAGCCCAGCAGACTTGGAAAGATGTCCTCCACACCTTGCACTAGGCACCGAGAGTCTGTGTGTGCGTGTGCACGCGCGCGTGCACACGTTCACTGTGCTATCTATGCATGGTCGTGTGCAGGAGCACCGGGCTCAGGACCGGATTTCCGCCTGGCCTGCTGAGTGGCCTTGAGACCTTCCCCTAGCCTCTCCGGGCCTCAGACTCATCAGTGACCAAGGGTGTGGATCTTTCTAAGTCGGAGCCTCTCCTGCTCCTGTGCGTGTCGGGACCCCCGGGGCCGAGGCAATCTTCATCCCTCTCAGCTCTTCCAGCTCCCACCTGTCCCCGGCAACCCACTGCGGAGCTTGACACCCCGTGGGTGCTTGACACAGCTCATCCTTGCCTGAGTGACAAACCTGCCACTGGGAGTCCCTGAGGACACCGTCCACAGCCTCCTCAGAAGGCTTCCCAGGGCAGAAGGCTTCCTGGGGCTCAGTCTTCATTTGCAAACTTATTCTCTCTCTCCCCTACCTGCGCACACACACCCAACCCCCCCAAACACACACACACACACACACACACACACACACACACAGACACGCGTGTGCGCGCATGCGCCCCATGGCCCCGGGGAGCCCCTTCCCTCTGTCCATCACGTCAGCTACGGAGGAGCAGAGCCTTTAATCCTATTGACATTCAGTTAATGAGTTTCTGCGGCTGTTGACAGAACCTCCTGCCCCACCCTCGCCGGACGGGCTGGGATCCAAGTTCAGAGGGGTCGGCCCTTCGGAGCCTGGGGGAGGGGAGCAGGGGAAAAGGCCTTAGGAGGGGAAGCCGGGAAGTCTCCTGCAGGCAGCTGAAGTCTCCTCAGCCTTCTCCCGGGAAGAGCCACACAACCGGGAGCACTTCACAGTTTGTAGGAGGCCGAGGCCCAGGGCCACAAGGTGCTGAGGCGGACTCCGGAGTCTCGGCTCAGCACCCTTGTTGCCCCACGTTCGGGCCTGGCAGGGGAGAACGCAGAGACACCGAGTGACCGGGCTCTGGGGGGCACAGACTCAAACAGCAGAGGGACCAAGGCGTGAGGGGCCCAGCACCCAAGCCAGACACGCCGCTGGGGCTGTGGATTGCCTGGGGAAGGTAGTAGGTATGGAGGCTCCGGAAAGGGAGAGGCCTGGGGGAGCAGCCTCCGGAAGCTGCTGCCAGGAAACGAGCCTCCATGAGTGCCAAGGGTGCTGGTGTTGGCTCTGCCCTCTGGGGATGCCGACCTGCTTGGCCCTTGGGACCAGGGTAGCCCACCTCCTGCTGAGCCTCAATCCTGGGAGGGCAGGGCTGGGGCTCTGAGAGGCCTTCTCAGGGTAGGCCCCACCCCCAGGCAGGGCTGTGGGACCAAGCCCGCTCCATCACCCACTCCTGGGAAGCAACAGCCCTGGGTGGGCCCAGAGCCCCGATGGGGTTGAGGAGGGGGTCGTCCCCAGGCCCGGGGGATCTTCAGCAGCCCTTCACTGAAAGACAGCGTGGAATGAGGAAGGAGCATGGGCTCCAGGCCGACAATCTGGGTTCAAATCTCTGCTCTGCCTCTTCAAGGCTGTGGGACCTTAGGAAAGTACCTAACCCCTCTGGCCTCAGTTTTCTCCTGTATTAAATGGAACCCCTGCCCTCTGCTTCCAGTGGTTCCTTGGGAAAAGTGAGTATAAGGTCACATGTAATGGGTTTGGCATGGTGCCTTCCTGCTCAGTAAACAGCCAGCCATATAATGGCTGTTTATAAAATTTCTAACCACACCGATATACCATTATTCAAAGATCAGATCGGCGAAGCTTGCAAAGTTTGATAGAACACTGTGCCGGCAAAGCTGTGAGAGAATAGGCAAAGGCAGACCCGGCCGGTGGGAGTGTAGCCACCCAGAGAGGACCATGTGACCCTCTCCACCCCTTTCCGGCTGCTGGTGCACACAGGGACACGTCCAACCCAACCATTCTACCGTTCCGCTCCTGGGATCCTCTTCACAGGTTTGCTAGCAAGCGCGCGTCGGAAGTAGCCTGCATACAGGGTTATTTATTACAGCATTTAATGTAATTGCCCAAGACCGGAAACAAGGTAAATGTGCTCCAGTCGGAGTTGGTTAAATAACTCCGGGTCCCTCCATACAATGAAGTAATATGCCGCCGTAAAATAAGAATGAGGAACGGTTTTTCAGCTGATGTAAAACAGTGACCAAGATAGATTTTTAAGGGAAGACAGCCAGGTAGAGAGCAGGATGTGGATGCATTTTCAAAGGCTAACAAATGAGGGGGGCCTGCGTGGCTCAGTCGGTTGAGTGTCGGACTCTTGATCTCGACTTGGGTCATGATCTCAGGGTCTTGAGATCGAGCCCCGCAACAGTCTCCATGCTCAGCACGGAGTCTGCTGGAGATTCTCTCCCTCTGCCCCCCATTGCTCGTGCTCTCTCTCTCTCTCTCTGAAAATAAGTAAATCTTTTAAAAAAATAAATAAAAGGCTAACAAATGAGAACAGGTATGAAGGTGATGGTTTATCTACTGAAATCTCTGGAATAGCTCACAAGTGCTCCTGTCTAGAGAGGGGAACAGGGCCCAGTGGAGGAATGACTTTTCACATTTTGAATGTGAAATTTCAAATGTGAATTTTCACATTTGAATTTTAAACTTTGAATCATGTGAATTCATTATCCATCCAAAATATAAATGTGGGGGCGCCTGGGTGGCTCAGACGGTTAAGCATCTGACTTCAGCTCAGGTCATGATCCCAGCGTCCTGGGATCAAGTCCCACGTTGGGCAGGGAGCCTGCTTCTCCCTCTGCCTCTGTTCCTACCCCCCTCACTCATGGGTGCACACGCACTCTCTCTCTTTCTCAAATAAGTAAAAATACAATCTTTAAAACGTGTATAAATGTAAATTATTTTTTAAGTTTATATTTGTAAATTATTTTTTAAATATTCATTTTTTTCATGAGACCCTCCTGGTTGAGACTGAGCTTCAGATGAGCATTTAGTTTTGTGTGGCCGGGTGGGGAATGGTGACGAGGGGCCCTCAGAAGCTGGGCCCAGTGGTCTGCGCAGTGAGATGGGACCCCAAGCCCTGATGCAGGAGCACCTGTGTCCCCGGGGCGGGGTGGCATCACAGACACCCATGCAGGGCGGGCAGTGGGAACTCCCTGGATTCTGACTCCTTGCTGAGGAGGAAGGAGGGTACCGCCCACCCCTTCCCGGAGTCGGAGATGGTTGGTGCTGGGCTCCCAGAGATGGGGGGCCAGCGCTCTGCCAGGACTGGCCACTGGGGGCTGCCTGGTATACAGCAACATTTTCCTGCCCTTGTTATTAGTGATGGGACCAGAGCAGAGAGGCACTGAGGGTGGGTGTCTTCCTAGGGACAAGGGCCTCCGGCGATGGCTTTCCCTGCATTGCCCACACCGGGGGCGGGGCGGGGGGGGTTCTTCACTGGACTTCACAAATGGAGCAGGGGCTTCCCGACATCTGTCACAACAGGTGGTGATGGACCTACTGTGTGCCGGGACCTTCCCGTACGTGATGGCGAAACACGAGAAGCGAGGATAAATTGTCCCGCCTATTCCTTTTGCAGAAACTGAGGCTCAGAGAGATAGTGACTTGTCCTGAGGTCACACACCTGCTCCCAGAGCCCCTGCTCTCTTTTCTGCGCCCCTCCCCACTGCCTCCCCCCGCTGTGCCGCGCTGGTGCCTGTACGTCCTGGTCAGCTTGGGCACACAGGCTAGGGGGCACCTGAGCAGTAGAACCTACGGGAAGGAGCATTGCAAGAAGAGGGCACAGCCCGTGCAAAGGCACGGAGGTGGAACCGTTCTGAAAGTGGCCAGCAAGTGTGAGACGTGAGCCAAGTCTCCACAGCATGGAGGACGAGCCAAGCATGAGGAACAGAGGGAGGCTGGAGGCTAGCCAGGAAGGATGGGGTTCAAATGCCAGCACAGGAGCCTACATGGTGAGCACCGCGGCACCACGAGAGCTTTCTCCCTGGGGGACAGGCGTGATGAGAAGTGTCTTTCCAGAGCTGATTTCCCCAGGAGACGAGCCGGGTGACAGTCAGAGAGGCTCTGGGCCAGTGACAAGCAGAACGTGGTGGTTGAAAGAGAGGGTTCTGGAGTAAGGAGATGGGACGGAAGCCCAGCTGTACTGCTGACAAGCTGTGTGACCTTGAGACAGTTACTTAACACCCCTGGGCCTAAATCATCTTGTCTAAACATGGGGCTGACAATAATACACCTCATAGGGCTGTCGTGAAGACAAAGGCAATTAAAACACGTCCTGCACTTAGAGCAGTGCCTATTCAAACATCGTAAGCACTAAGTCTCAGCACGTCACCCTGGTACTCAGTCCTAAGCTATGGGACATGTTGATTCTGTGTTCCTGCTGCGGGAGGAAGCTGATGGGAAGACATGCAGCCCAGTGGGAAAGGGGGACCTGTCCTCGCTGAGGACTAGGGTGTCCCTGGCCCAGAACTAGGTGGCCCTCCACGTGTTCAGACCCCTGGTAGGTGACCAGACGGGCAAGTTCGGGCCCTGGTGGCTGGGTCCCTGCCACACCCTGTCCTGGCCCCGGTTCCAGGGGGAGGTGGACAGGGGGATTTTATACCAGTTTCCCTGGGCAGGGATGATTGGGCTTCCTTATCAAGCCTCTGAGTCAGGCTCCAGGGTCCCCCCTGCCAAGCCCAGGAGAAGGGGGGTGGGGTGATATCTCGGAAGTGCGAGGTGGGCATGCCCGGGAGGCCCTAATGAGGCGTGTGAAGGCCACCGAAGCGAAGCTGCCGGGAAGGTGAGGTCGCTGGGAGGGCAGGAGCGAGGCCGGACTGGCGTGACAGTGCGGACAGGGACCGCCGCGTGAGAGCAGCCCCGGCCGGCGGTTGCTCTGGTGAGCGAGGGCGCGCCGAGTCATTCTGCTGTAACGACTCTAATCCGCTCATTACCACTGCCCGGCTGAGGGGTGACTCAGGCCTGAGCTGCCAAGGGTCCCTGCCTTTCTTACCCCATCCCGCAGCCTCCCCCCTCCCCGCCCCGGCTCACATCTATGCAACAGCTGGGCTCCAGGACACACACTTCTTGGCAGGCCCAGCACCATCTGCTTCCCCTGGGGGAGCCGGGCACCACAGAGGGTGTGTCCTGGGTGGCTGGGCCCCCCAGAAGGACAGGGTGGAGAGAAGACACACCTGGCCTGGTATTAGGGGACTTTGAGCCTCACTGCTCTTCACAAATGAGGCAGGGGTCCAGGCTGGGGGCTCAGGAGGCTTGGGGTCTCTCCCTGGCCCCGATGGATGCTGAGTGACTTGTTTTCCTGACACTTGAGTCTCAGTGTTTCCATCTGCACGATGGAATGCTTGTCTGGCTCCCTCCCTGCTTCTCCAGCCAACCAGACCTAGAGCATGAAGGTTTTTCTCTCCTGAGGTCTGTGTGTGTATTGGGGTGGGGGTGGGGGAATCCATCAGAGGACCATTAAACTGCTGACTTCTTTGGGGTGTGGATGGGGTACAGTGGAGAGGGATGAGGGCCAGAGGCACCCCCGCCCAACCCCAGGCTCCCGACGAATTTTGGGGTCTTCCATCTCCTCTCTCCTACTCTTGCCTGGATTGTGGGACTTTTTCTCTATGGGGCTGCCCCTTCCTAGAACTGGGGGGAGCTGTCAGGATCCTCGGGAATAATAAGAGCAGCCAAAGCTTATGCAGCTCTCACCATGCACCTTCTGAAGGCTTCAGGCCAGCTGGCCTCACGGGCGGGTGGTTCTCCTCGTCCCCAGCCCACAGGTGAGGGACCTCAGGCACAGAAGGTTAGGTAAGACCACATGGCTAGCAAGTGTGAACCACAGTTCGTGTGACTCTGGAGCCTTCCTACAGAGCCACGGAGCCACTCATGCCCCGACATAGGAGCTGGAACCCCAGCGTCTTTCTTCCCTCCCAGAGGGGGATGGCCACTCCCCCTACCCCTTTCCCCAGGTGGAGCCAGAGGCTAGGGAGGAGGGCTCAAGACCCAGCCTGGCCTGCTTTCTCTGAGCACCTCCATTAATGGGTATATGGCGCTCCAAGGGCTCTGCCAGACAGAGCCCCGCCCGGCTCTCCAGGGGACACGCTCCAGGGAAAGCCCATGTGTGTGCAGAGCAGGGCCACCTCAGTCCCTGCTCCTGGCACACCTGACTCCCTTATTCCATCAGCAAACACTGGGTCTGGAGAGACAGTCTAATTGGCTGGCAGTGACCTACTCTGGGTTCCCCTCCTTGCCTAAACAGACAGCCCTGTTTGTCCTGCCTGCCCAGCCACCGGGACCTCACTGTCGCCCAGAGCCCTGCCCTCACTGTCACCCAGAGCCCACGCGTGTTCCCACAGAATCGCTGTCAGACCTGGAGAGGCCCATTGGAAACGTTTAGGAGAATCCCCAACCACGAACCCAAGCAACCCGCCTCTACCTTCTCATCAGAGAGGGGTGGGCGTGGCCCGCGGTCTAGGAGCAGGAGGGCAGGGCCCGCAGGGACGTTTCCCAGCTGTCTGAGCCCGGCCTCGGTGTCTTCGCATGTGCTGTTCCTTTCACCAGGAAAGGCCTTCCTCCAGTAAAGTCTCAGCCCACTGAATGCATGACAACCTCATCTGCACCCCCATAGCACCCCGTGGCTGCCTCCGTTACAACCCCTAATATCCGCTACCCTCTATATCAAACTGTAAGCTCCTAAAGGCCAAGACGGGGGCTGACGCATCTCAGGTCGCCCAGCTCCCAGCCCAGGGCACCCAGAGGGAGGCCCAGATCAAGGGTTGGCAACAAAAGAGTCAGTGGCCGTGAGCCAGAACAGATCTTCTCAACCCTGGCCCAGCCGTCTTTGGCCCCTCAACTCCCCAGGCCTGCTCCCTTGGGACCAGGACCATCCCGGAAGGCCTTTGGCCCCCCTGCCCTGGTTCCAGGATCTCAGCGGGCTTTTAAGACCCTCGCTTCCCCACGCCTGGGCCCAGCCTGGGCAGAGCCTTCTCCCGGCTGTTTGTGCGTGAGTCATTGGGCCGACTGTAAACAACCCGAACAAGCATTGG
The DNA here is from genome assembly GCF_009762305.2 of Zalophus californianus. Classification (NCBI taxonomy): domain Eukaryota; kingdom Metazoa; phylum Chordata; class Mammalia; order Carnivora; family Otariidae; genus Zalophus; species Zalophus californianus. Next base: position 103,455,927 of record NC_045605.1, on the reverse strand, counting down.
CTGTACCACCCAGGCCCTGGCACTCAGCCTAGCCGCGCTGGGGGGTGGTCTAAAAGAAGATATGGCTAGCTCCCACGCACCCACTATGGAAAGGAGAAGGTGGAATAGAAACAGGGGAGGCTTCCAGATTTGCATATCAACACGTGCATATCAGTCAGCAATGCAGCCCCGAGGAGGGGACTAAACAGACCCGGGAGGATGGGGGGCCGTTATTAATCAGGAGGGGACCTGCCGTGGGGAAGTCGGGTGCCTGCTGGGAGTTTCAAAGCCCCCGATGTTTACTGAGCACCTACTATGCTGCAGGCACTCGTGCACCTTCTGGGATACCTCAGTGAACGAAACAAAGACCCCAAGCTGTGGAAAACAGGGAGAGTAAGGGAGGCTGTGTGGCGGTTGCCTTATTCATCATTTGTAGGATGCTATAGAAGGATGGAATCTTGCACCGGTTTCCAGCCACTTGAGAGATGGGGAAACTGAGGTCCAGGAGGGCGGAGGATGTGCCTGAGATTGAACAGGTAGAGGCAGGCCCCAAGGCCAGCATGTGGGCTCAGAGATGAGATGTCCTGTGGGGCATCATCTCCATGGCCCTGTGAGGGCCGGTGCTGGATAAGGGCAGGACCCCTCTCCTCTGCCCCTGGGGCGGGGCACCAGGGCACTCAGCAGCAGCAGGGGCTCATGGGTAAAACCGGGCTCCGAAGTCAATCAGTTGTGGGTTTCCACGGCCAATCTCCCATCTCCCCATCTGTAAATGGGCAGCTCTGACTCCGTGCTCCTGGAGGGCCTCTCTGGGACCTAAAAAGATGCTTGACTTCCCTGGATACAGCCAGCTGGGGCCACCGGGATGGGCTGGCGTCTGAAACTCTCACCTATACCACAGAGCCCGGCGCAGAGCTCTAGGAACGCAGGATGACTGTTCCCTCCGCTTCAAAAGCTCTGGCCACTGCAGGGTCAGATCGCGAGCGCTGACATTTCAGAGGCTCACGCTCTGCTAAGTGAACATTAGACACAGATTATTTAGCCTCTGAAATCTGTGGCTGCCTCCTACATGCTGTTTGATAAGCTTTTATTGTTACCTCCCTCTGGCGCTGCGTCTCCGGGGCCCAGGGCAGCTTGTTTGCCCAGAGCTGGGAGGCTGCCAGGTGGGGGGTGTGGGGCAGCGGATGGCCCAGAGCCCTGGCGGGGAGCCGCTGTCTGGCTGTGTTACCTTGAGCACAACGCTTGCCTGGAAATGGCTCTCCATAACACTGTGACCCGGCTCCCCTGTCCAGTGACCCCTTCACCGGTCCTCTCCTGGGTGCAGTCCCAGGCTTGGGACAAAGCAACCTATTTTGGGGTCACTAAGCCAGCACCCCCAAGCTCTCACCATTGATCCAAACTGTCTGTCATCTAGGCCCCTCGTCCCTTTTCCCAGAGCTTCCTATGATCCTTTCTCACACGCTACCCCTCCCTCCCTTCTCTGAGTTCTCAGCATCCCCTGTGCAGCATCACTCTGGACAGTGTCCTGGACCATTGTGCATGGGGGTGCTCCACAGGGCTAGGGCTGGTTTCTCTTCACCACTGGGCCCCTTCCCAGGCCTGGGACATAGTTGATCTCCATAGATGTTCATTCAATCATTCAGTCATTCAACAAATAGCTCTTGGGGTAAACTGTGTACCCTGTTCCATGCTGGGTAGTGGGATCCAGATGTTAGAGGCTAATAAGGCACAGCCTTGCTCTCAAAGAGCTGCCAGTCTAAGGAGAAGAAACACAACTACATAGCAGCTGATTAGTGTCCTGGGCGGGGAAGCCCAGGGAGCAGCGGAGCACACATCAGGGCTACTTCACCCTGGGGAAACCAGGGAGAGCTTCCTGGAGGAGACAGCATCTAATTATGACTTGGAGGGTGCGAAGGAGTTAATCAGGTGGAGGAAAGAGTTCTAGGAAGAGGGGACAGCCCGGGCAGAGGTCTGAAGTATGGAGGAAGCACAGCGAATTCTGGGAACTCTCAACAGTTGGGCTAGACTCTGTTCTTCCCTATTGCCTGGCTCATTCCCCCCTCTCTACCAAAAGGAGGAGAGATCATTCCCTCCCATTGGGTAAGCTTTCCAGACCCCTATCCCTGCCTGAAGAGGACAGAGAACTCCCAGGAGGCTGCCCACTTGACCCCATGCCCCCTGAGCAGCCAGTCATCTCTCTGCTACCTCATCAGTGAAATGGGTGGGGCAGGGCACTGGAGCCCACAGACCCGAAGGAGAGGACTGGGTCCTGGGGGAACGGGAGGTCCCCTGGGCGCTGGCGCCCACCAGTCTGAGTCTAGGCCACAGAGCCCTGTCTTTCATCTCAGGAGTCTCTCCTCCTGGGCCCCCCTCCCTCCCAGCCACTTTGGATGGGGATAAAAAAAGAAAAGAAATGGTCCTCCCACCACCTGGCAGGCGTGCCCGTGATGAGAAATGCCTTTCTGCGGAGCCTGGTCTCCGTGGCATCCTTGCTACCGCCCAGCCCTACCTGTCGTGATCCTCTGGCTGCCCGCCTCCTGTCTTCTCCACCCCATGACCGGCTGGGGGAGGTGGTGGAGGAGACATTCCTGACGCAGAGCCTAGGTGCGGGCGAGGACAGAGCGGGGACAGGGAAGCCCTAGGACCAGTCTGAGGCGGGTCATTCTTCCCTTTCCGGTTTATGGGGAGAGTGTGGGGCAGGAATAGAGCTCGTGGCCAGCAGACAGGCCGGGCCTGGCTTCATTCCCAAGAAGGTCTGGGCCCCCAGGAAGGGCGCAGCGGGCTTTTAGAATCAGATTGGCAGAGTCAGGGGCACATCAGAAATGGATTCATGCAGTAAATGTGGAAACGAGGCCTAGGGAGGGGCCCGGGCTTCCCCAAGGTAACAGATGGAGTTAGAGGGGGCAGAGCCAGGCTGGGGCCAGCAGCGGGGATGAAAAACAAGGTCACCTTGAGGACTGAGGCAAAGGCAGGCCAGGCTGCTGCGAGGTCAGGGTCCAAGCCTGCCCACGGCTCCCAGCCCTCCCCCACGTGGCAAAGGTTTGCTCATGGCCGAGCTGGGTCCCTGTCCTCCCTCCCACCTGGGGTACAGTGGTGGGGAGAAAAGGAATTCCTGCCTGGATCTTCTAGCCAGACAGCCTGCTAGGTCTTTTGACATTTCAGAATTGCAGAAATACTGGAACGAAATTTCTGGGTCACCTGCTGATGAGGAAACTGAGGCCCAGGGAGGGGAAGACTGTCCCAAAGCCCAGACCCCAGGGAGTGGCCAATGCCCGTCTTCTGACTCCCAGTTCAGGCTTTGCCTGCTCTAGCAGTGGGTAAGAGATCGGGCCGCCGATGGAGACTGACAGACCTGGGCTCGAATCCCGGCTCTGCCACTCCCTGGGCATAGGACCTCACTTCACTCCCTATCTCTCTGAGCCTCCGTTTCTCCACCTGTAAATTCTGAGCACCTGGGGTGATGCAAGGGTTGAATGCAGTAATAGGAGCCCCAGGAGGGTAGATTTGGCCTCACGGACCACTGTGTTGCTAGCCCCCAGAACACTGCCTGACACATCGCAGGCCCTCCTCCACAAAAGGGAAGGGTTGTCATCACTCGGTGCCATGCTCCTTCTGGCTCAGCGTCACCGGTCGGAGGAGAAAGGGGTGACTTCTTTCATTCTATAGTCCCCTGAGGGGCAGCGGGGGAGTCTGATAGTATCCCAGAAAGAACAGCTGTGCATCCTTAGGTGCGTCCCAAGCCCTTTCTGTTTGGTTTCTCCAGGCAGTGCAGGGAGGGCATTGCCAAGTGATGACTGAAGTCCCCCAGCTCCAGGGACTCCTCCTGGACCCTGTGACATGGTCCTACCTGGGAGCAAGGACCTTTCCCTCCGGGGTACCCAGAGGGAGGGGCTGAGGGGTGGGGCTGGACACGAGGCATGGGAAGGGGGTGGCAGCCAGTTTCGGAGGGGTGTCCCAGGGCCTGGGCTCTATCGGGTTGCCTGCTTACGGGACACATTCGTGAGCAGGGAAGCTGGGCCCAAGAAGCAAGCTGACGGTGGGCGCCGCCTAGTTCATTAAGGGGCTGAAGGACAGGGCTAGGGTCTTGCTGAACACTTCATCAGCCCCCACCCCCACTCTAGCCTTACCACCACCTGGCACTTAACAGCTCCCTCCGCACTCCTCTCTGCCAGGCACTGGGGAATGGTAAGGAACATTGCAGATCTCGTATCAGTCTACAGAGCCCATTCTGGCCATTAGCTCTTGCTCCTGGCAGGCCCCCTATAAGGGAGTCTTTAATGCTTCCTCCAGGTTGTAGGGGGTGGGGGATGGGTGAAGTTCCAGGAGCAAGAGACCCCCGCTGGGCATGGCAGGGCAGGTACCCATGCCAGGGCTGTGAGCCCCCTCCTAGGGATGCCAGCTCCCATCCCATGGTCTTTCCATGGTGTGCTGCCAGCACACTGGAGGAATGCAAGGCCACACTGGCCCCCATGAAGCCTCCTATCTCCTCCATACACACATATACACACACTCTGTGTCCCCAGCGGAGGCCCTGGCATCACAGCCTTGAGGAAGGGACTAGCCAGCAGACAATTATCTAGGGGGTCCCAAAGGCCCAGATCTGGAAGTTTGCAAGTCCAGAAAGCTCTGGGATCTGGAGAGAGAAAGCAACATCCTGTTGTGACTCCTTGGAGGAAATGGCCTCCAGGGGCCAGGGGGGAAAACAGGAAGGGCCAGGCTGAGGAGGAAGTCCCGAGGGTGGGGCCGGGGGAAGAGGTGCCAACTCCAGCTCTTCTGTCCCTCCCTGCACTGGTGGGCCATGCTGAGAGAAGGCCAGCTAGGGCCGGTCCTGGGCTGCACTGGTGGGTCGGTCCCCGGCTGGCCACTGCTCACCCGAGAGCTAGGTGAGGGCCCCCCAGCTGCGTGGTGGAAGCTGAGCACGGGGGCTGGGGGGACAGAGTCTGCAGTCAGCCAGGACACAGATCGGACACTAGCCCTCTTCAGCCCACCCCTCAGTGCCAGGGGCCCTGAGCAAACTTCTCTCCCTCCATCCATGCCTTCTCGTTTCATTTACTGAGTCCTCATCCATGCCAGGCAACGGGGGCAGAACAGCAGGAGGCACAGAGGGCATACTCCTACCCCTTGTCCCTCGTCCACAGATGAGGAAACTGAGGCATGGGGACATTAAAATACACGCCCGGGGTTCCCCAGCAAGCGAATTCAAACGCTGGCTGCCTGACTGGTAACAGAAATGCTGAGGGAAAGGAGAGGCCCTCTCTCTGGGCAACCAGAGCAGTGAACACCTGGAGCCCAGCCCGAGTGGGGGAGCCCGGGCAGCTGGAGAGGTAGGCGGCTGACCCCTTCACACCTGCTGCCCTGATCGTGGGTGACTGCTTCTCACGATCTCACCGCCCCCCCATGCCTCCCCCACCCTCGCTCTCAGCTGTTGACCTTGTTTCCCACACTCCTGAACACAATCCAGTCTCTCAGAAGTGCTTCTGGATGCGTGGGCACATCCGCCCCCACCAGCATCTGCACCCACACGCTCTGCCTCCCTTGTCCTATGAGGCATGACTGCCCCCACTCCCGCCTCCATCGTGGGCCGGGCACGGGCGCCGGAGCCCAGCCCTCCGCTCGGCTCAAGGACACCGCTCCAGCAGGTCTCCCCGGGCCTCCTCTGTCTCCACAGCATCAGTTTCACCCTCTCCCCCAGCACCCCCATCAGTGAGCCAGCTCACTGCTCTTCCTCCTGTTTCCCTCAAACCTGTCATGATCCCACCTCCCCTGCTGCTCCCGTCCATTCCCTGTTCCCCTCTGCAGGGACGCTCCCCTCCTCCGGTTCCGCTGAAACCACTCCAATCTGGCTTTCACCCCCTCCTCCCACTCCATTGCAAATGCCCATCCAGATCTCCAGTGGCCTCCGCGGGGCTCAGTCTGCCACCACGGGCCCTCCCCACCGCATTGGACACAGTTTGGCGTTTCTCCCCCGAACAACTCTTTCTGATTGGCTTCCAGGCTTGTTGTGTTCAGCTGGTTCCCAGCAACCTCTCCGTGCTTTCCTTCTGGGTTTCTGCTTGTTCCTTCTTCCAGCCCCCAGTCTGGTCCTGGTCTCTGCACTCACTCCCCTGGCCATCTCTGGTCTTGCTGCTTTAAGCACCAGCTGTATGCTGATGACGGCCAAACCCCATACCTCCAGCCTGGACTTCAAACACCCAACTGTGGCTTCGACACCTCCTCCCTGGAACAGACAGCTCGAATCCAATGACCCGGTGAACCTGAGCTCCTTGCTTGCTGGAACCGTCCATTCTCCAAGGGCAGCCATCTCCCTGGGGGAGGGAGGGGTGAAAGCTGGCTCTTGGGGAGCAAAAGCTCTTAGATGCTGCAATGGTTTGTGACTCTTCAAAGGGCCAGAGTCCATAAACATATATGCATTATAGTATTATATAGTATTATCACTTAAATCCCAGTGTTAAAATTGCATAGGCAATAACTGGAGAAAAAAAAAGTCTAAAAACGCTCTTTCTGGGTGGGGAATAATGAAGAGAAGATAGAAACAGGGCTGCTCCAATTCGGGCTGCCCTTTCCGGTCGATGGCAATCCTGTCCTTCCATTGCTCTGGCCCAAACCTTGGAGGTGATGCTGCCTCCTCTCTTTTTCTCATGACCACAACCAATCCATCAAGAAACCCTGTCGGTTCTGCCTTCAAAACAGATCCAGAATCCACTAGTCCCCACCAGCCCCATGCTCTGAGCTGCCATGGTTTGTCATGTGCATCACTGCAACACCCTCCTAACTGGTCTCCCTGCCCCAGGTCCCTCAACACACAGCTAGCGTGATCCTTTGGTAGTCTAAGTCCGCTCATGTCCCTCTACCTCACAAGACACTCCAGAAGCTTCCCATCTCCCACAGTTCCTACAGTGACCCACCCTCCCCACTCCCCCTTTCTCTCCAGACCTCCTCCCCCATTCCTTTCTACCTCACTCGCTCTACTCCAGCCCCACAAGCCTCCTGGCTCAGCTTCAAACTCTCCAAGCACAGTTGCACCCCAGGGCCTTTGCACTGGCGATCCCCTATTCTTGGTATACTGCTACGCAAATAGCCACAGGGCTAAATCCCTCACCTTCCTCAAGTCTGTGCCCAGATGTCACCTCCTCAATCCATCTCCAACATTCCAGATAACCCTTGCTTCTCATGAACCTTTGTTTTCCTACCACTCATCATCCCCTAACATACAAGGTCATTTATCTACCGTTGCCTCTCTCCTTCTGCTAGATGCCAGCTCCCCAGTGGGATCTTTGTTTTGGTTACTGTTGGAGACCCAGCATGGGGACAGTGCCTGGCACATAGTCGATGTGTCTGAAACCCCCAGCCACCCACCCCAGTCAGGTTTCTGACTTTTCCCACACCACCTTTTTACTCACCCTTCCCTCTCTCTGAAAGGTGCCCCCAACACCATCCTTTCCACAGCTCTTTCTCACCCCCAGAACCCTCTCCAAGATCACTTCGTCTCTCTGGGTAGTCAGGAAGGCCCTGCCTGCCAGACAGGAAGGGAGCTTTTCCTCAAGAGTAGTGGGGACCTACGCAAGGGCCTTGAACTGGAGAGCAACGTGGCCGCACTCGTGCCTAGATGTGCACAGGACAGTGGATGGTGGGGGGGGGGGCAGCTGGAGGCAGAGGAGGGGGCCCAGGGACGGAGCTGGTGAGACACAAGAGGGCCTGGGGGAGGGGAGGGGTGTTGAGAAGGACTGGAGAGATGGCCCGGAGGGGAAAGGCCAGCCCTTGCCCCTAATTACGTGTGCGGGGTAAGGAGAAGAGGGGGGCAGGGACACAGCCAAGGTGTCTGATTTATGGAAAGGGGTAGGAGGCAAATGCTAGTCGAGTGCAGTGAATGAGCAGGGAGCACACAGTAGAGACGGGAAAGGAGGTTTTTGGTAGAAGCTTCTCTCTCCCCCGACTACAGCCCCCATCCCCATTCATGGGGGGCATTTTGTACCCCAAAACTTCTGGCCATAAAGGGAGAAGCCCATGGGGCTTTGGAGAAGGATTGGTGCTCCCCAGGGGGAACCCAGACCCCAGAACTGAATGAGGGGAGGGGCCCAAACAGGAGGGCTTTTCAGAATGCAGGCCTGCGGCCTCTACTCCAAAATTTACAGGGGAGCTTCCGGCCAGAAAGTCCACACTTGTCTCCCTGTCTGTGTGCCCTTGTTTGCCCAGAAAGATAAACAAGACAGGGAGCAGCCTCTGTGACATCACCTGGACTGCCGTGCTCAGCCCGGGGTGTGTTGGGCAGGAGAAGACAGAAGGCAGCTCCTAGGCAGGCACAGCTGTCCCACAGGACCACTCCCTGGAGGAGCCGGAGACGTTCAGGACTGCCTCATCCCACATTCTCACGCTGCACATGGGGAAACTGAGGCCCAGAGTGAGAATCAAGTTGTCATAGGGTACACCTGATTTTCTGAGGGGGGAACAGACTTCCCGGAAAGAACAACTTACTGATCTGATGGGAAGAGACTAATAATATCAGCGATATATATATATATATATATATACACACACATATATGTCCTTTCACCCCAAGAGTTCGGAGCACTGCACACTCATGATCTCATTTATCCACAAGCCCTCCCTCTGGGGTGGGTGGCAGGGCCATCTTGTGTAGACGTGTGACAATGCTCTGTCATTGCTCTCCCCTCCATAACCTTTCCTTCTTCAGCCTCTACTATATCCCCTTCTCCCCACCTAATTTAATTCAGCAAAGATTTAAGAGGCTCCCACTTGGTGCAAGTACTGGGCATTTGGGAAGCTTCTGGATTTCCCCAGGGCCAAAGTCATTATCCCGTCTTCTATGGTTTCACAGCACTCTGTTCAGATCCACACTGTACACAGATCATATTGTTTCTATATATCTACAGTCCTGGGCTTGGTCTTACTCCAGCTTGTATTCTTTCTTAGTACCTAGGCCAGGGCCTGGCATTCCAGAGCCTGGAGAAATGCTTTCCCAGGGCAAAGTTATCCCTGAATGTGCCCTGAGCATCCCTCCATTAGTGCCCTTGACCCACTGAATGCCAATTACCCAGAGGAGGAGCCCAGAGCAGAGATCCTGTATTTGCAGTGCCTAGCTCACAGTAGCTACTCAGTGTTTGCTAAATGGATCAATTTAAAAAAATGAATGAGGATGAAAATAGTAATGGACCATCCTTGCCTTTAAAGGAGCTTCCAACCCATTGCATAGGGGGAGAGGTGGGCAGAGAGCAGATTGTAGAGATATACAAACACCACTCAAGTGGATAATTCCATCAGGGCTGAGGCTACAGAAAAGGAGAGTTCAAACTCACCTGGGAGAATCAGGGATGGCTCCTTGGAAGAAGTGGCTTTTGAGATGGAGCTTTGAAGGGTGGAAACACATGGCAGAAATTCAGGAACAGTTTTTAACTGAGGGCAGGACAAGGAGGGCAGGGTCCACGTACTGGGGAGGACTCTGTTTCAGGCAAAGTTTCCTGTACCTGACTCCACAGGCTGTGGGGAGGCGATCAAGGCCTTGGGGGCGTGGGGGCTGGCCAGAGAGCTGGGGAGCAGCACGAGGGAGAGAGGGAGGGCACTGGGTTGGAATGGAGGAGGGTGGCAACTGGTTTGGAGCTGCTGAGGACGTGGAAGCAGAGGGTTGGGAGTGTCTGACTGAGGGAGGCAGCTGCCAGGGTTACCATGTGGGTGTGAGAGGGTCCACAGAGAAAGGGTCTGAAGGCTCTGAAACTGATCCGGTGTGGGGGAAGAGCAGTCAGCAGGAGGCTTTGGGGACCTGATCTAGAGCTTGGGAGAGGGATGGGGCCTTAACAGGCTCGGTATGGTCACAGGGAGGAGCTGCTCTAAGGCAGATAATGAATTTACTCCACTGGGGGAGGGCAATGCTTCACTGAGGCAGATGCCAGCCTGGGAGGGAGGTCAGGGCCCCAGAGATGGAGTTGGGAGTTAGGCTGAAGCGGTGGGAGTGCATGAGCTCACACGGGAGAGTGTGGGGTGAGAAAGCAGATGACCGCTGAGGACAAAGTCTTGGGGGACACCCACAGTTGGGGGGCAGGAAGAGAGAGGATCCAGGAGGAAATGGAGCAGCCAGAGAATCAGGAGTGGGGGGGGTGGGGGTCCCACTCTTTTCCAGGGCTGCCCCACCTCTGTTCCCCCGTTATCTCCCATGAGCTGGGCCAAACTGGGCTGAAGGGCAGAAGCAGGGGCCTGCCCAGCCTCCAGAAAGCTCCAAAGTGAAAGAAAGCAAAGCCTAGTGGTTGAAGGCTTAGACTCTAGAACAGGTCAGAGCTGGGTGGGACTCCCAACTGCCCCCATCCCTCAACTCTCTTGGCTTTGTGACCTCAGGCAAGCCATACCCTCTCTGATCCTCAGCTTCTTCACCTTCAGGAGGGAATCACAACCAGACTTCATGGGGCTGCTGTGACGACCCAATGGGGTAATGCTTGTTATGCACTTGGCACTTGGGCCGTCAAGCCCTCAGAGTTCAATAAACGGTGGCAGCTGCTGATACAATTATTACAAGGCCAGGACTGGATTCTGGCGCTTGGTCTGGGCAGCCCAAGGAGCCCAGCACCCCAACGAGCCTTTAAGAGAGAAGGGGCCAGGTGACCTGAACTCGCGCAGCTCCCGGAGTGCTGGGCCTCTCCTATGATCTCCCAAGTGCAGAGCCAGACTACCTGGACTGGCGGCAGTCACAGCTCTCTCGGTGCTGATAACCCTTTCACCTGCTGAGAACTAGGACCCCACCCCCACTGCAGTCTTCAACTCCAGCTGGGGCCTCAGTCCAGTGTTGGGGCTCCTTCAGGGCATGTCGCGGCCCCCACCTAGGCACTGGGTGCACTCGCCCCTCTCGCCCCCCAGCCCCAGGGCGGGGGCAGGCGCGTCCTCTCCAGCACACGGTAATTCACCAGCTCACGCGGGCTCCCCGGCGGCGCCCCCTCCGCGCATGCGCATCTCCGCCCCGGCCCCGGCCCCGGCCCCCGCCCCCGCCCCCGCCCCCGCCCCCGCCCCCGCCCCGCGGGAGACTCCGGGCGCTCTGGGTGGGTCGGTCCAAGTTGGTGAGAAGAGCAGCCGCGCTGGGGGCGCCCGTCGCGGGGCAGTGGCGGCCCGGAGTCCAGGGCCTCGTCCCCCGCCCCCCAAGGATTCTGCAGCTGGCGCCCACCCCAGGGCCTTCTGCGCGGCCCTGCAGGAGCAGGAGCGCGGGGGGCAGAGTGACGCCGGCTGTGATGGGGGCTTACGGAGCGGGCCAAGGTCTTGAGTCGGTGGGTGCCGGCTCCTGTCCCTCATACACCAACGCCTGTGCCCGGGACTTCTCAAAGCCTCAGTTTCCCCTTCTTAGCCCCAGGCTAAGGGATCACATTTACTGGACCCTGGACACAGGTTAATCGAACCCGTGGGTCGCATGCCTGTCTGTGCAGCCTAAGTTGGGCGGGAAGAAGAGACGTGTTTCCCCAGGGTCTGGGGGGACACTTACTCTGACCCCATCTTACCCGGACCGAGGCGGGGGCTCCGTGGGAGGAGCGGGGCTTTACTGAAGCAGCCCCTCTACCAGCTGGGCTTAGGTCTGGGGTCTCACAGTTGCAGGCCGGAGCCGTCTAGCCCTGGGAGGCCCCTATTAACTAGGCCACCGCTGGGGGTGGGTGGTGGCGGCTGAAGCTGACCGGCTTGGGTCTCTGGAGGAGGTGGCCACAAGGGCCAGGGCTTTGAACAAACCACGGAAGGCTTCTGCAATATCAAAAGAGCTCTTAGTCACTAATATATGGGGGGAAGGGGGCCGTTGGTGAAAGAGCCTCTGCTTGGTTCCCATCAGCGGAGGATCAAAAAGCATTTGGTCAAAGAACCCTTAAATACCTTGAAAGGCAGGTGAAGCCTGTTCGGTAGCCTCCAAAAGGTACTGAAACGCTGGTCTGAGCTGCAGGCAAGCTGGCGCCAACCACAGCAAGTGCTGGGGGAGGTGGCCGCTGAGCGGGAGGGAGAAATGGTGGGGTTAGACCGCCAGCCCACCCCTACCTGATCCCAAGAATCCCTGAGGGGAGGTGGTAGGGCGGAAAACTGGGCACAGACTGTCAGAGTTGGAAGCAACCTTGTAGGCCTCTGAACCAGGGATTTTAATCTGAAACCTGTAGGACCCCCTCCCACCCAATTATGGGCAAAATATTGTGTCTATATTTGAATATGAATTTTTCTAGGGAGGGGGAGGTCCATGGAGTTCATTAGATTCCCAAAGGCGAATCAAGGCGGAATCGAGATTAAAAACCAATATCCTTGTAGTATAGACTGGTAAACTAAGGCTCAGAAGAATCGAGCGATTTACCCCAGGTCACTCAGCTTGTAATTGGCAAGCCAAGGTGCTTCTACAGTACATCCTGATAAGGGCATCTCACTGGATCCCATGGCTCTCAACCTATGTCAGGGTCCCAGAACTGCCCAAGACTGAGAGGTAGGGGGTATCTGAAAACAGAGGCCTAAGGCCAAGAATCTGACTGAGGCTGGGGCTATCCCACACAGCAGCTGGCAAGGAGAAGGGGCACCAGCTTTCATCTTTTGGAGTTTGAGGGGCTGAGCCAAGCACATGAGGGAGGAGTGGGTGGCAGGGTGACAACAGAGAGAGAGGAGGTTTCAGGGAGAAAGGATGTGAGTGGGGTTGGGAGTGCAGAAGGGGCTTCTGGCCCTGAAGCATGACCTGAGGATACAGAATGGGGACCCAGGGCTATGGAAGGTCAGCTTGGGGCAGAGACCTTGGTGCCCGGGAGGTGTCAGGTGCCTTGGTGCAAGGGAGCCAAGAAAGAGACCCAGCCCTTGCCTTGCTATCTCCCCAGTATATTCTCCATCCCCACGTGGTGCCATTACAGTCCTATTTTATGGATGAGAAAACTGAGTCCCAGAGATGTCAAGTCACTGGCCAAAGCCAAACAGCTAGATGGTGGCAGAGGCAAGACCAGAGTTTAAGTCTAGGATTCTTCCCTGGATGCTGGATGCCTCTTTAGTATCAGGTCTTCAAAGTGGGGGTCAGCAGAAGTGTGACACGCATGCCGAGGCCTTGGGTAAGCCTCTGAGATTCAGTGGTCCCTGGGTCTGGGGACAAGAGGTGATTGATCTGCAAGCATTGACTCAGTCTCCATTGGGACGAGGTGGGCATAGGAATGGCCAGAGCTGCCTTCTAGAACTTCGTTGTTCTGTCCTTCCTGGGGAGGTGTTCATGTTATGCTTCTACCTGCTGTTGCCCTTCACAGCTGTCTTCCGGCTGGTCTCCGCCTGTCCCTCCTGGATCCAGCAAATGCTCAGCCTGAGCCTCTCACCACACGGATGGTGATAAGGAGAGAGGTGTGTTTGCTCTGTCTTGTTAGCTGCACAAACAGCTTCTTCATCATTTTTATTAATAATTCAGCCCGTGGTGAGGGGGGCAGGGTAGGGGGTACAGGAGCTGTGGGGAGACAGCAGCATTGGAGACCATGCCAGGTAGAGGCTGAGGGGAACCCAGGAGCCCTGCCTCCAGCCGTGGCCTAGCAACAGAGCCCGGCAGCCTCAGGGGCCCTGTTTAGGAGAGTGCGGGCCTGGTCTCTCTGCTCCAGAGGGACAGAACGTCCGTCTCTCCCTCCTCTGTTCCTCCAGAAGCCGACCCAGGACACCTGGGCCCTGATGACCACACCAGATCGGAAATAGGCCTGAGGGGCCCACAGTATTCAGTGGGGCATTCCTTGGGGAGCCAGGTGCTACCAGCATTTCCTGCCACATCACGGAACCCAGGACAAAGAAGCTGGCAGTGTCACAGAATGAGAAGCTTTCTCTGGGCCCCCCTCTACGGGGTGGAGGGGGGTTGGGGGGGGGGAGGATGGGAAGGGGAGGGGCAGAGCGCCAAAGGCCCAGGCCCTCACCTTAGAGGGCCACGACCTGTAGTCAGAACTAGGGTTATTCCCACCCTCTGATCTCTTTTCTCAGAGGACCTGCTCACTTCCCGCACACTTCATTTCCTGCCTGCGCCCAGTCCTCCGTGAGTGCTCAGAAGACAGGGACTCACAGTGGGCTTGGCTCTTGTCGATGCTCCCCCAGGAGAGAGTAGCCTTCAAATGCAGCTGAATGGTTCGAGGTCAGACGTCTAGAAGAGCTTTCTTGAGAGGCAAAACATGGTAACGAGGAGTAGGTTCGAGATCCATCAGGAATAAGTTCTATGTTCCAAGTATCATTTTAAGTGCCTTACTGGTATCATCTCGCTTACTCTTTATAATAGTCAACAGGTGGTATTTTTATCTCCATGGTATGGATGAGGACCGAGGCCCAGGAGTGTCAAGTGATCTGCCTGGGGTCACACAGCTATGAATGGCAGGGCCACGTAAATCTGTATTCTTTTCTCTTCCCAATGATTCTGCATCCCCTAGACTGAAGTGAATGAGACCCAGAGAAAGGGTGTCTTCAAACCTTTTCCTGTGTCGATGCAGGCAGGAAGTAAAACCCACTGAGGTTCCCAATGCCCCAGAGCCTCGGTCTCCACAGCAACATCTCATGGGATTTATCTAGTATGTCTGAGGGACTGTCCATCTCTGACGTTCTGGAACAATGACTGTCTACTGCCTCCTGGGAGTGAGTGAGTTTGGGATTTTTATGTTTGAAAGGGACAGGCTGTAAGATCTCAGATGGGGGAGAGCACTGAGTTTGCTCATGAATCTCATAGTGGTTGGCAAAAGGCTGGAGCCAGGACCAAGGGTCTCCTCCCGATTCTCTTGCCAGCTCCCTGTGCTGCTAGCTCTGGGAGCTCCCTGGCCAGTTCTTTCCCCCTATAGAGGCCTTGTCTTCACCATCTGTCACCCCAGTGGTGGCCTCTCAGAGGTCCTCTCCCCACCAACTCTAAAAACTCCATGATTCTAAATGCTTATAAAGATCTGTTGAGTTGCCATGATGAATTCTGCTGTCCCAATCTGGACTCTCAGGTTGATAGATGGGGAGATTCCTGAGCAGGGAACCTTTCTGTGTGGAGCCCACTGATGACATGAGGTAGGGGTGGGAAGGGGCGGACTATTTGGTCTTTACTAGCTGGGCACTGAGAGAGGGAACTGGGGATGGGAGCAGGAAGAAGTCAAGATTGGAGACCCTGGAGTCCCAGCCTTTTGGCTTGGCTTCCTGGGGTTTGCCAAAAAACGGTATATGGATATATCCTAGATTCTTGGCTGCATATGGGTGGGGATGTCTGCAGGGTATACAAAACATAATAGCCTTTCACCAAGGGGTGAGGGCTGAGATTTCTGGCCAGGGACTAATTATGGGCTGAAATCTATGACTGCCTTTTTTTTTTTTTTTTCTTCCTTCCATTTTTAATTAGAACGTTCAATCCAAGGAAATCTGTTCTCCACCGGAACACTCTTTATGGTGGTTTGCTTGGGGGAATTTCCTTATCTGTTTCTCAACCGAAAAGCCGTGGGTGGAGGTGAGTGTGTGCCTGCGCACGAGTGTGTGTGTGTGTGTGTGTGTGTGTGTGTGCGCGCATGTAATAGGCTCCATGCAAGTTCAAGAGTATGGGGTGTGTGTGTGAGTGAGTATTGGGGGAGACTTGAGACAAAGGCTGTGGGTGCTGGCTGCCTCCCGTGTTGGGGGAAGATGGAGGTGTGGTTGGGTGTGAGCTGTGCCGTACAGTCAGTTAAGTGGGTTTCTCCGGGTGGGATTAGGAATCCTTGATTTTACAAAGCCTGGCTCACCTTCCAACTTCATTCTCAGTGGAGGGGAGGGCAGGATGCTGCAGCGGGGCTAGGAGTTTTGCCCTCCTGCCTACCCCTTTCAGTTTAGGGTAGGGGCAGGCCCGTTGCAGAGCAGGAGTACTGCCGCAGTGTTCGTATCTCTTGTGTTTGTGTGCCGGTGTATGTGTGTGTAGAGGGAGGTGGTGGTGTAGTGGACTAGGTATGTAGGTGTGTGCTGGGAGGTCTCCGTACCTCAAACCACCAAGAGTTCATTCAGTTCCAGGCTTTGAAAATTGGGGGGAGAATTTCTCCTCCCTGCCCCAGAATCAAACATTTCCAATTCTAGGGTTCACCTGATTTGGGCTGTGCGGACCTGCCAGAGGCGCTGAGAGAGCCAAGGGAGCCCCAGGGTTGGAAGAAGGAGGGATTTCTTTCTTACCCACTGAAGTGCTGGGGTCAAGGAAAGGAAAGGGGGGTGGAGTGGAGGAGCGATGCAGGAGAGGGAGGAACAGAGGCCGAAAGGTCTGCGGCTGGGTTAAGTGAAGAGGGTCGCTAGGCCTCGTCCCCCACTGAGGGTGGCGATCCTGGTCCTTTCTGCGGCAGCTGTGTTCAAATTCGGGGAGATGGCCAGAGTAGACGGACCCAGGCTCAGCGCTGACAAAACATCCACTCCTGGTTTTTGCACACACCAGCCCGACTTCCCGGGACCGCCGCGGTGTCGAGTCCCGAGCTGACGCCCTCCAGCCGCCATTAGGCGGAAAACCCGGAGTGGCTTTCCACGCCTCTTGGAACGGAGTCAAAGGGCACCTCGGAGGAGGTGGCCAGCCACCCAGCCCCGCCCGGTTCGAAGCCGCTGCCATCAGAGGCGCCCCGGCCGGGCTGGTCGCGCCGTGCGGCAGGACCCGCAAGCTCGCAGGGCCCACCCGAGGGCTCCGTGCCCTCCCCGCGGGGGCTGCGGGCGGGGCGCGCGGGGCGGCGTTGGTGCCCTCGGGGCGGCTCCGGGCGGCGGCGGGCGCAGGGCTGCAGTGCGGCGCGCGGCCGGCAGCGGGCAGCAGCGGGCGCAGGCAGCCGCGGTGGCAGTGGCAGCGGGCGGGCGGCGCCGGCGGTGCCCCGGGCGCGCTCACACACACACACACACACATACACGGTCTCGTACACACTCACACACGCTCCGGCGCGCACACGCGGCGCGCAGGCCAGAGGGAGGAGGCTCGGCGCGGCTCGGCGGCAGCGGCAGCGGCAGCGTGCTCGGCGGGCGGGCGGGAGGGCTGGCGGGCGGCCCCCGCTCCCCGGCTCCGCGGCTCGGTGCAGCCCGCGCGGCCCCCGCCCTCGGACCCGCCCCCGGGGGTCGCCCGGCCCCATGCCCTGCAGCGGCGGCGGAGCAGCGCGCGGCCGCGGGCGGCTCTGAGGAGCCCGGAGGGAGCCGGCGACTAGGGGACCATGTACCGGGACCCGGAGGCGGCCAGCCCAGGTAAGCGCGGCCCCGCGCGGGCTGGGGCGCCCCGCACCGGCAGGCAGGACGGCGGCAGCGCCCGGCGCCGTCTCGGAGCCCCAGCCCGGGGCTGCTGTCCACAGGAGCCGCACAGACTCCCCCCCCCCCCCAACCCCGCCCCGGGGTCATCCCAGCACCGGGGGCGCGGGCTTGAGGGGCAGCGGCTCGGACCCCGGCCCCCGCAGTCCGGGCGCTGCCAGGCTTGATGCCCGGCGCCGGCTTCGCAGTGTCCCCACAAGGACCTCCTCCCCCCCTCCCCCAGCAGCCCAAGGACAACGTGTGTGGCGGAGCGAGGAGCCACTGTCCCCGCGGGAACCGGGCAGTGCCCTCAGAGGCACCCCCGGGTCCCCAGCACCGGTGCCCACGGGTGCCAGCGCTGCGGGACCCCAGGGCAAGGATCCCAGGCAGCTTTGGGCCAAGGTTGTGGGCACCGGGGAGCAGAGTGACATCGGCGGTGCCAACTGTGAATTGAGAGGGTGCCAAGGGGCAAGTGGGAATCTGGTGCAGCAGCAGGGGAGGGGGCCTCCGGAGAGGGAGGGAGGGTGGGGAACGGCAGGAGCGTTGACGCGGGGTTGGCGGGGGGGGGGGGGGGGGGGGGGGGAGACAGGAGTACCTGAAGGGAAAGAGAGCAGAGATTGGTGAGAATGGGGGTGCCAGGGGAATGTGCTCCTGGGTTTGGGTAGGGGGAGAGCAAAGATCCCCAAACTCACTCCAGTCCTGTCAGGGGAGGGAGGGGGAGGGGCCGGCTCCTTTGCATCTCTCCCGAGGGAGCCGGGGAGTGGCCTGGGAGCCCACTGTCTGCTTGCTATCCTCCAAGCCCTGGCGAGGAATCTTTCCTCCTTCCTCTGGAAATTGCTCTGCCATTTCCTCCTTGGCTCCTGACGCCTCCTCACACAGTGCCCACCTGTAGGCAGGTCCCCTGCAGCTCCTGCTCAGGCTGTCTCAGCTCCCACCTGGGGTACCCCACCCCAGACCCAGCACCCCCCAGTCTGCCAGCTCTGGCAGCGGGATCTCTGCTTCTGGTTTTCTCTCTGATGCTAAAACAAGGTACCCCAGGCTGAGAACTTGCTCCCAAATGAAGGGCCTCCAGGCTTACTGCTGCTGACCTCCCAGGGTTGGGGGTGCTCCAGGAAGGGACAGCTCTAAGGCCCTCTGCAGAAGGGACCTTGAGCCCCCAAGGATTTTGAGGGCAGTCCAGGGGACACCAGCTTTGTCCACTCTTGTCCCAGCCCCACATTTGTTCTCCCTCTAGGGGCAGCCTCAGCCTGTCCCTGCCTCCTGAGGAGCCGGACCCTCACCCCCATCAAATCATCACCGCCTTCTGAGTCCACTGAGGAGGACCTACTGGTGCCAGGCACTGCACTCACTCAGCGCTTGGGGATAAGGGTGAGAGAGACTCGGTCTCCCTCTCCGGAACCTCTTGCCCATCCATGAATGTCCTCTAGGTGATGGCTGAAGGGACATGGCTCTTGGAGACCCCTCCCTTCCTCTGCCTGAACCCAGGTCACCAACCCTGGCACCTTCCCTCATGAGGCTGCCACCTTCCAGCGCTCGGACCCAGGGCAGAGGCAGTCTCTGGCCGGGATCACCCTCTCAGAAACCAAGCGCTTAGTTCAAAGGCCAGCTCTCGGGTACGAGGTTGGAAGGAAGGGGAGATGCAGTGAGGACACTCCCTTTACCTCTGCCCTGCCAGGCTGACAGCCTCCCTTTCCTCTTAGCCCAATGGCCTGGGTCCCTGCCCTCATCCCCTCTCCCTCCCCCCCCCTTTCCTCCCACGCCTGGGCACCATGACATCACTGCTCCTCGGAGCACCTCTGCCCTCTCCATGGAGGCCAACTTGACATGCTTGGCATCTTCTGGGCAAAGGGCCTGCAACCCAGTGCTGCCCCTGGCATCCTGGCAGCCCCTATGGGGCATCTCCCTCTTCCGCCCTCCTCCCCAACAGGCCTCCCTATGGGGTGGAAACCTGTCTTGCCCAGTTGCGGTTGCAGGGCCCACCAGTGCCAGGGGCAGGGGCAGGGGCAGGGCAGCACTGACCAACCCGACCCAGAACAGACTGGGCCTGGGGTTCACTTCCCTCTGGTGTGGCCCCTGGACTGGATGGGGTCAGAAATAGGCTGGAGAGGGCAGAGTCTGCTTTTGATCCTGGGTCCTCCGGGGCTCTCTGAGGGTCCAGAATCATCAATCTGGCCTCTGTACCCCAGCCCCCCGGCATCCCCGCCCACCTCCTAGAATCCCTACAGCTCCAGGCCAGACTAGGCATTCCTTCCAACCCCAGCTCCCCTCAGGCCCCCTAGACTCTGCTCCCCCAGGCAGGGCTATGTGCCCCCCATTTCTGTCCCCCACCTCCCCTTTGGCTGGCACCTGGTAGGAGTGAGATATGCAAACTGATGCCTGTGTGATTCAGGCCCCCCCTCCTGGTCCCCCAGGGGCCAGTGCCTTGTCTGTTCTGATCTCCTCATCCCGCTCCCAGGGAACACCTGTGGCCCAATCGGTTTTTTTTACAGTTTTCCCTCTCCTGTGCTCTGCTCTCCCGCGTTCCAGGCCGGTTCCAGAGTGTCGCTGACGTACTCCTTCCCTCAGCCCACTCACCCTGGTCTCCACAGGGTTCAGCCTGCTGGCTAAGACCCTGTCCACAGTTCCCTACCCACCTGGGCCCCTGGCCCCTTCTGGGATCTAGCTCAGCTTAAGCAAGGGACTGTGGGAAAAAGCCAGAGCCCAGTGAAGAACGAAGACCAGCCCCCCTCCCATACACCCCCCCTTGGCTTCTGCTCCAGATTCTGTCCAGCCTCCCCCAAGCTGCCATGCCTGCAACTTCCTCTCTGTCCCCTCCCTGAGGCAGGCGGCCCTCTCCCTGCCCTCAACCCTCCTCCTGTGTTCATCCTGAAGCTGCCCTGGCCAGGCCTCCCTGTGTCCCTTCGACCCAGGCCCCAGGCCGGGCAGGGCCTCAGCAGGCCTGCAGGGGTCAGCGTTGCAGTGGGCAGGCAAGGCAGTTTCAGGGAGGGAGGAAGGGAAGGAGAGGTGACCTTGCAGGGAGTGAGCGAACAAGGCCAGAGAGGGAAAGTCTGGGCCAGTGCAGCAGAGCTGGGAGAGAGGTCAGGTCCTGAGGCTGCCTGCCTTGCCCCCAGCCCTCTGTGAGCTTGTCCCTGGGGGTAGCAGTGCTTGAAGTGTTGTCTGTCCCACCTGTTAGTGGGCTCTGCCCTCTACCAGCAACTCTTCCAGAAAGGCCATTCTCAGGAGCACAGGGGACACATGGGGCATGCATGGGGCAGGGGGCCTTGGCACAGCGGATCTCCTCTCTCAAGGCAGAGGGATCCATAAGGTTGTCCAGGCCAACCCTCTACCTGCTGGGCACAAGTTAAGAACAGAGGCCATTGGGTGGTGTGTAGGGCAGGAGTTAAGGGGTATGGCTGAAAGGGCCACCAGGATTAGGGAGGAGGGCTGGGGTATGGGAAGGTCCAATGAGACCTGACTTTGTCTGACCGGTTGGTTCACTGTCAAACTCCTCCCCCGACCCCCATCTACGCCCCAACCCCCCAAGCCCCACCTGCACAGGCCCAGACCTCCCTTTCATCTCAGGCTTGGATCCAGGTCTAGGGCTGAAGAGCCCACGGTCTCCCAACAGGCCATGGCCAAGAGGGGTGGGGGCTGGGGCTGGGCGGGTCTGAAACCCTGGGTGAGAGGGATGGCTTCTGTGGGCTTGGGCCAGGGTAGCCGGTGCCCCCAAGCTGCATGTGACTGTGGAGACACAACCCTCCTAGGCCTTGGGTCACGCATGCTCTTAGGTGGCTTTGTGAGAACAGCTTGACCAGCGGGCTGGGTACTTGAGAACTGGGGGCCAGTGGGGAGGGAGATAGCCTCAAAGCCCCTCCTGGTGGGGGAAGAGAGGCTAGAGCGAGCCCTGCCCCTGACTGACCCCAAGCTCAGGCCCAAGGGGCCCTGAAGGCAACATAGCCTAGCAGCGAAGGGCTGCCCCCTCTCACCACCCCCTGCCAGCCCAGCTGTTGCAGGAGGCCTTGAGGGAAAGGCAGGGGAGGAGTGGGTGGCTCCTTCCCTCTGGCACCCCTCCTTTCCTCCCACCCCCACTCCCCGCCCACCCTCTATTCTCTGAGGGACTTTGAATCCTTATTGAATCTGATGGACCGTTTTCAATAACTGCTTCCCCCAGGGGAGCCAGGCTGTGAACGGCAGGGATAGGAGCAGTGAGGGGGGGGCCTCTTGGGGGGAGGGCAGCGGGAGGCTGAGTCCTGAGCCAGGGACGCTTGGCTGGAAGGGGCATCACTAGGACAGTCCCCTCAGAGGTCCCATTGCTCCCCGGGGGTGCACGGGCAGCTCTGCGTGGATCCGGCTCCCTGCTCCGTGGGCAGTGCCCGGCAGGTGGCACGTGAGGCTGGTGAGGTCAGCTCCCTCTGTTGTGGCGGTCACTGGTCTGGCCAGGTGCCGGAGCCAGCCGGTGCCAGGCCCAGCCCGGGTGCCCGCCTGCCTTGCAAAGGGAACCCCAGCCGGTGGTGCCAGGAGGGTTGTGCCAGTTCCGTGGATATGGAAGTGCCTGACCTTCCAGGCAGTAGGGGCAGCCTGGCTGGGTCCTGTCCAATTTGCGTCTGGAGGGCAGGGCTTTGGTCTCACCCAGCAGCATTCCCCAAGGGCTGGAACGGAGTTGGCAGAAGACAGCATGGGACCTGTGGAAGGGGCTGGACGGTGCCCAGAGCCTGCGCCTGGAATTCCGGACCCAGCTGGTTTGGGAGGTGGGCCGGCACGTCGGGCCTGCTCTGGGGGGCTCTGTAGCTTCCACCTGGAGGGCCCTGTTGGAAGAGGTGTGTCTCCTGTGGGCAGGGGGCTGGGTCGGGAGCTGACTTGTATCAGGAGCCGTGGTGTTTGGCGAACGGATGTCTTGTCATTGAACCGGCCGGGCCACGGGCCCTGGGGCAGAGGGAGGGCAGGGCCCGAGGGGGAAAGCTCGTGTGTGCGAGTTCTGGTGCCGGCTGAACTCGGTCATAGCCGCGCTCGCTTGCTCGCTCGCTCGCTCCGTCTGAGTGCCGGCCGTAAACAGCAGCTAATGAGTGTATTTGTAGTTAGGTGCAGGAGGTGCGCGGGGAGCTGTGATGAGAAGCAGCGGGGAGGGCGCCTCCCCTGGCCCAATCCCCAGCCTGGCGGGCCGATGCCCCCCAGGGGCCCTGCCTGCCCCCTGCCACACCCTCCCACCTGCCAGCCGGCTGCCTCTTGAGGCTTCCATCTGCCGGGGCAGGGAGGTCCTCACCTGGCTGTGTGCACAGCGTGCACAGGTGTGGATGGGAGGCTGTGGGAGCTTTGGTGTGTACAGATCCGGGCATTTCCAAGACAGCATGTGTGTCTGTCAGCGTGTGTGTGTGTTTGTGTGTGCGTACTATGTCTGATTCTGTGCGTGTGCACACAGCCCTCCCCCAGAGCCCCGAGAGGAGGGCCGCCCCCACCCCCATCTTGGTAGTGGCCCTGCTCCTTTGATGTCCTTCTCAGAGTGCAAGAAGCTGGGGGCTCTCGGCAGGCTGGGCGGGGGAAGGGGGAGACCCGTTGTGCCCATCAGAGGAGACAGGAGGCAGAGGTCTGAGCCCCAGCCCCAGGGGGCGCCTATAGTTGCTACTAGCATCCGAGAAAGGAGAGAACTTGGCGCCTGCAGAGCCCAGCCAGCTCTCTGGTTCTAGAGCCCTCAGGAGCCCCAGGAATGAGAGAGCAGGGCTGCCAGGCCCGGGGCGGTGGCGGGGGGGTGGAGGCGGGTCAGCCCTAGTAGGTGGGGGTCCCACGGTGCTGGCTGGTGAAGGGTGTACCCTGCCCCCAGCCGGTGTGGGGCAGTGTGGGGTGTGGGCAGCCACAAGGGGTGCCCACGTGAGGCCCTGCATGAGGGGAGCAGAGAGGAGAACTCTGTGGCTAATGTGTCCAATTAAATTACTTCCAACCCTGCGGCGGCAGCTGCTCCCGGTGGGGCCCTGGGTACAAATTGGATCCGTCTCATTACCACGGGGGGTGTCAGTGGGGCCAGAGAGCGGTCGGTGGCCAGCTCAGCCAGCACACGGCAGGCCTTCTCCCCCTTGCTCAGCCTGGGCCCGCTCCAGCCCCCTGGCGCATTTGCCCACTCCAGTACCCCTCAGGCTGCCAGGGGCAGGGGGCAGGATGGTCAGGAGGCACGCAGGGCCTGGCAAACCTCCCAGCCCTCACTCCCTTTCTCCAGGAATGGGGGTTTCACGCTCTGTAGGGGGTCCAGCCTCAGGAAGCCCTTCTCAGGTCACCCGACCCACCCTGTTCCCTCCCTTGATAACAGGAGCACCATAATAATAGCAGGTTCTTACTTGGGGAGCACTCAGGATGTGCTAAGCACGTCATGTATGTGCCGCAGGGGGTGGCTTGCTTTTAGCTAGGTCTCTGGGGTCCAACAGCTAGCCATCTGTTTGAACCTTGGCAGAGATACTTGCTGCTCTGTCCCTGGAGCAAGTCACTCCTCTCTTCTGGCTTCGGTTTCTTTCTCTGTTAAATGGGTCTGATGATGGTTCTTATTTCACAGGGTTGGAGGATGAGGCGAGGTAAGGCGGGAAACATCTTTAGCAGAGAGCCCAGCACATAGTAAACACTCAGCCAATGACGGCTGTTATCAACCTTATCCTGCACCAAGTGATTGATGTCTGGCATGAGGGTTCCGGAAGCTCCAAGGAGGACATGCCTGCTTCAGCTGTGGTGGAGGAGGAGTCGGGGAGGGCTTCCCTGAGGTGGTGTCAGTCGGTTACCTTCAGAACAGCAAACACGTGTTGAATAATTCCTACGTGCCAGGTGCTGTTCTAAGCACATGACATACGTTAGCTCTTCCATCCTCCGACCAACCTGGGAAGGGGAAACTTGCAGTTAGAAGTCAGCTGGGGCTTCCAGCAAACACCAGCAGACCCAAGAGCATGAGCTTGGAGGGCCTTGGGTTTTGAAGGAAGAATAAGAGCTTGCCACATGACCGGCAGGGGTGAGGCATTTGGTGCCATGGGGACAGCATGTGCCATGGCCCAGAAGCAGGGTCTCGTTCCATGGGGGCTTGAATGGGGCTAGAAGAGAGGCCTTTGGGGGGCAGTAGCAGGAGGTGAGCCTTGGGAAAGGTGGGCTGGGCCAGATTATGAAGGTCTTGGCATTCAGAAACAGGAAAACTGGATTTTTTCTTTTTTTAACGAGGACCATGAAGAGCCATGGATGACTTTCAAGCCCATCTCTATACTGTAAAGAACTTGAACTCTGCAGCAGTGTGGAGGGTAGGAAGCCTGAAGGCAGGCAGGTACATGGAGCTGGAGTCCCAGGTTAATTCATCTGTCCCCACCTTTGCCCAGCCCCTCCTGGGTCTCTCCCCTGCACAGGGCTGAGTCCGAGACACCACACCAGGACGTCTGCAGCTTTCAGCTGGACAGGGACCCTGCCCTCGGAAAGCTTGTGGCAGGTAATGGGCTGTCAGGGGGGCACCAGGTGAAGATAGGTATGCATGGGCACACCCCGGGGGCTTACCTAGGGACATGGGGTATCAGAGACAGCCTTCTAGAGAAGGATACAGCGCCCAGGTGGGCAGGTCCAGGGCCCAGTGGACACAAATCCATGCCCCTGGGGATTGAATCAGCACCCCACCCCACACCATGGGTATCAGGGCCAGGCCCTGGGGGAGCCACACAGCTCACACTCCAGCTGCCAGCCGGGAGCTCCAGAGCCCCACCAGAGCCAACCTGTCTCCACGGCAACTGGGCAGGCCCCTCCCTTTCCATGCCCACGGCCCCTGGCACAGGGGCCCATTCCCAGCAAGGCTTGGGTACGTCTTCCCACTTCCCTGGGGGCTCGTCCCAGGGCAAACGCCCTCACCCCCAGGTGCCGGCAGCACACAGACATGTTGGTTTTTGGGTCCATGTGCACACGTGATGTGGATGTGTGCAGGAAGCAGGGAGGCCGGGATGGTCTACCTTGCCCGCCCACCTGAACTGGGGATTCGTTCCCCTGGGGATTTGGGTCAGATGGGCACTAAAAGAGCATAATGCCAGGCTGAACCGTCGGCCCCTGCCTCAGGGATCAGGGTGAGGAAGGCAGCCCAGAGAAGGAGCAGTAAGGAGGGAACAGGCAGGTCAGGGAAGGTGGCAGGGGAGAATCTCCTAGCAGGGCCTGGCAGGTCCATAGATCACCTTGTCCTTCACATTCGGCATTTCTTATCATCTTCACGGCAGCCCTGTGAGGGAGAGATCGCCCCCACTGTTGTACAGGTGAGGAGCCCGAGGCCCAGAGAGGTGGAGTGTCTCACCAGGTCACTCCTCAGAGCAGGGTCATGAGATTGCAAGGCAGCCTGACTCCAAAGCCTGGGTCTTAACCGCCAGGCTCTCCTGCTCGGTGCCTCCCCAACCCCACTGGGATCCGAGCCAGCATGTCTCTCGGCCTGTCACTTGGAAGTGAGTGCTGGGAATTGGTATTGGCTGCAGAGCTGGACCCGGAGGGTGTCCCCAGTGCCTCCTTTAGTGCTTGAGGCATCCCCTAAAGCCTTTGTTCTCAGGTCCCTGGAGTGGGGTGGAGCTTCCTTCCCACCCTGACTCCTCTCCCTCTCTGCAGGCTCAGTGGAAGGTTCCTCTCAGTCAAGGGGAGGCTCTGAAGTGAAAGGGAGGAACCCCTCACTCCCTGCTTGGCACCTGCCAGCCCTGGAGGAGCCTGATGAATCGGCTGTGTGTGGCCCCCCCAGCCCCGTTCCTCCCTCTCCAGCCCCCGCCTGGTTGGGGAGGTGCGAAGGAAGCGATTTCACAGCCTGTCAGCTGAGGCCTAAAAATACCCAGAACTCTGAGATGCTTGGGCAGGGGGAGGAGAGAGCAGAGACCAGGATGGGGTGCTGGGGGGGTGCAGTGCTAACTTGGCCAGAGAAACCTCACAGCCCCACGGTCCTACTCAGATGTGATGGGCAGTGATCCCCATCTGACCCCGCTTATGGGCCTCGAGAGTTCGGACCCTCAGACCTAAGGGAGGGCTTAGTGTCAGACGGGAGCCGTGGAACCCAGGCCCTTCAGAGCCTCCGGCCGAGGGCTCTTTCTCCCTCCCCACCCCTGAGTTGGCTGGCATCTTCAGGCCGTGGGAGCCAGGCTGGGCGTGTGCTTGGTTCCTTCCCGGAGAAGGTGCTCGCTTCTGTGAGGGGAGAGGCGTGAGGAAGGCAGCGTGGATGGGGGTGCTGACAGGTGTGCAGTGTGATGTGTGAGCCACCCAGGCACTAGAGGGGGGCAGAGGAGAAGGGGTGTGGTGGCCCACGTCACTGCCACGTGGCTGTGTGCTAACGCTTGGCACAGGGCCTCCCACGAGTCTGCCAGCGCCCAGAAAAGGGGACCTGTGTGTGCGTGCATGTGGACCTGCTGGAGTTGGCCTGCTCTGGGTGCCAGAAAGCCTGCGGAGACGTAGCACCCGGCGAGTGCAGCTATTCCAGATAGAAGCTGGGTGAAGGCTCAGGAGCAGGTCTATCACGCAGACCCATGCTGGTCATGTGTGCTTCCCATGTGGAAACGTGATGGCATGTGTGCCCCTGCGAAGGGCAGGGGAAGACTTCACCTAAGAGACTCATTAGGGAAATAATGCAGAATGGCAGCCAGAGCATGGGCTCTGGATCAAAAGTAATGGGGTTCCTGGGGTGCCTGGCGGGCTCAGTCGGTGGAGCATGCAGCTCTTGAGCTCGGGGTCATGAGTTCAAGCCCCATGTTGGGTGTAGAGGTGATTATAAAATTAGCAAATAAAAATTTAAAAAAAAATTTTTTTTTTAGTAGTGGGGTTCAAATCCCGGTTCTGCCATGTATCGAGTAGCTGTGTGACCTTGGGCAAGTTGAACTTTCATTGCTTCATTTCCCCGTCCGTAAAGGGGAGGTGATAATAGCACCCACTGCAGGGCGCTGTTGGGAGGACTTGAGGATTTGCTGTATATGAACTGGCTGGAACCATGCCTGTTGCCACGTTGGCATCATGGGTACACTAGCTCTTCCCATCTGGTTCGCACCTTCAGTGACACAGGTGGGAGCACCAAGTCCAGAGAGGGAAGTGACCTGCCCAAAGTCCCACAGTGAGTTAGTGGCAGAGCCAGGACTAGAAGCCTGGCTCCACTGCCTTAAGACGATGCCTGTTCAAATATAGCACTTGATGATCCTGCCCCCACTTTGGACCACAAGAAGGCCCTGCAACACAGGACTGTAACCCCACTGGCATCTGGGGCCTATATTCTGCCAGAGCTGGGCTGGGATCATGGGAACTTGAGAATCTGAGCATCTTCAGATAACGCCGGGTGGATGGGTCCTCGGGGTAGTGGTCGGTCGCCTGAATTAGAAACACGCCACCAATTTAGCCTGTGGACTTGGCCAATGACTTGACTTTCCTGAGTCTCAGTTTCTTCCCTATAATGGAATTCCAGTAATACATACTTTATAGGGTTATCCTGAGGACTAAATGAGATTGTGCATGCAGTGTCTGAAGTGGCTGGAACACTGTGCCTAGTAAATGCTCAATTATGTTAGCGGCAGTTAGAGCTCGTGCAGAATCCTCCTACCCAGTGCTCCATAAACAGTCTCTTCCTTTGCTTCTCCTTTAGCCCCTGGCTGCCCTTCCTCCCTTAGATTGATCAGGGACTGACTTGCTAGCAACCAAGACCTATCTTGGTCTCCTGTTATTGGCTTTGCCCAGGAAGGAACAGGACCCACCAGTGGGACTTTGACCCTGCACCCTCTACATCTGGCCTCATCATCCACTCGGTATAGGAACTTGGACAAGCACCATTTCCTCTTGGGTCCTTGGTCCTCCCTTTGTCAAGTAGAGAGGCTGGACCCCCATAGTCCCAGAGCCTCCTGGTCATGTTGCTGTGTGACCCCGGAGGATCCCTGGCTCAGCCCACTGGAGGCGGGTGGCAGACTGACGAAGAGAGATCAGCTGGCTGCCCTGGGTGAGTGGAGCATCTGGGCCCTGAGCTGACTGGTGGCCTGCCATCATGCTGGCCCGTACCTGTGGCTGCGTAGGAGGGCATACAGGCCCAACTGGCTGGGCACTGACATTGGGGGAGGCTCAAGGACGACGACTAGAGAGAGCCCTTCTTGGGGCCCTGGGAGCTGCCACTCCCCTCCTCCCCAGGGCTTTCCTTCAGCAATTCCTCCTTCCTCCCTGTCCTTCCTCTCTCCTTCCCCTTCTGGGAGTCTCCCAGTATCTCCCTCTCTCTGCCTCTTCCACTTCAGTAATTTTGACCACTTTCCAGGGTGCCTTCTTCCGTCCCCTCCCTCCACAGATGGGAGAGCTCTTCATCTCTTCCCCTCCTCTGTCTCTCTGCTTCCTGAGATTCCTTCTCTTTCCTTTCTACAACATGGAACAAATGTCCCTGTTTCTCTGGATCTTCCTGGCTCCCCCTGCTGCTCCTGAGCCTAGGTCTCTCTCTTACTCTGCATGGGCATGTCTAGGCTCCTTTGTTCCTTGTCCCCTGGCTCTCTCCCACTTCAGAGTCCCTCCCCACCCCCCAGTGTCCCCACCTCCACCTCCATTCTTCCACTTCCTCTGTGCTCCTTATTCCTCCACCGGTTCCCCTGCCCTCAGAGTTTCCCTGCCTCCTTCAGATGATGGGGCTGATGGGGCCGAGCCAGGCAGTTTCTGTGGCTGGCACTGCTATTCAATACCTCAGCAACCCCCCGCCCGTGTGAGTTGAGAAAGGGGGTCAGCCCAGGGCCCAGGGACTGGCAGCCTTGCCTCCTAATTAGTAGGAAGTAATTGCCTGGAAAAAAAAAATTTCATTTAGAATGAGACTCTGAGACTCCAAGGTAGAGCTGAGCCAACTGATGGCCCCTGGGGACGAGGAGGAGTGAAGCAGCCCAGGTCAGGGTCTTAGGAAGCCCCTGGACCCCCTCCCTGGCTTAACCCCAGGACCCCAACCTTATGGAAGTACGGAGAGGGCACTGGGCTGGGAGTACCACCGTCTTCATCTGAGTTTTGGTTCCACTACTCACTGTGTGACTTGGGGCAAGCCACTTAATTTCTTTGTGCCTTAGGTTTCTCTCCTGTCAAATCGGAAGAATGCCTCGGTATCATGAGGGTTAATTCGGACAATGGCTCTGAAATCACTTTGCAGGCTGTAAGTGCTGTGGGAGTGTGAGGTGTTACTGTGTTCCTCCAATGTGCTCTCAGATGAGATGTGAGGATGTGGAGGGGTGGGGCAAGGAGGCTTCCAGAACAGGGAAGGATGGGGAGGTGGATCCTGCTGAGCTGCAAGATGAACGGCAGACAGATGTGGTTTCCAGAGCCAGTCTCAACACATACCGGCTGCACCACCCTGAGTGGTCACCTCACCTCTCTGGACCCCCCTTTCCTCATCTGTAGAATGCTGACCATCATGCTTCTTCCTGGGGGGGAGGGGTTGTAGTTTTCAATGAGAAAATGTTTGCAGAGCTCTTAGCAGTTCTTGGCCTAGAGTAAGTGCTCAATAAATTTTATTATTTGTGTCTACTGTAAAGATTGTTATCTTTACTCCCTACCTGGATCCAGAGAGGCAGTGATTTGGGGCATTGTCTTCAGGTGGTTTTATTTGCTTTGATGTTTGTTTTGGAAAAGAGGGAAATTTCTACACCCAGTGAGGCTAATATGAAGCAGTTCCTAGAAGCACTAAGCAGATCTGCTTTTCAAAGAACCCCCACCTGTGGAGTAGGGAACAGGAGTGGGCAGCAATTAGCTTTCTCCTCTGACTCCCGTTTTTTCCTAGAGAGGGGCTGTGGGCAAGTTTCTTATCTGGGTGGATGTGAGGTAGGGAGCCTTTGCCCTCAGGGGGGCCTATTACAAGCCCTTGTGTTCCTTTTGGTAGGGCTCACCCTACAGCGGGAGGAAAAGTTGTGTTAGAGGGAGCAAGAAGTTTTTTCGCTTGGCCCGGGTTGACCACTGCGTTGAGTCTTCGCTGTGAAACAGGCAGCATGGTATTTCAAGGCGGCCGCCGGGCGGTCGGACTGCTTGGAACGTGCAGGTTATTGGGCAGTGCTGCAAACTCAGAGAGCCATATTTTCCCGGGATGGGTGAGGGGGCGGTGACGGCGGACCGTAGGCCACTCCTTCCCCACCCGCCTCGCGCCACCGCTGGGGACCTTCTGTGTTTCTGCTCTAAGCGCAGTACCCTCACCCAGCCGCCGGGAGGCAGTTCGGCGGGCTCCACTTGAGGGAATGGGAGGCGGCATTTACATTAGCGGGGAGGCTTTTTTGGTCCTGAGTCGGAGTGCTGACTGGGTCCTCAGCATCTGAGGACCTCACCGGGGAAAGGGAGCTCTCGAAGTTGCCTCGTCGCCGCCATGGCTTCAGCTCGTGGCTGATCAGGGAGGAATTGGTAGAGGAAAGTGGTCCTAACAACAGTCCTAAAAACAGCTCCAGTCGTTTGGATCCTGCTCGTCAGGGGCAATACAGAGCGGCCTGGAGGAAGGAGCGGTCTCGGGACGGAAACGATTTCAGCACCAAGGACAGGGGTACCGCTCCTGTCACCTGTTTCAGAACCATGGACAGATCCCAGGGCGGCGCTCTCAGCGGTGCAAATGATACCTCGGAAAATGGTAGAATGGCACCTCCCAGACGGAATCTCAGTCCCATGTTCTAACGAGGAGACAGGACCAGAGAGTTGAGTTAGTTGCCTAAGGCCACACACCCACAGCGGCACAGTGGGTGGCAGAACTGGATTCAGATCCCCAGTGGTCTCTCTCCAACCATTTCTCCCCACCTGGATTTCCACTAGTTCTCTCCCTCCTTCCTAAATATCCCTGGGAAGAGCTTCACATTCTAGTCTATCCCTGAGAGCCCTTGAGCTGGCAAAGATTAAGTGTACCCTTTCCCCCGCCAAAACCCAATCAAGAATCTGAATCTCAGGATGGAAGATTCCTAGCCCCTGAAGCTTTTTCATGGCTCCAAGCACCAGGTGGGAGGGTGTCAGGGCGGGCCAGGCGCCCTGGCCTGTAAGGAAGCCTGTGACTTGGGGAGCTAGAGTTGAGTCATCAGCATGAGGAACTCTTAAGTGCTCTGAGATCCTCAAATAAAATAGAGCGCACCATTCCAACCTCAGCTTCTTTGCAGCCGTGTATTATTAATAACAATAAGATGCTGACTTAGGCCAAGGCACAACAATGCATTATTCATAGGAGTAACTAGTGGTCAAGGCCTGCACTTAATCATCACACGTCCCTGATCCTGCCCCTGCTCCACACTCCTGGTGGAGAAGCCCTCCACCTGGGCTCCTCCTTTCCTGGGCACTTGCTGCTCTGATGGACATGATCATTTTCAGGGGTGCCCAGGTGGCTCATCGGCTTTGGGATCAGGGTGATTGGGGAGGGTGGCTGATTCCCAGCTAACTCAGAGCTGGCACCTGGTTCCGTTCGTCTTGAATGGCTTTGACCCTCATGACTTCCAGACTTAGCAGCTCTCTGGAGTCTACAGATGGTCTCACCGCCCCCCCCCCACCACCATCTTTTGAGGCTGAAGACTGAAGTCGGATGTACCAGGCTTCCCTAAGCCAGGAATTGTGGGAAGTGGGGGTGGCTGTGGTGAGGGAGGGGTCACCAGGCTGAAGATAGCCCATCACCATTAAATATGGCAAGAGATATGAAACCCTAGGTAAACTCTGGAGCACTTTGTAAACTTTTTGGCTCTGAACAAATGTGAGCCATATTTACCAAGGCCATGCTCTCTGCTGGAAGAGAGAGCCAAGGTAGAGAAGGCATACAGAGTGCATGGATGAGGCCTTTGTAGCTCACCAGGCCCTGCTCCCCTGATGAAGAGTCAAAGTGCTGGTGGATCCTGACATGTTCCCGTCCAATTTCTTGCTGGAACGGCTCCTGGCCCATCCGGACAATCCTTCATTCGCTGTTTACTCACTTGGCATCGCCTCTGAATTCTAAACCGTCTGCATCCAGCCAGCACTCTCTCCTTAGCTCACTCACGCATTATCTGTTTTTATTACAGTCAAGGTTGAAGAGGTTTGCTCGGGCTAAGCCCCTATTTTCAGCTACTTGTAACTTTCCAAAACAATTCCCCTTGGGCCTCCTCTTTCACCAGCCTTGAGCCCACCCCGGCTGAAGCCTGAGGGGTTGTGGGTGTCTCCTTGGCTTTCTGAAGGACACTCAGGGAGACTGTCCAGGGGGCACGGGGGTAGGGTAGAGGCCCAGCTTTCCTGGGAAATGAATGCCAGGCTCTCTTTCCCCTCCTTTTCCTTCTACCTGCCCATCTGATTTTCTTTTTCCCAAGGTGGGTAGCTTGGAGGGGGAGTTTTAGAGTAGAGAGAGGGCAGAAAATTCAGCATGACAGGAGGCCCAGAGCTTTGCCTGGCTGTATAGTGTTCGGAGGTTTGCTCATTGATTTTCTGTTGCTTTCTCCCCAGTTCAGCCTTTTTCTGGCTTTGTGTGTGTGTTGGGTCAGGAGGATAGAAGAAGGTGGGATAGGTACCAAAAATCTCCCCCCTTCCCATGCCCAAATAGTCCAAGGACTGGTAGGCTCTGCCTTTGGAAATGCCCTCCCACCTTCCCCTGTTTCCTTCTGCTCAGCATGCACGTGGAAGGGTGCTTCCTTTGGAAACCCGTGACTCTAGCTTTCACTACTTTCCACCTTGAACGTCATCATGCAGCCACCAAAGGATAGCGGGGAGGTGCTGGGGCATGATGTGTCGTAAGTAGTGCAGAATCAGGTGGGAGGAGGCAGTATTAGGATAGGAAGGCACTGGCAGGCGTAGCCCCAACCACCCCCAACATCACTCTTCTTTATCTCCAGAATAGTGGTTGTGCCCTAGGTGGCATCAGAGACAGGGCCCTGGGCAAATCCTGGACTACCCCACGCGTCTCTGTTTCCTGCTCACCCTTGTCTAAGCCCAGGGGCCCGACCCCCCAGCCTGTTCGGGGACCTTTAGGTGGACTGAGCCTCTCTCTAATGAGGGTGCTTTACCGAGGCTGAGGGCTGAGCCAGTGGAAGGAGGAAGGATCCCTGGGGAAGGGTGTGTGAGAGGAGTCTGCAGCTTTGGAGTAACAAGGGCATGGCTCTAGTTGGTAAAATTTGGGGGGAAATTCCTCTCCCTGCCTCTTATTTTGTGTTCCCTCCGTTTCTTCTCTTGGCTGTCCTCAGAGTGACTTGGGTTCAAGCTCCTCTTGGATAGAACAAGAGAGAGAGAACTGTAAGGTTTGAGGTTTACAGACTCCAGGTGCAATCCTGGCTTTACCTCTCTTCTGCTTATGGGCAAGTATTTAACCCTTCTGAGGCTCGGTTTCTTTCTTTGTGAAATGAGCATGAGTGTAGTTACCTCTAGAGGGGTGCTAAACAATGTAAATATGATTCGGTGTTGAGTGTACATTAGTTACTATGATGAGAGATATTTGGTAAGGAGAGCAAGGGCCTGGGATCTGGGGATCCCGAAAGACAGAAGCAGTCTATGTTGGGAGGGCATGGGGGTGATGGGACAACTTTGGAAGGCCTGGATATGGACAGTGTGCGTGTCACCAGCCAAGAGTGCAAGAGCAAGCAAAGTCTGAGGGAAAGAGAGTGTGTGCACAGATTTCCAGCATGTCCAGCAGCTTCTCTGTCTCATATCCTGGGCTGTGGGCTGTGGGAGAGCCCAAGCGATGGGGAGACATGATCGTACCCCATTGGCTCTGTTTGGAGGAAAGGCCTACCCCCAAGAAAAGGACGCTGGACAGAAGGTCAGTTAATTCAGTCTTGGAGAATGAAGAGACTGCTGTGAGCACTTGTCATCAGGAAGGGCTTCCTGGAAGAGGCAGGCTTGCCTGGGGGCCTTGAATAACTTCATGCATCTGTTTAGCACTTACTTATCCAGCTTCTCCTAGGCACCAGACCTGGCCTACAGAGAGGAGTGGTCTGGGGTCTCGGCCCTCCAGGGGTTCCCAGTGGGCGAAAGATAGAAAGTGCTAATTATTAACCCACAATGATGAATTGCCATAGTTACGGGGGAAGCAGAAAGGAATGTGGGAGGGAATGAAGACCATCTCATGTCTCGGGATAATCACGGTAGAAGATAGAAGGCAGGCATTCCAGGCAGAGGGAAGAGCTTGTGCCAAAATGAGGAAGAGGTTAGGCGTCTTGAAGGTGGGAGGAAAGTGAGGCGATGCTGGGTCATGCGGTGGAGCCCAACATGGAGTGCTGGTACGTTCTTCAGCTCGGAGGGAGGCAGCTGGAGCTGCAGTAAAGGGCAGGCTCGCATCCTTAACCCGCCTAATATGCCTGTCTCTGCCTCTGTGAAATGGGGATGATCCTGGTACCCGGTTGTAGAGATCACATGTAAACTTCCTGGCACAGCGTCTGCTGCAAAAGGGGAGTGCTCAGTTAATGGGAGCTATTGTTTTATCTTGACAGAACCCCAGCAGGGGACGTTAGGGGCTGAGGTCACTGGCCAGGGACAGAGATGTGACTGGAATCCAGGCCATCTGCCCCCAGGTCTACTTCCTGTCCCACTGCTCTGCCTCAGAAGGACAGACAGAATTTGAGTAGAGGAGTAACGGGCCTGGGCAAAGATTCCAGGCCAGAGGATGTGCATGAACATCTAGACCTCGTGGATGGCGGAGTGGGCTGGGCATCTACTCGTGGCCATGGCCATGGGCGTGTGCGTATTTGTGTGTATGAGTGTGAGCACAGTGCCCATGCACAGCATGAGTCTCCATGGCTTGCGCGTGTGTGTGTATTTGTGTGTACATGGGTATCTGCCTAGTGTGTTTATGCATGTGTGTGAATGAGCGTGGGTGTCTGTGCAGGGGGTGGGTCTCCGGGGCTGTGTGTGTGTGTGTGTGTGTGTGTGTGTGTGTGAGCGTGCACGTACCTGCGTGCACATGTGGGCTGTGTGGGCCGCATGGCTGTGCCAAGAGTGAGCCTCTATGGTGTGTGCACGTGTGTTGTACGAGCCATGGGTGTCCATGTCTGTGACCTGTGTGTGTGCGCCTCCTCCCCCTCTGGCTCCCCTGCTGTACTCCCCCCTCCCTGCCCTCCCCGGGCAGCTGGTGAGCGTGCCCTCAGAAGTCCATTCCCTCTCCGGCAGCTCCCCAGGGCATCCCAGCAGCCAGCCGTCCTGTTTGATTCTGTTCATCCATAAATTATGGCTTGCTGAGGAGATGAGAAGGAGTTGGGAGTGGGGGCAGAGCCTGGCAAGGGACGGGCTCAGGTCTGCGGTCCACACCTGAAGCCCAGCCTGGCTTCCAGCCAGGCCCCCCCACGCCTCCTTGCCCCAGCCCTCCCCACTCCTTGCCACAGGCATTCACTGATGCTCTTGGTCTTGGTCAAGCCCCAGGGCAGGGAGCTGGGTGCACAGAATTGGGTAAGACAGGACCCCTGGCCTCTGCTGTCTGGTGGGGAAGAACTAGATGTGTATCTAGTGCAGTATTTTATTCAACACTCATTGAGCGCCAGCTCCGAGCCCCAGATGTCTCTAATACTGGGTGGACGTGGTGATACTATGATAATAGCTAGCATTTATTGCCTACTTGTTTTGTGTCAGGCACTGTGCTAAGTGCATTATATGTGCTAATTCCTTTAAACCTCACAATTGTCCTATGAGACCTGTACTATTATTAGCTCCCATTTACAGATGGGGACACAAAGGCACGCAAAGCTTAGGTCACATGTCTTGGAAGAATAAGAGCCAGAATTTGAACCCAGAGAGTCCAGTTCCAGAGCCCTGGTCCTTAATCACTGCAATCTAAAAGAAGGGTGCAGGCACAGTGTAGTGGGAGCTCCGAGGCAGGAGAAATTCATTCCCACCGGGGGATCTTATGGAAGGCTTCCTGGAGGAGGTGCTTTTTATGGGGGTCTAGAAAAATCAGGAATTGTCAGGCAAAGATGGCATGGGGGAAGACTGAAAAGGGTCCTGGTGCGCGCGCGTGTGTGTGTGTGTGTGTGTGTGTGTAAAAGAGAGGCTCAAACTCTGTCCCGGCAGCCTCTCCCATCATGTTTGGGTGACAAGTGGGATAACATGCAAGTACTGAACATTTAACATTTACTGAGCACCTCCCATATGTCAGCCTATCGCAGAATATCCAGAATGAGCAAAGCAGATCCAGCCCTTGCCTTCACGGACCCTGGAGTCTGGTACACAGTAGGTGCTTATAAATGGTAGCCTCTATTATTATCATTATTCTTAGAGGGCTGAGGTTCCTCCTCACTCATTCTTTCAGCAAGCTTTTGTCAAGCACCTGCTGTATGCCCTTCTCCCTCCTTGGTCCTGGGAAGACAGTGGTGAACAGAGAGCAAGCCCTGCCCTTACAGAGTGGACATTCTAGAGGGGAAGACGGCATGAGCTTGAGCATGTCGTCCACCCTTAGAGGGGGCTGCCTCCTCGAACACACAGGCTTTACCCCGAGAGCTACTTGACTGGTGGCGAGGTCAGGAGCACAGGACCCCCACCAGATGAGCGTTCATCTGGAGCTCGGGTCAGCTGACCTTCCCTGCCACAGGCCTGGGCAAAGGGACAGCCACGTGCCCGAGCTTGCGCCTCACTCCCAGGACACCCCTGGGATCGGACCCACGAGGCCTGGCTCTCCCCGCTCCTGCCTCCCCCTGCCACCCGGGGCCCCTGGTGTCATCTGTCTGCCCTTGTCTGTGTCTCACCCCCGGGATCCGGGATGTCTCCTCTGCCCAAGGATAGGTTGTGGAATCCGGCCCTGTCAAAAGCTGATGAGGGCTATGATATTTTCTTTCCCCCAATGTTAATATGCTGACGCTAAGGGGACTTGAAACCATGTATGTCATTGGAGGAAGCGTTAGAAGGGCCAGGGCGTCTATGCCTGGAGAAGACTGGAAGGGGACATGAGAGCTGTCGGCAAGGATTTAGAGGCCTGTCATGTGGCCGAGGAAGCCAACGTGTTCCCAGCAGCTCTGGAGGGCCAGCTTGAGAGCGAGGGGGGATGGGGGGGGAGGAGTTCTAGGGAGACAGACTCCCCTCAGCACGGGGCACAGCAACCCTCCCTAACCATGCCTGTTGGTGGAGGGCCTGCCTCCTGCGACTTGTCACAGACAGGGCTGACCAGAGGGTTCGTGCATCGCTGGGGCCAGACTCCATGACGGCAGAGGTCCCTTCCAGCCCCAAACATAGTGATCCATGCTCTTGGGAATGGGGTCATTCTGGCTGACAGGCAAGGACACACGCCTGCACCCCCTTGATGGCAACAGCCCTTGCTGGCTGAGGACACCGTGTCACTTTCAGTCACCACATCAGTGCAATTTGCAGTGACAAGCCTTTGTTTTACCCCGGCTTCAAGGGCTGTGGGTGGACAGCCGGGGGCCTGGCGGGGAGGGGTTGGACTCCATGCCTGTGAGCTGACAGCAGCAGATCCTGGGGGTCCCAATCTAGGGGGTGCAACTTGCCTTAGCAACACAGCTCTTTCTTCAAATAGAACTTTCTACGAAAGCCCAAGATGTGAAACAGGGAAATGCTCTTGCTTTTTGGAAGAGGGCTTGAGGGACTGCAGCCTCATCTACTCGGCATCCACCTCTGTGGCCCTTGAGAAATCCCTAGGATCCCTAACAGTCCCAGAGAGCACACAAAGCAAAGAGAGCCGACTTTGAGCCAGACTGCCTAGGTTTGAACCCTTTCTCCACTACCTACTACCGGAATGACCTTGGACAAGGTTCTTAACCACCTTTGCATCTCCGTTTCCCCGTCTGCAAAATGGGGACAATCGTAATGCTTACTTCAGTTGCTGTTGTGAGGACTGAGTTGTTAGCTCGTAGGAAGCATCTGGAACACCTGGCTTATCATCAGAGGAAGGGTCAGCTCTTCCACAGATGAAGGCACTGACATCCAAGAGGCTGAGCGCCTTGCTCATGGCCACATAGCTGGTTAGTGGCCAGAACAGGGCCTCCACCAGTTTTCCTAGACTCCAAGCCCAGTGCTCATTCTGCCTGCCCTCAGCATGCTACTTGTTTCAAATGGGCACTCCCTGGATCTCTGGGGGCTCTTCTTAGCATGCCCACTGGCTTCTGGGATTGACAGGCTCCGTCCTCAGGGGCCCTCTACCTACAGCAGGGGTTGAGGAGCAGTTTTGAGAAAGACTTTTTTTGGCAAAGAGAGGAGCAGACCCCTTGCAGAATCGCCCCATGGCCAAGATGTACGTGGAGGGGGAGGTGGGAGGAGAGGGTGTGGGGGCGGGGCAGAAGAACCCAGCTGGAGCTTGGCCTCCTACCACAGCACCACAGCTACCAGACCAAGAGCCTGCTCCCTCTGGTCCTGCCCCTCCCCCACTCAAAAACCTTCCATGGCTCCCATGTCCTGCAGAATGCAGCAGGGCCCTCAGCCTGATAGACAAGCCCCTTTCCCATCAGGCCCCACTCCGTTCCCAGCCTCTCCCCTTCCACTTCACACCCACTAACCTAGACCAGCTCCTCAAACAGCATGCCTGCCCCCCCCCACTTCTTGCCTTTGCTCTTGCTTTTCCCTGTGCCCTCACCTCATAGCCATCCCCAGACCACACCAAGTACCACCTCCTCAGGGAAGCCTTCCCAGATAGCCCTCTAGTCCAGTAGTCACTTCTTCATTTGTGCTCCCAGAGCCCTCTGGGTACGGTCGAGAGAAAACTAACCCTACTAACTTTAATCGTAATATGTAACTATCGAGTGCTAGCAGTAACCCCATGGCGGGGGGTGCTACTCTTGTCTCTACTGGTAGACACTGAGTGGTTAAGACACTTGTCCAAGGTCACTCAGCTATGAAGAGGCAGAAACTGCACTCACACTTTGGTCTTTTCTCGGATATTTTGGAGTCTGGAGCCCTGGGCTGGGTGTTCTGCCACTCACTGGCTCTGGGGCACCTGACATGCTAAGAAATAATCAGCTGAAATCTTGCCTCTTGCCTGTCCCGCATGCCTCATGCGAGATTCTTAACAGATAGTGGTTGAAGAAAGCTCAGACCAAAAATGGAATTTATTTTATTTAAAAGTGAGTTTAACAGAGGAAGGTGTGAGGTCACTTGCTTTTTCAGCCCACATAGCAACCCCCTCCCAGACTCTTCCAGTGGGGCAGGGGCAGTTCCTGTGGAGAGAGCTGGAAAAAGTGCAGGTCCCCTTCCTGGGAGGTACATTTGCCCCTCTCTTTGCCACAGGCTTGAGTCTTGGGGCGCTGGGGGCGTGACCCGTGGTGTTATGGCCTTCACTCTCCCCACTTGTCTTGCCCCCTTCCCTCAGAAGCCTGGAGGTTAAAGATGGAAGCCTCCCATTCGGCAGATGTGGCCTTTCCAATCTTGCAGAGCTGTGTTCCTCCACCCCAGGAAGGGAAGGGCAGGACCAGGTCCTTGGTGTCTGCTAGTTGTCCAGGTCAGAGCTCCTGGGTGCTGTGGGCCCTGAGGCTGACAGTGAACTGGGTGCAAGGCTGGGCGGGGGCAGGGGCAGGGGGAGGCGACAGACTCAGGACAGGAGGAAGCTTAGTTGGCCTGGCAGGTAGACTGGTGGGGACCAGGCAAAGGTGGCCTTTTCCCACAGCTGGGAGGCTCAGGAAGTTGGGAAGGGAGAGGTTGGGCCTAAGCAGGACTCTAGGGAGAGCAGGTGGTGAACCGGCTGCCCAGAACACTAGAATGGCGGTAGGAGGGAGCCCCAGGGGCTCCGAGAGCTGGGCTAACCGCTGGGCCCTTCTCCACGAGGCCCCACAACCAAACAAGAGATACTGGGAGCCCAGAAGCTAAAACCACAGGAACCAAGACCAGACAGATACCGTCAACTCTTAATTACCCCCCTCACTGGCACCGAAAAGCCCATGCAGTCTCCTCTGTAAATAAACAGCGTCTACTTGCCTTTAGGACGCATCCTAGTGCATACATATTCACAGTGCACGTGCGATCTATGCTGCTTTCTTTCGACTCACTCCCCCACACGAGAATTTCTGGTGAAATTTTGCCTGCCTTGCATTTGGTTTGGGCTCGTGTTTGCAACCACCTGTGAGAAGGCAGGGAGGAGGTTTAATCCGCATTTACACGGGAGAAAACTGAGTGGTTCTGTGACTCGTCCAAAGCCACAGCGAGCAAGTGGTAGGATCTGCACAGAAACCTGGGGCTTTTGTCCCAGGGCAGGTGACGGGGCAAGCTCAGGGGGCTAAGGGTTAGGAGGGCAGGATGTACAGAGGCCACTTGGGTGGGCTTCCAGCCCAAGGAAAGCTGAGCTGAAGGGGGTGAGGGCTGGTCAGGGGGTTACAGAAATTCCCTTTTGGATTACACATGTCGCCGCTGAGTTTGGGCCAGACACTTCTGAGGGTCTGTTAGTGCCCATGGGGCAAATGTCCTCGGACATGGTGCCCTTTGGGCAAATGGGGCTGGAGTTGTGGCTCAGAGTATTGGAGGAGATGGAAGGGTGCTGGGCAGGAAGGGTGTGCTGAGGAAGTGGCTTTTTTAGGGGAGGTAGAAGTGTCCACTGAGGCCTGGCTGGGCAGAGGGTACACTTGGCCTCTCCCTTTGAGGTGTCAAGTTTGGGCAATGGTGCGGATCCTCTGGGCTCACACAGAGCCCATGCAGGGAGGGTGTGGGAGGAACTTCAACCTGCACAGTGCCCCCATTTTACAGATGAGGAAACTGAGTCACAGAGAAAGGAAGGAACTTCCCAAGGTCAGCCAGCAAGCCTAGCTGGGAGAGGAACTTGTGGCTCAGAGCTCCCAGTGTGGGGGGCCAGATGGTAGGGTAGGGTAATTGCTGGGCGGGGGGGGGGGGGCGGGGAGGGGGGGGCTCTGGGCTGAGGGAGGGTGGCCGGCCCTGGCCAATGAGGGTCTGACCTGTGTGTGTCCTCCCCAGGGGCGCCCACCCGCGATGTCCTGCTGGTCTCTGCCATTATCACCGTCAGCCTTAGCATCACTGTCGTCCTCTGCGGCCTCTGCCACTGGTGTCAGCGCAAACTGGTGAGGCTCCTGAGGGCCCCGGGGGCGGGGCCTGGCCCTGCACCCCGCCCCCCACAATTACTGGCTCCCGAACCCTCTCAAGGGCGCCCGCAGATGACCCACCTGCTCACGTAGTCAGGCCCATTTCCGTAGGAATTCACACGCACGCACGCACGCACGCACTGCGTTTGCCTGGGTGTTGGCCCCGTATGTCGTGTGTACACCCAGAACCACACACCTAGGGACACATTTGAGGACACGTGAGTCTCACGGGCATGCACACGCCCCACCTCCCGCAGGAAGAACCGTAAGCGCAGCCTGAGAATCGCCGCGGCCCCCTCCCACCCCGGTGCCTGGCGCCCCACCCCAACCCAGGGCTGGGCGTGGCCGAGCTGGGTCTCCTGGCCAATGAGGAGGCGCCGCCCGCCCCGCCCCACCCCCAACGCCCGCACATCCATCCTGGTTCTTGGGGTTTGTACAAGCACAAACGGCTTCTTTTCATTTTTAACGAGGGCTGGGGAATTAACGAGCAGGATTAGGCCATCAATAAGTAACGAGACCATCAGGAGGGACATTCATCACCCGAAGGCCCGAGAGGGGAAGCCGGCTGAGGGGTCTACCCTGCCCGCAGCCCGCAGCTCCCCGAGAGGGGCTGAGGGGCCGGCTGCAAGGCTAGACCACCACCCCGTTTCTCCCCATTCCCCCACCCCCAGTCCTGCTGCCCCAGCCCAGAAGTGCAGTGGGGACTTTGGGGGCTGCAGTGGGGCACCCCCAAAGGTGGACCCAGAGGTGTCCCACATGTTGGGCCTTTCCTGGGATTAGGTGAAGAAGCGTCCCTGACAGACACCTCCAACCCCTAGATTGAGAACGGTGGGAGTGGGGGCCAGGTGCCACATCTG
Organism: Zalophus californianus; assembly: GCF_009762305.2. Taxonomy (NCBI): domain Eukaryota; kingdom Metazoa; phylum Chordata; class Mammalia; order Carnivora; family Otariidae; genus Zalophus; species Zalophus californianus. The sequence continues at coordinate 103,414,073 of NC_045605.1, read as the reverse complement.
GAACCCCCATTCTCTCCCTGCCCTGACACAGAGGGGCCTTAAGGACGAGGGGGGAGGGCCATGGTCGTGGGCACCATGTAGCTGGGGGCTTCAAGCCCCAATCCTATGGAAGAGAAGGGGCAGATAACCCAGCATGTCTCCTTCAGGAGAGGCAGACTCAGGAATGGAGAACATGGGTCTCCATCCTGGGACATTCAGCGTCAGGGAGCTTCTTCCCCTGGGGAGGAGCCATGGAGAAGGCCAGCTCGGGCCCCATGTGCCCTGAGTGTGAGTGCACGGGTAACCTGGGCCTGCTCTACGTGTGCAGGTGCGTGGAGCCAGGCTGGCCGCCCTGCATTGTTCCTGGATCCCCGGTGTCTGCGTCTGTCTCGGAATTTCAGAGGAGGTGGAGGAAGGGGCTTGGCCATGTGCCTGTGTGTGCGAGTGTCCTCAGAGGCCGTGGGAGGGGCTGAGCACACACGCACTGTAGCCCTGTGCATCTAGTTGCAGGGTCTGTTTGGCTGTCTGTATTAAAGTCCTCATTTGAAGGCCCAGGAAGGTGTATGAGCAGGCACTGCTGGTGACCTTGAGTGGGGGTCTGTGTGCTGAGTGTGCCGACTCTGAGGGTATTGGTGCAGTGCGTGTGTGTCTATTCACCCCTGCATGGTGGGATGTGCTTCATCTCATCAGATCTCCACCCCAGTGAGCTGACACTTGCTTCATCCCCACTGTCCTGGCCTCTCCTGGTAAGTGCTGCAGTGTGTGTGTGTGTGTGTGTGTGTGTGTGTGTGTGTGTGTGTGTGTTGTGGTGAGAGCCTCCCCCCCACCCCACTCACTTGGGGACCAGTGTTCACAGATGACAGCTTTTGTAGCAGGTGGCGGACTGCCCTCCCCGCCCTCCCCCCCCCCCCTGCCAGTGCGGGAGGCACTGCCCCTGGCCCCAGCCCCTCCTCCCAGCCTCCAGCCAGAAACTTCCCCAGGGGTCCCAGCCATAGTCGGTTGGTCTATCCCCTGCGACTTTCTCCCCTGAGCTGCCCAGCCCCACAACCCTCTCACAACTCCTCCCCTGCCCCCCACATCTGAAGAGCTGGGGAGCTTTCTGCCTGGGCTGTCTCTGTGCTTTCCGGGAGGGGCTTTCACATGGCCCTTGCACAGTTCCTGGGCTCTCCTTGCCTGCCCGGCCCCTCAGCAGCAGTGATGTGATACCCCGACAGTCCAGATCCCATTTCCAAACATTAATAACTTCCTTAATCTCCAGCTGGCTTTTTCCAGATCAGCCTGGCCAACCCCCTCCCTGAGAAGCAGGCTGGTGGTATTGGGTTCCCTTTGAGCCGCCCAGTGTCTCCTGGACTCTGCCTGGGTTTCCTGTCATTGCCCCCTTAACTTCACCCTGCCTCCCCCGAGCCCCGAGTCAAGTCCTGCCCTGGCTCCTGTTCCCCCACCCCCAGCCCCACAGTTCCTGCTGCAGAGTGATCATTGTAGCCAGAGGGGAAGGTTCCCTGAGCTGTGGAAGTAAGAGGGGCAGGCCCTGGATGAACTGGGGGACAGCCCGCCCAGCCATGCCTGGCCTTGGGGAAGGGGCAGTTGACCCACCTTAGAAGAAAGTGCTGCCTAGGCCAAGTTCTCCTGCCAAGACTAGGGAGAAAGAGGAGAGGGGTTGAGGGGTGGGGTTGGGGGGCCCTCAGCAGGTCCTCCCTGCCCCACACTGCCTGAGGTAGGGGGAGATTGGGGGGGAGCAGGTGGGGGGGGGACCCTCCCTGTGTCTTGCCCAGAGAAGGGCCCTCGGCCAGCGTGGGGCAGCTCCAGGTCCTGATCTTCCCAGTCCGGACTGGGCATTACTGGGGATTTGAACTTCTGGGTAATGATGGAGGAGAGACAGCTGGAGCAGAGAGAGGGCAGCTTTTGTGGACTCGGAGGATCCAACAGCTCTGTTTTTTTCCACTCTTAAAAGTTTTGGCTCGGAGGCAAGAGCCCGGGGCTGAGACCCCCCGGTGGGAGGGGGGCACTGGGGGGACACTCCCACGCTATCCATTCTGAGAACTGCTGGGTACCTAGAGACCAGACAGTCCCTGCCCTTTCGGGCTGCGTTCCCCCAGGGGCTGGGGGCACTGAAGTAAGTCAGGAGAGAGCTAGACATACCTGTGATGAGAGCCTAGAAGGATGAGGGACCTGGGGCGCATCCGTGACAAGTACCCCTTTTTGGAAAGGAGGAAAAGTAGGTCAGAGAGGACAAGGGACTTGACAAGGGTGACACGGGGAGGGTGCGGCGTTGCCGGGAGCAGGACCCAGGCACCCCTGAGACCTGGGGGCGCTGGAGGTGGAGTGAGGACTCTGCCCCTCCACCCACAGCATTCTGGGGGTCCGCTTCACCGCTGCCGGGCTCCCTCCGTGGGCGGCTCCCGTGCCCTGGAAGGGGCTGCCGCTGGTGGGAGTGTCGGGGACACGGCTGTGTGGCTCTTACTTTGTTTCAGGGAGGATGGAATCGTTGGCTGTTGTGGCTGTGGTGTGGGAGCACAGGACGGGATGTTGGGGAAACGTGTGTGCACGCATCAGGGTGTGCGTGTGCGTGTGCGTGTGTCTGAGCTGCCTGGCCCAGGCCCGTGGCCCGTGGGTGCGCGTGAGCTCACTCCGTGGCAGCCAGGAATGTTAATGGTGCCCAGCTCTGCATGAGCTAAATTTAGAAACCCAAACCGAGAAGGTGAACGGTGCTCACCTTCGCAGCGGCAGGCCCGGTCCCCACTGCAGCCACGGCCCTTCCCCTGGCCGGGGGACCTGGAGCCCCCACCCGGCCTGCCATGCCCTTTCCCCGCTCATGCTGGTGTGAGGAACTCTGGGGTGCCAGTGGGCAGCCTCTCTTCCTAAGGCTGCCTTCCTATAAAGAAGAGTGCTCAGGCCCTGCCCTGCCTCACTGCCCAAGGCAGGAGGACCCCAGGGAGCCCCCAGATGACGCTGGGTATGGTCCTGGGCCGGACCGGGCACAGGGCCCTCTCCCTGCCCCCGCCATTCACGTCACTGGCCACTGCCAACCTTGCCCCTGCAGGATGCCACCCCCACCATCTGGGGGTGGTGACGTGGCCAGTGTGACGTGGCCAGGCGCCTGAGAGCCGTCTGTCCGTGGCAGAGGGAGATGTGTTTCTGGGAGCTGGGCCAGAGCCCCAGGAGACAGGCAGCCGGGAGGGGCCCCATCCCTGGGGGTCAGGGGTACCCTTCGAGGGGCAGCGTGGTCCTCGAGCCTTATGGGCCAGGGAGCTACCAGCCGGCGAACAGATAGCAGTGGGGCTGGCCCCCCACATGGGTTGGTGACACCTTCACACGTGGGCCCCTGGACCTTGTGGCCAAGGCTGGGCCCCAGCCTGCTCCCCTCCCCAGGCCCATGCTGGGGAGGCAGGGAAGGCGCAGTGCTCTTTGCCCGGAGTGACCCTGGTGCTATCTCCACAGGGCAAACGCTACAAGAACTCCCTGGAGACTGTGGGCACGCCAGACTCAGGGCGTGGGCGCAACGAGAAGAAGACCATCAAGTAGGTGCCAGGCTTCCAGTTTGGGGCAGGAGCACACAGGCAGCCCCAGTGGGAGGAGCCTCCCCCCTCCCCAGAGCTGGCCACACACCCTCACACGTTGGCACCATTCTCTCTCCCTGCCCCGTGCCTGCACACTCCTAGTGCCTCCGGGTGGCTCGGGGGCTCCAGCTTTTTCTGCCCACGCCCCGCCCCCCCGCAGACCCTCACCATGTTCCAAGGACTCCAGCTCCCCATTTTCTGGCAACTGTCACTTCCAGCTCTGTCTGCCTCGTCCCTCAACCCTGGTTGCTGGTTCCTCCATCTACCCGCATATCACACACCATCTCCAGCACCCTCCTAGCTCCCCTGCATATCTGAGGGCCCCCCCCAGCCCCAGCTGGGATCCCCTCTCTCAGGGGGCTCAGGCTCTTCTCTAAGACCTCACCAGTGTCCTGAGGGTGACTTGGAAGGTGGGCAGACCTCAGTGCTGGGCCACTTGGGAAGCAGAGCAATGGGGACTCTTCCCTTCCCTGTCACTTCTGGTCCCCACGGCCTGTCTTGCTGCCTCTGCCTCACCCAGGCTCCCTGCTTGTGCTCTGAGATCCCCCTTCAAGGAGGCGGGTTTGCCTTCCACAGACCACCTTGGCCAGCCCACGGCACATGGTCGCTGGGACACACCCAGGGCAGCCCCCGCCACCAACCACCCTACCTGGCTAGAGGCTCTGGGAATGAGGGTTCTCTCTGGAGGGCTCCTCTCTGCTGAACCCAGGCCTGTGCTGGGAGGCCATTAGGCTGAGGTGGGGCTGGGTGCCCCTCCGTCTTAGCCTGGCCAGGGCCAAGCCTGCCAGCAAGGGGCTTTGCCTGAAGGGGAGCCGCCCCAGCCTTCCCTGACCCCCACTTCCTTCCTTTAACTCAAGGCCTGCACCAACCCTGCCCCACACCTTCCCTTCTGCGCCCCTTCCCACAGCCTAGTCCGCCCCCCGCTTCTTGTCCCTCTTCTCCCTTCTCCCTCTCCCCTGCTCCTGAGGGCTCCCTCCCTGCTCCTCCCCTGTTTTCAGCTCTTGCTCTAACCCTGTTTAGGGCCTTCACAGAAGCTTCCAGTGTGTGCCTTGTTGGGGGGGGGCGGGCAAGTGGAGGGGTGGGCCTGCCGAGGTTGGGGGTGGGAGGAGGTTCGGGAAGAGGCCTCGGGGAGCCTTTGAAGCTGGGTTTGGTTGCACACTCTCCGGTCTTCAAAGCCGAAAGCTGGCAGGTCTCAGGGGCTGATGCAGAGCCCAGGCCCCAGGCTTTCTGAAGGCAGGGAGGGACCATGTGGGGCCCAGCCCAGCACCTATGCCGCCTCCAGACCAGGCCCCTAACCCAGTTTGCAGCTGGGCCAGGGGGCCTGTCTCTGCCAAGTGACCATAACCTGGGCAAGTGTATGTTCTGGATAGTCATGGAAAGGGCCCGTGAGAGGGGATGGGATGCCCAGCAAGGGGGAAGGCGGGCAGCATGGGGTGCAGCAGGCTCTGCAGGCTGGGACAGCACCCACGAACGCTCTCTGAGACAAAGTGAGGGCAACAGTGGCTCTCCCCTCTTCTCCACAGCCCTGCAGCCGCTGCCACCTCCCACCCTGCTGAGCTGTCAGAGCCTCTGCCTCAGGGGAAGGGAGTCACCATTCCAGTCTACAGGCCCCTAGGTTCCTAGGCCTTTACCTCTTGCCAGGGCCCAAAGCCAGTCGAGTGGCAGGAAGCAGGGCTTACCCATTGCACAATCTCCACATGGGCTTAGGAGCTCCTCTGAAGGGATCTTTTGTCAAGGATGCTGGGAAGTTGCATTCTTTAGCAGTGGTTCCCAAACTGTGTAAATGATTAATAGTTATTCCATGAATCACTGAGGTTTCATCGGTTTCATGGCCAACTAAGTTTGGGAAACACTGCACACTCTATCTCCCTCTTGGAGATACGGGTATTCATTGACCCATTAGAGGCTCTGAGAAGTCCTGCAGTAAAGGAACCTGTGTTTCCAAAACTTTTAAAATTAAAGATGGTCTTTTCCAGTACTGCAGCAGACAACATGAGGGACCCTGGAGCTCCTTGGAACGGAGGGTGGGAGACCAGCCCGGCAGTGATGACCCTGGTGGCTCTTTCTCTCCAGGACCTAGGATTGATTTGATGACACTTGATTTTGGAGATCTGGAGGGGGGCAGGGGGAGGGAGGCCTTCCAACTGGTTCCCTCTCTCGGTTACACTGGAGGAGGGGGACCAAAGGATGTCTCTGGCAGGAGCAGGGTCTTCCGTTGAGGGGGGCCTCCCCAGGGAGGGGCCGCCCGGTGCTGAGGTCTGTCTTGCCTCCCTTCTCAGTCTCCACTGTGCCACTCACAAACTGGCTCAGGACTCTGGCTTCGAACCCGGTGTACAGAGTCCCTGTGAGACATTTCCGAGGCGCACTCTGCTCCAGACAGACAGACGCTGTCCACACCCCCTTGGGCCAGGACCACCATCTCCTCTGGGCCTGTGGTGGCCGCCCAGCTTCTCTCCTTTGTTCCCAAGTCTGAGGCTAAGAACCAAGGTCAAGGTCAAGCTCTGGTGTGGCGTCGGTGTGGGGGAAGAGAAGCAGGTGCCCCAAGAACACGTTTGCTCCTTCTTGAGGGGGTGTGCCTCCCCACAGTGGCCTCCTCCACAACAGGGCCCCCTCGCCTTGGCCTTGAGCAGCGGCACAGCCTCAGCACAGGCCAGGCCCACCCCCAGAACCTCCTAGAGCCCCTTCCCCTAGATGCGTTTCTGAGGGCTCAGGCATGGCTCCCTTCCAGAGTGTTCCTTTGGCCTGTTTCTTCTGCCTTTCCTCTCCCTATGCTCCGAGACCTGCTCCTCGGGGCCCCAGGAGCCTGACAAGGTGATGGAGCCCCTTGTCTGAGGCTTCTGCAGCCAGCCCCCAGAGGAAGTCCCCGCATTCTCTGTGCTTCCAGCCTATCTGCTTCATTGGTATGACTTGTCTCAGAGCAGAAGGAGGTGGGAAGACTGGGGCAAAGGGTCCCTTCCAGACCTAGCAGCTCCACCCTGGAAAGGATCAGGGGCACAGGGAGAGGCTACCCGGGCTGGCAGGTCAGGTATGTGTCAAGGGCCCGGGGCTGAGTCTGCCCATCAACCCCCACAGAGAAGGGCAGGCTCCCTCCACACGGGCCCCAAAACATTGGACCTGGAGGGCTCCGGTGACTCTGGTCACGCCCTCAGCAAGGTCAGAGGCCTGGAGACCTTTCTCTTTTCTGGGGGGGCCACCCAATCACCACATCTGCATTGAGTGGAGAATGTCTTCAGCTCAGCTGAGATCCCACCAAGCTCACACAAAGGCTGTGTCCTAGGAGGAGAGAGAGCAGAGGAGGCTGGGGGTACCTCAGGCCAACAGGAGGAGGAGAGAGATGGGCAGGGAGCCGGGCCTGCCCCAGGAGCGGCTCCGTGGAGGTGGATGGAAGAGGGGAGAACCTTGGGTCTCCGCTGTGGGAGAGCTGACAGCCCAGCGGTTACAGCCAATCTTCTGGTTTGGCAGGCAGGGAGACTGAGGCCAGGAGCGGTTGGGCCCCCGGACAAGTCGGCAGCAGGGCCTGATCTACCTTTCAGCTCTTTCCAGCCAGAAACCAGCACTCTGTCCTTCTCCCGCTCCCCGCACCAGCCTCCCCCACGCCTGTCCCCAGCCCCCTCTCCCCCCAGCTCCCCTCTCATCATCTTTCTCTCTCCCACCAGCTTCCCGGGCTCGAGGCTCCAGCGTGCCCACCTGCAGCTCGCCTCCTTTCTGCGTGGCTTCTCCCGGCCCTCGAGTGTGTGAGCGTGTGCGGGCGCGCAGGCGGGCGCGTGCGTGTGTGTGAGAGAGAGTGTGTGTGTGTGAGTGTGTGTGTGTGTGTGTGTGTGTGTGTGTGCGCGCGCGCGCACTCATGCACTCGCTCGCTCGGGGCGCAGCTGCCGCCTCTCTTCCTCCCGCAGGAGCAGACCCTGGCCCTCTCGGCTCTCTGTGGCTCTCTGTGTGTGCAGCCCCGGGGGCCCCTGTTCCCTCTGCCCCTGCAGGACTTGCAGTTCTTGTTTCTTCTTGTATCTCCCTGTTTTCTCCCCTCTCTCTCTGCCCCTCCAGCGATCTAGACAGAGACTTTTGGAATAACAATGAGAGCACAGTGCAGCAGAAATGGAGCTCCTATCCTCCCAAGGAGTTTATTCTAAACATTTCACCCTACGCCCCTTATGGCGACCCACGACTGTCCCTCAAGTGAGTGACTTTACCTGGTTTGATCCTATGTACCGAGTATCCGCGCACGCCCTCCTTCCCCTCTGGCCCTCACTTCCCTCCTGCTCCTGTCCCCGCCCCCCTCCGCCCCGGACTTCCCCACCGGTGCACCCATGGGCAGGCCAACCATGGAGACGAGCAACCCCTCCTGCCTCCCCTCACCTGCCTGCCCCTCTCCCGTCCCCTCCCCCAGGGCCAGCCGAGCAGGAGAGCCCCCTCCGCAGCCACACCCGGCCCCCCAGCGGGTCTCCCCCCCTCTGTGCAGTCAGGATGGGGTTGCCCGTTTGGTCCCTCCCTCTCGGCGTGGCTCGCTTTCTCCTCCCCGCTGTGTGCTGCTGCCCTGGCTGCTCGGTGGTGGTGCTCGGTGGTCGGTGGTCGGTGGTCGGTGGTCGTGGTGGCGGTGGTCGGTGATGGCGGTGATGGTGGTGGTGGTGATGAACTCTGACTAACACGGCTTTCTCTTTCTCCCTGCCTTGGGGCCTCCTGGCCTGGACAGCCCGCTCTTCCTCCGTCGTTAACCCTTCGTTGTCCTGTGGGATAGAGTTGGAGGTGGCTGCCCTCCCCCCACCCCCGCCGCCCCCGCCCCAGGCGGTGGGGAGGGGCCGCCCCTCCGTTGTCGTGGTGCGTTGTTCTCCGACCCCAGCCCGCCCGGCCCCCTCTCTCCTCTCTGCAGGCTCTGCTGTTAACCCACTTGCAGTGCTGATGTCTCTCTCTCTCTCTCTGTCTGTCTCTTGTCCGTCTGTCTCTCTCCTCCTCTCTCACTGTCTCTTTCTTCCTTTTATCTGTCATTGTTTTTCTCCCTCTCCCACCCCCACCCCCACGTGTGGCCCGCCCTCTCCCCCCCCACCGCCACCCCCGGCGCCCCTCTGGCCCGGCTGCCTCCCGCGTGCCTCCAGTGGCACCCTCCTGTCGGGCGCCAAGGTGGCCGCCGCGGCGGGGCTGGCGGTGGGGCGGGAAGGCCGGCCGGGGGAGAAGCCAGCGCTGGTGCCGCCACCCAGAGAGGACACCTCGAGAAGCGGCGGGGCTGCCCCCAGCGAGCCGGGCAGCGGTGGCAAGGCGGGGAGAGGCCGCTGGCGGACGGTGCAGAGCCACCTGGCCGCAGGGAAGCTCAACTTGTCCAAGTGAGTCATGGCCCTGTGGCCGCTGGAGCCGTGAGCTCGGGTCGGCCCCCGCCGGGGGGGGACAGTGGGACCCCCCCGGCATGCCCGCTGCTGCCCCCAGAGGTGCCGTCCTCGGCCCCTGGCTCATTTCATCCCTTCATGAGACGCGCATCATCCTTGCCATCGGGCACAACTAACAGCCATACGGTGTCAGTGTCGCATCCCAGCCTCCGGCTGCTGCCCACCCCCCCCCATCAGTCTCTTTCCTTGCCAGTGACCAAGCCATTCCATTTTCTGCCCCCCGAGGCGGCTTCATTTCAATCCTCAGGTCATCCCATCCTCTTTGACTGGCCGCCCCATCCAGCCGTCAGGTCATCCCTCCGTGGGCCACCCGTGGTTGCTCAGCCATTGGACCATCCCATCCCTGGGGAGCTGGCCCACTCTCAGCCTGTGTTTGATGCCACTCATCTGCCACCGGGCCTTCCCTCTTACAACCAGCAGATGGCTCTAGACCCAGAGGCTGAGCCGTTCCATTTTTGACCATCTGGCGCCTCCACCGGCTTGTACCCGCTCTTGTCTGCACCATTTCCGCATCTGTCCCGCAGGCCCACCATGAGCAGCTGGGCTGTCCCCACGGGTCCGTCCTCACCTCAGCCACCCCATGGGCTGTCCCAGTCCTGGGCAGCGAGCGATCCCACTGGCAGCTGGTGGGTGGTGTGTTCTTGGCGGTTGGGTTGCTGAGCCCCCCGGCTAGCTTCTCTTTTCTGACCAGGGTGGTCTGGACTGCAGACAGAAGAGCCATTTCCCTTTTAAAAGCTCTCTGAGCTTGCCAAACAGGACAGTCCCTCTCTTGGGCCATGGACATAGGGATGGCCCCTGTTCACAGCAGAAAGTGTATTCTCTCCTCCCCCAGCATGGGGCTGCTTTATTCTCATCTTGGCTTTTAGAAACTTCCATGTCCCCGCAGCTGAGCCCTTCCAGGCTCTAAATCCTTTGAACTATGACCATTCTCACCCACTGGGATGTAGGTTCCATTTTCAGCTATTCGAACTGCCTCATTCCCAGCTAAGGGAGCAGCCTCTCACTTAGGAAACCGGCAGCCCTGACCCCTTCTTAGCTGGGGGCTGTCCTGTTGCCTTCATTCAGCACCCCACCCCGCCCCTGGTTCTCTTTAGAAGGCCTATGACTCCTGCCTTTGGGACCACTGAGGGCCACTGTGCTGAGACCGTATTGCTTGTTGGCCTGAAGGCACACAGGCCCATTTCTCCCCTGACGTCGAGCCTCAGGAAGGTCTCGGAGGGAAGCCCCACACCCCCTCGGAGAGCCAGGCCCAGCACCCCGCCCTCCCCAGGCTGCTCTGGCCACAGACTCCAGGCTGGCTGAAGGCTCCATGCCATCCACTGGCTCCAGGCGTGGAGGCACCAATTTTAGTTTCCTGTGACCGAGAGGTTGTAAATTGGACTAATTTTGGATGTGATAGGAAACCAAAATGAGGTCAGCAAGGAGGAGGAGGAAGCCATCCAACTGTCGTCCACCCCTGCCTCGGCCTGCCCCCAGGGAGCTGTGGGCCTACCTGGCCGGCCAGGCCTGGGCCTGTCCCTGGTGGTAGCCCAGGCTCCAGACCTGAGCTAGGCAAGGCTGCTGCCTCCTCCAGGACCCCAGCTCCCAGCTAAAGCCATGTTTTGCCTCTCTCTCTCTCTCTCTCTCTCCCCCCTATCTCTTGTTCTCTCTCTCTCTCTCATTCTCTCTTTACTATTCTCTGACTTTCTCTCCCTCTTTTGCTCTCACTCTTTCTTTCTTTCTCTCTCTCTAGCCCGCAGGGGCAGCTTAACTGTTGTCCTTTAGTTCCCATGGTAGGCTCGGGAGGGAGCAAAGCTGAGGTCTGGCTGCAGTGGTGAAAGCGGCTCCAAGGGCCCTGGGGCCCCTCCTGCAGGCAGCCCCGGGGGGGGGGGGGTACCTGGCTGCCCTGTGGTTCTAGACCAGGAGTTGGCAAGCTTTCTCTGTAAAGGGCCAGATAGGAAATGCTTAGGCTCTGCAAGTCACATAGTCTCTTTTATGCCAACTCAAGCCTGTCACGGCCATAGACAGGATGCAAATTAGTTTGTTCCAGTAAGACTTTATTTACAAAGACAGGTGGTGGACCAGATTCGGCCCACAGGCCATAGTTTGCCAACCCCTGCCCTCGACCACTGGATCGGGAGACGGAGGGAGGGGACAGAAGAGGAGGTTGGGACCTCTGAGGCTCTGGCCCTGCCTATGGGGTGTGCTGAGGTCTCTGGCCAGGAGAACGAAACAGGCAGGTTGCCTGGGGAGGCCAGGGGTCTCTGACTTTTCCTACCTCCATCTCCTGAGACATTTGCAGGTACCACTGGCACGGGGAGCGTTAGCTGAAACACATGTCCCTGGGCCCGACCTCATTAGGTCCTCATGGCAACCCTGGGACAGAGGCGGCTCAGGGATGATTTTCCACCCCGGGGTTTTATGAAGACACTCAGATGAAGAAACTGAGGGGTGGACTCACTTTTCCAAAGTCCTGCGGTTCGGAAGCAGCAGAGCTGGGGCTTGAACCTGGGTCCCTCTGACCTCATACTGCCTCTGATCAGCCATGCCCTGCTTCCTGCCTGTCCCTGCCCCCTTACCAGCATTTTTCAGGGATGCCTGTGGGCCTGCTAGGAGGCGCCCCCTCTTGAAAACGTATAGCCACCCTGTTTTCCATCAGAATTGGGGCAAAGTGACCAGACAAGTGGTTCCTGGGGCTCCCACCTCATCTGCTCCTTTCCCGGGTTCCCTCTTCTCCCTGGAGTCACTCCCAAGAGATCAGGAATGGACACTGCATCTCAGAAACAAGGGACCCTGGAAGGAGGGCAAAGGTCTGCTCCGGAGCCTGAATCCTGAGGCAGCCCTGGCCACAAGGCAGAGGCCCGAGGACAGAGGGGTGTCTGAGGACAGTCCCCAGCCTCCGTGGCCCAAGCATAAGAACCGCCGGCTTTCCCTGCCCTGCCGCACGTTACTAGGCCAGCTCTGCACTGGCCTGGATTTCCTCGGGTCTCCAAAGGCCGGTCGTACTTCGATCACAGAGGCAGACTTTCCTGGGGTCCCCCAGCGAGACCGCGGGAGGGGGCGGAGCAGCTCCCTCCCCCCACTGCCGTTGGGCACGCCAGGCCCAGGGCCCCGGGGACGCCTTCACCACGCAGCCTCCACAGCTCCCGCGGCTCAGACAGGAGGCGTTGGAGCATCAGGCGAGCCAAGGCCAGAGGGCGGGCTGGGCAGGGCCAGCAGGGGCTGGGGGGCCGGGGGGAGGGGCTCAGGGCGGGCGCGGGGTTCGGTGGCCTCCTGAGTGAGGTGGTGGCAGAGCTACAGCACAGCGGTGGCAGCAGGGATGGAGGCCCGGCGAGGTCCGGCAGAGCGCGCCCTGCACTGGGGCCTCCCAGTCTTGACCCTCGGCTTCTTTCTCCTCCACTGTGATCCCTTCATCTGCTTCTCCTTTCTCTCCTCTCCTCCACCCGCCCCAAGTTTCGAGGACTCCACCCTGTCCACGGCCACTACCCTTGAGTCTATCCCCAGCTCCGCGGGAGAGCCGAAATGCCAGCGACCCCGCACCCTGATGCGGCAGCAGAGCCTGCAGCAGCCGCTGAGTCAGCACCAGCGGGGCCGGCAGCCCAGCCAGCCCACCACCAGCCAGAGCCTGGGCCAGCTGCAGGCCCACGCGGCCTCGGTGCCGGGCCCCAACCCCCGGGCCCATGGCCGGGGCCAGGCTCGGCAGGGCACCTCGGCCGGCTCCAAGTACCGGGCGGCCGGCGGCCGCAGCCGCTCCAACCCAGGCAGCTGGGACCACGTGGTGGGGCAGATTCGAAACCGAGGCTTGGACATGAAATCCTTCCTGTAAGTCCCCCCCTTGAGCGGGCCGGCCCCCACCTCCCGACCCAGTCTCTCTGCCCTCATCTCCTTGGGAGCGGCTGGCCCTGCCCTGGCTCCAGGCCCTCCATCTCCGCGGCAGGAGCAGACTCGGCCCACCCCTCCCCAGCCTCCTGTGGCTCGAGGCTCCGTGCCTGCAGCCCCCCATGGAAGGATTCTTACCTGGGCCACCCCTCTGAGGACCCCGGCTCCTCCCCCTTCGGTGCCTCCCAGGGCTCGGAGAAGGTCCTTCCCCCAAATGTCAGTGGGGACCCTGGACAATGCCGCTGAGACCTGAGGCCACCTGGTCCGCTTCCTCTTCCTGCTGGTCGCAGGCTGCTCCTGGCCTCCCTGCTAGCCTCCCCCCCTCCTCCCAAACCTGGGCTCTGGCCCTGCCTCCGAGCCTCCAGATCACCTCTTCCCTGTAACCCGACTCAGCTCACCTTCCTGCCCCGCACTTCCTCCCTCCCTCTCACGGTTCCTGCCATCAGCCCAGTCCTCTGCCTCTCTGACCTTCTCCAGCCACCTGTCCTCCAGCTCCCAGAATGACCCATGCCCTGAGGACAAACCTCAGATGTTCCCCCCAAAGCTTTAGAAAAGGTTCTTTGTAAGTCAGAGGCTTCTCTCAAGTGTACAGGTCTGAGAAGTAACCACAGGCCATGGGTATCTAACTGTAGCCATTCCTCATCACCCCCCATCCCGTGCTGCCCTGCCCCACATGTAGGGGCCCTGCCCAGGGCGCCCCCCGCTCTGGCATCACTCTGGGCCTCGGCACTCACTCTCAGAGCCCAGGGCAGACCTGGGCTTTTGCCCCTGATATCCCTCGCCTCCTCCGGCCTAACATGACCTTCCTTCCAGGCTCTGGGGATTATTCCCATCGCCCAGGTCTTCCCTGGGAGCACTTTTCATGGAGCAAGAGACCAGCACTAAGCCTGGGAGAGGAGAAAGGAGGAGGAAGGGGAAGGGCAAGATGCAAGGCCCAGCTCATTGGCAAGATGTGGGGATTCTGAAGGCAAGCAGGTCCCTCCGAGCTTCCTAGCTCTCCAGCTGAGACCCCAGCCCAGGCTTCCAGGGCAGACGGGAGTGCTGTCCCTGGCAGGGGCCCCCCAACAGAAGAGGCCTTGCCATGCCAGCTTCCCACATCCGTGCAAGTGGCCCATGGCCCTGGCTGGCAGCTCGTGCGGCCCGTGCCTCTACTTGGCACATCCAGGCAGCACATCTGCCGGGGCTCTCCCTGACCCAAGGACCCTTGGGGATCCAGCTGGTGCCTGCATGAGACAAGATGCCCAGCAGAGCCTCCTGGCTTCCAGGCGGTGGTTTGTCTGGGAACAGATACAGTGGCACTGGTGTGGATCAGGAGAGTCGAGGGAATGGGTTCTTCTGTGGCTTGGACAGAACTGGGAGCCAGCAGGCCCCCGCACCCCTCTGCTCCTCCTGCCCTCCGGCTGCTCTTTGCACAGCTGTCACCCTGCTTCCTATTCTAGCAGCCATCAGACTGGGGCAGGGGCCATCCCCAGGCCCTGGGAAGAAGGGAGCCCGCTGCAGGAAAGCCTCTGTGTACCGACCCTTCCCTGCCCGCCGCGCCCCTGCTCAACTGGGATTTGCTGAACGGTGCCCCTGTGCCAACATCCTCAGTCCACACTGCTGCCCCCACCACGGCTTTATGGGCCCCTCGCCTTCTGGCCACCGCTAGAGATCACCCAACCCCCCACCTCCTCCACTTGTCATTCCTCCCGGCAGGGGTCGGCAAATTTTTTTCTGTAAAGGGCCAGATTATAAATATTTTAGGCTTTGTGGGGCACGTGGTCTCGATCACATTTTTTTAAAGCAATGCTTTAAACACGCACAAGCCATTCTTAGCTTGTGGGCTGTAGAAAGACAGGCCACCAGCTGTACTTTGCCCACCTCTGACCCCCCGCCTTACAGTTTATCTGGTGTGCTTCTGAGGCCCTTCTCTTGTCCCAGATGCTGCTGGTCTACGGAGACAGCCGGGGTGGGAGGGCTAGCCAGGCCTCCCAGGACCCGACCCCCTCTTGCAGGGAGGATGGTGCTCCTCCTGCTTAATGGGTGTGACACCCCCCCCAATACCACCAGCTTCTCCCCAGACTCTCCTCTTGCCCCTCGTTCTCACCCTTGCAGCCTGTGTTGCTGGGGAGAATGACAAATTGGGAATTTATGCAGAGGAGCCGTTTTGTTTTTAAGAAGAGCAAAAGGAGTATCTGAAAAATGCATTAACCAGGGAAAAAAACATGTTGTTTTCGTTGGGTTCTCCTTCCCCCAGCTCAACCCAGCTCCCAAGCAGCCAAATGGAATTTTACCAACAGTAAAACAGTACCGGTGGGCAGAGAACAAAGAAAACAAGGATTTGTCCTGAGGGAAGGGGGAGTTGTTACCCAAAAGTTGGATGCCAGCACGAGTGTCAGCCTGGAGTAATGTGCCCAGGACAAAGATGTATGACATGGAAGGCGGTGCAGCCACTTAGCTTCCTCCCCTCCCTGGGCCCCCACTGCCATCTCCCATTTTCCCTGCGCCCCGCCCTCCCCCCCCCCCCCCCCGCAGGTGCCACGTCTCACCTGCTTGAGTTCCCTTTCCGACAACCTCTCTAGGAAATAGCCACAGCCGCCTCTTCCTGTCTAAACCTTGCCCCCCTGGACGGTGGTTGAAAGGCAGACTTCCCAACCCAGGATCCCCCTCTCTGGAACATTCTGTTAGGCTCACCATCCTTTCCTTGGCCCTTCCTGAGACATGCTTTCCTCCCTGCCCCATCTGAAATCCCCTTCTTCCTTTGTTCGGATGAGAGACGCAGGGCTGGACGAGCTCCACAAAATACCCAGAAAATGCCCATGAACTCATGATTTTGCAGGGCAGCAGGTCACCTTTTGTCCCTGGAAAATGCCGGGAGACCCCACAGTTGCCCAGGGGTTCTCTGAGAATGCCGCCTATGAAAAAGTCACACCTTGACCTCTGGCCCCACGCTGCTGCCCACATGGCAGCTCCTTGTCCACCTGGACGGAGCCTCCCTCAAAGCAGGATGGCTCCAGCCCCTTCCAGATCTTCCTCTCTGCAGAAATTCCTCCAGACCTTGCCAGCCAGGTTCCTGCACTTTCTCTCTCTCCACCTTTGCTTTTTGGTGACTTCTGGACTACTTCTCCGAGGAAAGGCCCCTGAACTGGACCCAAAAGCATTGGTGGTTATTCCCTGGATCTCCGGGAAGGGGGACTCAGGAGAAGGCCCATGACCATAAGCCAGACTCAGGAGAAGGCCAGCACACCATAAGCCAGAAGGGACTTCCGTTCTCCTCTGATGGGCTGTGTGTTCAGGGACCCCCTCCTGGTGTCAAGAACATCTGGCGGACCATGACCCAGAGATGTCTTTATTAGGAGCACAGGGTGCAGCACCCATTGGATTTCCAAACTTTCTAAGAACCTCCCACCTGGGAACCCAAACCTGCCTGCCCTTCCCCATGCAAGATGGCGATGGAGCCCCTCTCTCTTCTCCCAGGGGCCCAAATGGCCAGAGCGAGTAGCTCCCCTCCCCCGGCCTTCCCCGAGCCTTCCTCGGCAGTCTTCCTCGGCAGCGTCTGGGGCACATGCCGCTTCAGCGGGCCTCGGGCCAACCCCGTCCCAGAATCTCTCCAGAGCGACCCGCTCCCTGGCTCCGAGGCAGGCTGGGTCTCAGGCTGTGGACACCTCCCCTCATCCCCTCCCTTTCCGCCTCCACCCGCCTCTGCTCTACAACTTTTGACAGTGCTAAAGTGTGTGGTTTCTCTCCTGCAGGGCCAGTTTCTTACGCATTTTTCTTCTCTCTCTTTGTCTCTGTCTCTGTCTCTCTCTTTCCCCTCCCTGCCCCCGCCTGTGGGGCCTCCTCGTTTCCTCCCGGCTGGTGGGCTGCCCACCTCGGGCAGGGAAGGCAGGATGGTGGTGCTATCCTTGGTCTTAGGGCTTTCGGAACAGGATGACTTTGCCAATATCCCTGACCTGCAAAACCCAGGAACCCAGCAGAACCAGAACGCTCAGGGGGACAAGAGGTACGAGCTCAGGCGAGGGCCTGCGGCGGCCGCGGCAGAGATGGAGGCGTGGAGAGGCTGCCGGCCTCCACCAGCCCTGCCCCGGCTGCTGGATGAGGCGGCGGTGCCCTCAGCGATCCTGGAGCGGGAGGACAGCCCCCTCCCCAGCCGGTGCCCTCACACACGCCACCCCGGGCTGTCCCTGGGGTCCAAGGCCAGTGTGGCCGTCCTGGGACCATTCTGGATCAAGCCTGCTCCCCAGGCATGCTTGCCCTCGCCCGGAGCAAGTCAGCCTTTCTGCCCCATCTCTCTGCTTGGCTCCCCCCCACACCTCTTGCTGCCCCTCATTTTCCATCTCTGCCCCCCCAACCCCGAAATCCCAGTTTCTCTGGTGGTTGGTGGGCGGGGGGGATGTAGGGAAGGGGCACCAGCCTGTTCTCCCTCATCCCTGCCACCTCAACCTCCCTCTTGCCTGGAGGTCCCGCTGGGGTGACGGTAGCACCCCCTCACCGCAGGGGTACTGCACAGGTGTGGCTGAGCTGCTTGGCTGATTGAAGAGGAGCCCCTGGTGGGGAGGGTGTGGGGCATGGGAGACGCGTGGGGACCAGAAAGAACCGAGAGGCAGCCCTGAACCTGAGGTACCAGGAGGAGGGAATAGGGGGAGAGCCCGAGAGCAGACCTGTTTGCTCAGGCGGAGCAGAGGCCTGGGCATTTAGCCGTAGTGTTGCCATCAGGAACTCAGGGAAGCGCCTCCTGGTGCCTCCCGTCTCAGGGAGGGCGTGGAGCACTCGCGGGGAAGGAGATGGGGGAAAGGTCGGAGGGCCGGAGGCTCGGGCAGCGTCGCAAAGGTGGGGTGATCCTGCCCTTGGTGTGGCTGCCTCCCGTCACCTGGCCTTGGGCTGGGCCAGCCACACACCTGTAAGTCGCAGAGGGAGGGCTCCTGACCTCGGTCAGGTCTGCTTCTCGCCAGACCAAAAGCCTACCGGAGAGCATGGGCTGACGGCCAGGATGCCAGCCTTCTAGCTCTGGTTGCCAGAGACTCGCTCTGCAGACGTGGGCGAGTCACTGCCCCTCTCTGAGCCTCTGTTTCCTTGTCTGTCGAATGAAGGATTGGAGAGGGTGACCGCTTCCAGCTTGGGCATGCTAAGCTTCTCATGAGAGCACAGACCCTCAGGCTGGGGCACCTGTCAGAGCCTGTGAGCTGGGCAGGGATCCTGACATTCCCTGAGGCCCATAAGGCAGGAGGGGACTGTCCCAGGCCGCCACCAGGGCCCTGTGGGTTACGGAAGCCTAGGCCAAGAGTTAGACAGCTGACTGCCTGTCCCTCCAGCGGCTTCTCGCTCTTTCTTCCTGTTCCAAGTTCACAGCTGCCTGTCTATGGTGGACACAGCCACAAGTCCCCGGAGAGTGGGAGGGAAGAGCAGGACAGGTTCTTTCACCCATTGGCACAGATGGTGTCAAACCCCGAGCCCATGTCCTTGGGGGGGGGGTGGGAGGAACAGAGCCTACCACCTCCAGCCCACCTGGCGCCCCAGAAGTCCTGGGCTGGGCCCCGGGCAGGCCAGAGTGCCGTGGGGAGGGGGCCGGGGGCCACGGGGGAGAGGCGGCAGGAGGAGGCTGGGGGCCTCTGGAAGCCTGCTGAGAACCCGAGCTCTTGGGGGGTGGGGGGGGAAGGTGTGAAGTGTGCGGGAGCAGACGCAGGCTGGAAACGAGATTTCATATCACCCATGTGTTCATTAGCTGGCTCCATTTCCACCCACAGCCTATTTTTACCCCTGCCATGTAGGTCTCCCGCCCGTATTCTAACACACCCATCTCTTCCGACCATTACATCAGCTGTCCCTGCCTTCCTGGGAAAGGTGGGTGTGGAGGTGGGGGCCGTGGGCCCTCGCCCCCACCCTGCCTGACTCTCCAGGTGGACATATGTCATTCCCACCTGGTCACACCCACCCCATCCGTCTCATGGCCTCTGGGGTGTTTCCCAGGTGACCGGGCACTGCGAGGGTGTCCAGCACTGAGGGCTTCCTTCCCGGCACTCTCCCCCGCCCCAAGCTCGACATCGGCACTGGCAGCACCCCACCAGGCTCTCGGCACCTTAGGGCTCCACTCCTCTGGAGCCCTGGCTCTTTGGACCTTGGAATGCTGGGCTTGGGTCAGCTGTCCCTTTCTCTTCAGCTTCTGTCTCCAGACCCAGAGTCTGCCCTTCTGCCCTGATTCCCGCCCCCCCTTTACCATCCGGCTGACCCCTTGGCTGTGGACTTTCAGCCCCTGAGGTCTCTGTCAGCGGCAAGTCCCTGGGTGACAGGAGGGCCCCGGGAGGAAGAACAGCCATTCCAATTCCCAAACAAGGTAGGGGTGCATCTAGCGAGCAACATGGAGACGGGAAGGTTGGTCAGTACCTCCCTCCCAGGATCCTTGGTGGCCTGGAAGCCCCCTATCCAGGATCTCCCAGTCCCAGAGCCTCAGTACTGTGGGCCCCAAGAACAGAATGCTGTTGGACCCGGGAGGGAGGAAGGAAGGAGGCCAGGACCACCCCTGGCCCCCGTGCCTTGCTGCCTTCACCCATCCTGCCCTGCATCCATCCTCATGTCATGCTCCCTGCCATCCCTTCCATCGCTCCTTGGGATCCGAATGGTGTCCACCGTGACCCCCCCCCACCCCCTGAGTGGGGCGCGGGGCAGGGCGGGGACCTGGCCACCCCCATCGCTCTCCTCGCCCCCGAACCACCACGTTTCCTCCGTCCCTGTGTGTCCCCCGCCTCCTCTCTGCCTCTCCTCTCGGCCGCCTCGCTCGTCCCCTTGTCCACCCTGCAGCCTTCTTCGCTAGTCTCCGACTAACCTTTCTTGGCCTCTCTCTCTCTCCCCCTCTCCTTCCTCCCAGCTGCTCCTCACAGGGATGTCCCTGGGCCAGTGAGGGGGCCCCTGCGCCTCTCCCTCTGCCTCTCTGTGCACTTGTCTCTCTGTCTCTCTCTGTCCTGTGACCTCCGGTAGCTTCAGTGGCGCTGACCATCTTCCCAGGCTGCTTTGCAGCTGCGCTGATGCTGTGGTGTGGCCAAAATAACTCCGACTTTCTCATACCTTCAGCAGTCAATCTGGCGCTCTCCTCCTGTCCCACTCTATTTTTAACCTGACTTTACCTCTCCAGCTATTTCGGTGCCCTCTTCCTCCCCGTGCCTGTCTGCGTAAGCACGTGTCCGCGAGTGTGTGTCCCTGTGTGTGCGCGTGCACGCAGGCGTGCCCCGCGGTGGCCGCGCCTCTGGCAGGGACCCCGGGGTGGCCCCAGGCGGGGTGGGGTGTTTCGTGCTGTCTAGGCAGGGCCGGGTTCTCACAGCAGGTGCGCCTGCGTCTGATTCTCAGGGTGTCTGTCCCTGAAACGGCTCCCCGCTTTGGTCTGTTTCAGTCGGTCCCGATTCACACGCACACCTTGGCATGCCTGGGTCTCCCTGGATGTTTCGTCTTGGGATTTAAGTGTGCATCGCCGGGGGGGTTGTGTGTGTATGTGTGTCACCTCACTGCTCTGGTCGACCTGCCTTGTTGCTGTGCCATTCTCTCCCTGGTGCCGCCTGGGTGTCTGTCAGGCTTGTGTGCACTCGTGTGTGTGTGCGTGCGTGCGTGTGCACGTGCACACCTTGCTGTTGGGTCCTGGTATCTCCCCTCCAGGGCCTGGCAGATTCCGTGCATAATGTCTGTCTGCCTGTCGTGGTCAACTGTGTGCTGGCGGCTGGTCCATACCGAGGGTGTGTGTCTAGCCTGTGTGTGTCTCCGAGTATGAGGCTCTGGGACTCTCAGAGCTGTTCTCTTGTAGCCTGTCTCAAGCCCCATGCTGCCAGTCTTCCTGTCTTTTCCTCGCTGCCTGCCCCACCTTTCCTCCTCATGAGATGTTCCAGCCTGGTCCCTGGGCACACTTTTAGGGCCCCCTTCCTGAGCCCCAGCTGGACGGAGCCTGGGCTCACCACCCAGCTGCCGGGCCAGAGAGCCCAGCTTCCCGGGAGCGGCATGGAGTCGGGGTGCACGCAGGGCCTCGCGTGGAATGGTCAGATTCGGGGCTTCTCGGTGGTGCCCCGTCTCTCTCTGACCCTGGGTGAGAGCCTTATCCCACACGCAGTCCTCAGAGCGGGAGGCAGGTGGGGACTGGGGAGCAAGCGGATGTAGACTCGTCCTATCCCGCAGGTGGCTGTTTAAATCTAAATTAGTTTGAGTCGAACAAAATGAAATATTCTGTCCTCAGTCGCACTGGCCACTTCAAATGCTTTAGTAGCCACATAGGGACGGCGCAGACATAGAACACTGCTGCCATCGTAGAAAGTTCTACTGGCCAGAGCTGTGTGGACAGTGGTCCTGACCTCCGCTGGTCAGTCTCGGGTCTGAAGGGCGCCTGTGTTCTCAGGCTGAACAAACACAGGTGGGGCGTCTGGGAGCTAGCACCCTGGGCGTGTTTGCAGAGGGTAATGACGCAGAGGGGTGACCTGGACATGCCACCTGGGGAGCCTCCCCTGCCAGATTGGAGCGAGCAGGGGTGCCCGGGGCCTCTGGGGCCGTGGGCACGCTCCAAGACCACCCCGCAGGCAGTGACTGGGTGGCGGGGCATTCTCTGGGGACCAGGAGGAGGGCAAGTACCCACCAATACAGCATCCACAGGGGCAGTCAAGCTGGATCATGCTAAGGTGAGGGAGATGGGCCCCGAGTGCTGCTCTAGGTGAAAACCAGGCCTCCCCGTGGACAAGAGCACGGCTCCTGCTGGCCTGCAGGAGAGGGTGGCTGCTTGGGTCTCAGAGGAGGTGCTGCCGCCACCCCGGCCAAGGTGCCCAGCCCAGCCCACCTCCCGACCCGCGCTCATTCGGATTCCCCCTACCTCCAGGTTGCCTGCAGGAGGGAAGGCAGTGAACACAGCCCCAGTGCCGGGCCAGACACCCCATGATGAGTCTGACCGCCGGACTGAGCCACGCTCCTCCGTCTCGGACCTCGTCAACTCCCTCACCAGTGAGATGCTCATGGTGAGAAGGGCAGGACGCCGGGGCCCCAGGCAGGAGCTGAACTGGGAGGCCGGGGCCGGGACACGTGTGACAGTTGGTGACAGCGTGGGGGTTGTCCAGTCGGGAAGGGGAACCAACATGGACTGAGTGAGCAAGGCTTGGGTTCTTTTCTCAGCTTTTTCCCCAGAACAGGCTCTCTGTGCCTCAGTTTCCTTATTTGTCCAGTGAGAATAAGAATGCCCATCTTCCTCCAGTCTCTTTCTGGGTTGAGTGGGGGTCCAAGAAACCCTACTCGTGGGAGGAATTTTTGTGATTGTAGGAGGAAAGGCTTGGGGCAGAATGTGTCCCCTCTCTCGGAGCGGTGTCCCAGTGAGGGGAGGTCTGAGGTGGAGCTCCCAGTGGGGCGAGTCTCATGTCCCTCTCTCAGGGACCTCCCCTTACCCCCATTGCTGGAGGCCAGCTGAGGCCCAAAGATAAAAGGAGAGTAGGAAACTGCCCCTCCCAGCCCTGATTCCTGGGAGGGAACAGCTGTGCCGAGAGTCTTCTGTGCACACCCTTCTGTGCACACACGGGGCTTCCAGCCCTATGGTTCTGGGGTGTTTCCACCAAGGGAGAGGTTGAGGCTCCTGTCTCACCCCCTGGTGGTAGCAGTGAGGCACAGCCTTGTACCTCACCTGTGCTGAGGGAAGAACCTGGGGAGGGCCGGGGCCCCAGGGCGAGGACCTTGTGATGGGGCAGCCAGCGGTTTGCAGGCGGCCGTCAGTCAGAGCTTTGCCAGCTCACAAGTCCCAAGGAGGCTTAGAGTATGAGGTTGGGAACCTGGTGCCTGCTGTGTTCCTACTGGACATGACCGTGGACAAGTCATTTCTGCTCCCTGGACCCGGGTCCCCTCCCTAGTCCCTCCTGTAGATCGAGGGAGAGTTTGTGGGCTCTCCAGCCCTTGCCAGTCCTGACATCATTCAGTTCAGAGTTCCCTTGCCCAGGCCCTGGCATGACAGCTGCCACGCTCTCTGGGGCCCCAGAGCCCCCGGGCCCCACCCTTCTGCCGGTTAGGGCTCCAGCCAGCTCCAACCATCCACCCCCACTGCCCCTTTCTAGCGCAGCGCTTCTCAAATTATAATATGCACACAAATCACTGGGAGATCTCGTTAAAACGCGGATTCCCACGGGGCGCCTGGCTGGTTTCAGTTGGAAGAGCCCAGAGCTCCTGATCTTGGGGTCATGAGTTCGAGCCCCATGTTGAGTATAGAGATGACTTAGATACATAAAACTTTTTTTAAAAATGCAGATTCCCAGTCAGCAGGCCTGTGGTGGGCCCTAGGATCTGCATTTCTCTTGCGTGGATCCAGATTCGGGCATCAGATTTTCCCTGTTCTAGAGCTGATCTCCCCTGGGCCTCTACCCACCACCCCCACCATAGGCCCCTGCACACCTGGCCCTCTGCGGCCCTCTCGTCATCTCCCTCACCCACATAGGTGGGCCCAGCCACACCGTCCTCTGGATGGGCCAGCCACAGCCTGCTCTCCCTCCCTGCCCAGCCTCTTAATTGGTTACAGCTTCCTGGTAGTTAGGTTCCAAGAAGGAGCAGTCCATTCCCAGCCAGCTTGCGGGCCGTTTGCTGCCCCCAGGGAGGAACTGACAGCCTCAGGGAGAGGAAGGAAGTGTAGGCCTCAGGGCCCACTCACGGGCTCAGGGCTCGGGCCCAGGGCTCAGCGGAAGCTCAGAGGTGGGCAGGCGAGGTCTAATTGCCCAGCCCTAGGCCAAAGCTGGGTCATTGTCATTAACGGTGTTGAGGAAGACAAGCAGGACCCAGGCTCTCAGAAGCTGGGGGTCAGGAGTCAGGCGCCCACAGCTGGCCAGAGGAAGGGACCGAGGGAAAGGGGTCAGAGAGGAGGCCAGGCCACACCCCCATCTGAGTCACCCCAGCCCTGGCATGCTTTTTGATGCTTGCTTCTACTGGAGCAGGGGCTCCCGCCGCGCCTCCCCTGGGGCCCTGGTAGGGGTGGCCAGTCTGGTTGCCATGGAAACAGCTCCTCAAGCTGCCCCGGCTGGTTAATTAGAGCTTGGGACTGTGGTTTGGGAAAGCTGGGAACAGGCACAGCTGGGAACAGGCCTCTCACCCCCAGACCACCGGGTTTGGGAACCAAGAGCCAAGTGACCAGAGGGACCTCAGACGGGGCTGGGGTCACCTGGGCTCCAGTCACCAGGGACTCCACCCAAACTACAGAAGGAACAGGAGGGGCAAGTGGTCTTTGCTGGCACTGCCTACTCATGCATGCCCCAGGCTCCTGGTCCCAGGGCCAGCACTGGCAGGGGCCAGGCTGCCGAGGGACCTGAGCCCATTTACACCATCCCAGGAACCTCGCAAGATGGATCTTATGGTTCCGTTCTGCAGGTGCAGAATCTAAGATGCACAGGGAGTAAGGCTGGTACCAGCAATGGGCAGGAGCGCGGGAAAACTTCCCTGGGTCGGGAAGCCACATTGTCTGTGGGCCTGGAGGGGAGCTTGCAGGGTTGCCTGGATCGGGCCAAGGGGTAGGAGCCGGAGGCACCCTCTTCCACTGTGAGGAAGAGCAGGGAAGGTAGCTCAGCCCCCACCCCCTTCCAGCTCCAGGCAGGACTAGGGTGTGGCTGATGAAGCCCCAGATGCTGGATCTGAGTGTCGGAGTGAGAGGGGGCCAGAGGGACACCCGTGATAGCTGGGCACTGACCTGGCCTCAAGTTTCAACTCACCACTGCCTCACGGGTGACTGGAGGCAAGCTAATCACCTCTCTCTCCTTGAAACCCAACTGGTACATGGTAGTGCCTGCCTCATCCAGATGTCGGAGGGAGTCGATGAGCGCAAAGCGCAGGGCACAGGGTGAGGCCAGGCCTGGTGGTTACTGTTCTTAGTGTGATTTGAATCTTCTCACCTGGGGCAGGTGAGTTCTCACTGGCTTGGGGGGATGTCTCAAAATTGCCCTGGGATGCGAGCCTGCTTTGGTGGAAAGAGTGGGCTCTCAAGTCAGAGAGGATCCATAACGCTGTGCAATCTTGGCTGTGTGACTTAACCTCTCTGAGCCAGTCTCCTCAGCTAGGGAGTGGTGGTAACTGCCTCGCCCAGCTGTTGGCAGGATTCAGTAAGAAGGTGATGTAAGAGTCTTCCGCCATGGTAGGTGCACACTATATATATTCTTATTATCTGTACTACGTACGTAGTATTTCAGAGCTTGGGGCCGCTTCCCAGGAGGAAGGAGGGGGCACAGGGAAGTCTCCTGTAGGGGAAGTGGGGAGACAAACTGGGCCAGCAGTTTCGTCCTAAATGCGGTACCACAAGTCCCAACTCGGGCTCTCATCCTGTCACCTGAGGAGCTTTCAGAGAGAGGGATGCCTGGGCCACTTGGACCCCTGGGTCTGGGCTGGGACCCAGGCAGCCAGGAAATGTCCCCAGGTTCCCATGAGCAGCCACGGCTGAGACTTGCCTGGGAGACCCTCCCCCAAATTAACTCCCCCTAGTTTTTCAAAGTCAGCATGGGAGGGGGACACCCACACCACCCTCCATGTGTATGTCCCTTGCTGGGCTGGCCCAAGGGCCAGCCCCTGGGACATGCGGGCTGAATGCAGGCGGGGCCCTTCCTCCTGGTGGTCCTCAGCCCTGGGGTGGGTGTGCTGTAGAGTGAGCTGAGGTGCTTTCTAAACAACTCTGCTGCCCAGGCCCTCTCCAGCCCCAACCAGTCAGGCCCATCTCTTGGGATGGGGCCTGGGAACCTGTATTTTTAGCATCCCGACGTGGATCTATGCCTTACACAAATTAGATGTTGCTGCTGAAAACTCGCCTCTCTCATTTTGTAAATCACATCATCCTCAACCCCAGAGAATCCCTTTCCAAAGAAATATCCTGGTAAACTCTTTTGAAATGCGAACAATCTCCCTCATCTGGGGCTTTTGTGCTGGTGCATTTCACAGTGGGCCCCGCTGGGCTGTGGAAGGTGGGACCGTGGGAGGGGAGCTCGGGGCAGGGGCAGTGGGCAGACCCAGGGCTTCCAGGGGAGACTGGGGAGTAGGGTGCACACTGCTCTGAGGTTTCGGGGGACAGGGGCTGTCCTGGCTCTGCCCCTCCCGTGTGACCTGACCGTCCTCACCCAAGTGTGAATGTGAGTGCGACGGGTCGCAGCCAGCCCCACATGGTGACCAGAGGGAAAGCAAGCTCTTCAGGCCCAGGGAGGCTTCATAACTGTGCTGGGCTGTGGTGGGGGCCCCCCCGGGGTGGAGGGGGCGGAAGCAGAACCCTCCCCAACCCTGCCCGCCTTCCCCCCCCCCCCCGCCCCCAGCTCTCCCCAGGCTCCGAAGAGGAGGAGGCCCACGAGGGCTGCAGCCGGGAGAACCTGGGCCGGATCCAGTTCAGTGTCGGCTACAACTTCCAGGAGTCCACGCTCACCGTGAAGATCATGAAGGCCCAGGAGCTGCCCGCCAAGGACTTCAGCGGCACCAGCGACCCCTTCGTCAAGATCTACCTGCTGCCAGACAAGAAGCACAAGCTGGAGACCAAGGTGAAGCGGAAGAACCTGAACCCCCACTGGAACGAGACCTTCCTCTTCGAAGGTGAGGCCGGTGCCGCCCCCGCCCCCACCCCCACCCCGAATCCCGCCTTCCCCTCCCCCATGCCCCCCACCCAGGGGCGCATGTACGCGCCGATGTGCACGCATGTACATGTGCACCGATGTGCGCGCTCGCCCACACGGGCACGTGTCTCAGGCCAGCCAACCTGAGGCGTTTCGTGTCTAGCTGCGGTCAGGTGACAGGGCCCGCCGGTGGCGGAGCAGAACCGGAGGCCGAGGAGCCCAGCCCGGACCCGGCGCCTGGGGTCTCAGCTCAGACGCGGGACTCGTCCTGAGGGGGGCAGCCGGGCGGGGAGGGAGGCGGGCCAGGACCCAGAGGGGGACCCCGGGAGTAGTGTAGTGGCCCAGAGTACAGGCTCTGGCCCAGGCGGCTGTTGGAAACCCAGCTCCGCCCCCTCTGGCTTTGTGACCAAGGCAAGTCCCTGAACGTCTCTGGGTCGTGGTTTCTGCATCTGTAAAACACGGATGGTAATACAAGGACGAAACAAATCAGCGAATTGTGAAAGCCCTTATAACACCCAGAAAACCCTTTACACCAGTTTGTTGAAGACACACCCTCTGTTCCCGTTCTCTGAGCCCTTCCTCCCGCACCCCTGCCCCACATCCAGACGCATGGCAACAGCAGCTCTGAACCATGCTCCTGGCTCCTAGAGGCCGCTGAGGCAGATGCCCTTCCTCTCTCCTGCAGACCCCCTATGAAGGCCGTCTTTGTCTCTTACCTCTGAGGCGCCAAGGTAACCAGGAAGCTGGGCTGTGTTCAGGGAGCCATTTTTGTCCCGGGCCCTTTTGGTGCCTGGACTCCGCTTAGAGAAGCCCTTATCCTTTCCTGACACGTTCAGCCAGTGAGAATAAATCCCTCCCACCACCAGCTGCCTCGGTGCTCCAGAATTTTCAGTGTGCACCCCAGGGGATCTTCCCCACCTGGTGTCCCAGCCGTTTGACACCCCACCCCTTCTGCAAGGTGACAGCGAGCTCACCTCAGATGGATCGTTGAGGGTGAGCTAGTGGGTGCTTGTCGGGGGACGGGAGGACCCTTCTCCTTCCCAGTTCAGCGTGGTGGCCAGTTTAGACATGGGAGAGGCTCAGCGCTCTGGAGGAGTATGAGGCCAGCTGGTGGGGCGAGATTTATGGGCAGAGCTTCAATCCCCTGGTCTCTTGGGCAGACGTTTATCCAGCACCAACTATGGATTGGGCGCTGTCCTGGGGACTGGGGCGGGGGGGCGGTGCAGAAAAGTCGGGGGCACCATTTGGCCCTCAAGGCATTCCTGATCTAGTGGAGGACATAGGTGTGTAGACAACCAAGCCATACTCTGCGTGGCAGATGCTGTGGGAACCCACTCTCTGCTCCCCTCGTTGGTGCTGGAAAACATTTCCCAGAATAGGGGCCATTCAGGATGAGTTCTGATGGATGAATAGGTGTTTGCTAAATAAAAAACTACCTCCTCTGCGGCTGAAGAGAGCTGCCTCTGATGTGGGGACCTCTTGGAGCCTCCAACATTTCCAGAACCATTCACCTGAATCAATGCCAAAGGTCAACTGGGCAGGTCCCCGGGGACTCCCGAGATGAGCAAGATGTAGCCCCCTTTGGAGGGAGGAGGAAGCCCTGACGGAATTCAAGGGCTGGGAGTTTGGGGAACACAGGACTTCCTCTTCCAGCACACCTGCTCCCGTCAGAAGCAGTTCTGCTGCTAGCGTCTGGCTGAAAGTGCTAGAGTCCTCCAGAGCTCTTCCTCTCCCCACATCTTCTCCACCAGCCAGGCTAAGGCGTCGGGTGTCCTCTCTCCTTCCTGCTCACACCGTGGTTCAGGATCTCACCACCTCAGACCTCCAGGCTGACCTGCACCCCCTGTGCCTCCCAGGCCGGTCTTTCCTCAGAGGAGACCAAGCCTCCCCAGGCCCAATGACTCCAGCTTCAGCCCTTCCTCAGGCTCCCTCCCCTGGCTCCCCCTGAAGCCTCCTCACCCGCTCCCCCCCAACACACTCTTGCCGCTCCATTAGGCCATTTGACTGCCATTTATTCATCTTTACAAGTATTGATTCACTTAAACAAATATTTACCGAGTGCCTACTACGTGCCAGAAACTGCTGGATGCTGGAATCTCATGGGTGAGGGCAGAGAGTGCCTCCTGAAAAATCCTAGCCTGGTGGGAGTCAGGCCCAAGGAAACAGCTGAGTCTCTGGTACAGCCCGTGGTGCGTGATGTGAAAAGAAAGTGCTGGAATCTAGAACAGGGGACCCAACGCCATCTGGGATGTCAGGGGGGAAAGCCGAGACCTGTCTCGGCCAGGGCAGGTGGTGGAGGCACCTCTAGGCAGGAGACACCGGGTACTAGAACTCAGAGAAGGAAGCTGGTGTGGCTGGAGCCCGTCATTGAGCGGAGAGTGCTTGCCACAGAGGCCGGGAACGGACAGCGGGCCAGGTTGTACTGAGGGACTCGAAGCCAAGTCAGGGCGCGCAGCTTTTACTCTAAGTGCGCTGGGAGCCACTGAAAGGCTTTAAGCAGGAGAGTGTTGTGATGGGATTTCTATTTTTAAGGGATCACTCTGCTGTGTTGACGATGGACGGCAGGAGAAAGTGCGCAAGCAGGGAGGGAGGTTTGGAAACTCTGGTGACTGTCTAGGCAGAATGTACCAGCAGCTGGGATGAGGGAGGTGGCCGTGGAGAAGGACAGCTTCGGGATCTGTTGGGGAACAGTGAAGGACAGGCTGATCACTGGAGGGAGAAGTGCAGCATCCGAGGACACGCGTTCACTCCTGTTTCTGTGTCTTTGCCACTCCCCTCCGCCCGAGGCCTCCTGGGGCTGGCTTTCTGGAGGCAGAGGCCGGCTCGGACAGTGCCACTTGTCCAGGCTTGTCCCGGGATGATGGGCATTGGCAGGGCTGCCCGGGGAGAGAGGGGCCCCTGCCCAGCCACCAAGACAGACGCGTGACACAGGAGTGCATAAATGGTCCCAGTTCTGCTCTTTAGTAGCTGGGAGACTGCGGGCAGGTAATGTAAGCCATCCAAGGCTCTGTCTCCTCGTCTGTAAAATGTACAAGATGCCGTCCACCTTGCGGAGTTGTCAAGAGGGACAAGAGTGATGGTGACAGGATGCTTCAGGAAGGTCTGAATTCAGCTGTTGCACGCCATACCTCAGTGGGGTGGCAGCAGGTGGGCACAGGGCACAGGGACTTTGTGCCCTGGAGCGTCGCCCTGCTCAGGCCCCGTGTGGCCCCCCTGTCCCACTCTTCACCCGTGCTGTCTGTCCACCAGGTTTCCCCTACGAGAAGGTGGTGCAGAGGATCCTCTACCTCCAGGTCCTGGACTATGACCGGTTCAGCCGCAATGACCCCATTGGGGAAGTGTCCATCCCTCTCAACAAGGTGGACCTGACCCAGATGCAGACCTTCTGGAAGGATCTGAAGCCATGCAGCGATGGGAGTGTAAGGCCCCACTTGTGGGCCCCTGGCTTGGGGAGCTGGCAGGTCAGGGCCGGCAGATCGGGTCCTAGTCCCCCTGCAACCTTGGTGATGTCAGGAGGGTGGTGGGGAAGGCGCAAACGGGCACCCAGGGTGCAGAGTTCCCACCCTTGGTCTCAGCACCGGAGCTTGGCCCCTGGGGGGAGCTGCCTGAGCTGTGGTAAAGGACCTGGCACCTGTGTAGGGAGGAGGGGGCCCACGGGGGGCAGTGCACAGAACTGCTGGGTGAGGAGACACCAGGTGTGACAGAAGTGACAGATGGGGGTGGGTGAGCACCCGGGCCAGGACAGGGAGGGACCTGGGGCAGTGGGGCCAGCCGGAGAGTTCTCTAACTGTCCCCTGTCCCCTCGTCCCCACACCGCTCCTGTTCTCCCTCCCAGGGGAGCCAAGGCAAGTGAGGGGCGGGGACACCCTTCCCCACAGCCCAGGCTCACCCGCAACCTTTCCCTCCCAGGGGAGCCGAGGGGAGCTGCTCTTGTCTCTCTGCTACAACCCCTCTGCCAACTCCATCATCGTGAACATCATCAAAGCCCGGAACCTCAAAGCCATGGACATCGGGGGCACATCAGGTTCTGGGGATTCTCAACACAGAGGGTGAGGGTGGATGGACCGGGGAGGTTCTGAGGACATGATGGTCATGCTGGATGTGGAGAGCAGGGTCTGAGCTGTGGCACTCACCCCTGACCCTCTCACCCCCACCTCTGGTCTCAACTCCGATGCCCTAGAGCCCTAGGGGGACCCCCTTTGGAGCACCCTTAGGGTCTGTATCATCTTGGACTCTGTCCTGACCAGAATCAAGGAGAAGGGGAGCTCTGTGGTGGGAGACCTGGGCTCCAGCACCAGCTCAAACACCTGTCGTCTGTGGCCTCGGGCAAGACCTGGCCTCTGCGCGTCTCAGTTTCCTTGTTCATAATAGGGCACTAGGTTAATGGCCAAGGTCCCTTCCAGTCTGTCCATCCACTGGTCCCCCAGATCCCTCTCGTTGCTTGGGGCTTTCCTCACCATCTGGGGAAAGCATACAGCCCCTCCTGCCCCGGCTGCTACTCCTGGAGAGGGAAGGGGATCCTAGGGAGCCCCCACCCGGTCTCTCTGACCTCTCGTCTACCCGTCCCCCAGACCCCTACGTGAAGGTGTGGCTGATGTACAAAGACAAGCGGGTGGAGAAGAAGAAGACAGTGACGATGAAGAGGAACCTGAACCCCATCTTCAATGAGTCTTTTGCCTTTGATATCCCCACGGAGAAGCTGAGGGAGACGACCATCATTATCACTGTCATGGACAAGGACAAGCTTAGCCGCAACGACGTTATTGGCAAGGTAGGCGCCTGGCGGGTGGGGTGACACACCTGTCCTCGCAAGAAGCAGCAGAGGCGGTGGTTGAGCTCAGGGCTGGGCCAGTCCCTTCCCCTCTCTGGGCTTCCCTTTCATCTAAAAATGAGGGGATAGGACAAAATCTTCCCTAAGTGTCCTACTGTGGGTTGATCAGCTCAGGACAGGCCACTAGAAGAGCAGGGAAACGAGGAAGTGGAAGAAGGACGTGGCTTGGGTCCCCAAAAGGGAGTTTTCTGGACAGGATCCTCAGGCAGGGTGAGGACCTCAGAGCAATGTCACCCAGGTCCCATCTTCAGAGGGTGAGCTCTGTGGGGCAGTGTCAAGACCCGCAGTCGGACCGCGGGTCCAAAGACCTGGCTTCGGTTCCCACCTCATCTGCTGCTAAATAGCTGTATGACCTTGGACAAGCCACTTGTCTCTCTGATGTCCAGTGTCCCCATTTATAAAACAGACCCAATAGTACCAACCTTCTAGCTTTCACAGGGTGGTATGAGAATTGCCTGCGATCTGTGGATGTTCCCCTTGTAGAAAGTGACCTCTCCTCATCATAGGCTCATCAAAAAAAATCCATGTGCCTGGCCTTGAGTTTTTCTAGGATGTCATTCTGTGACATAAACCCTTCAGTTTCTGTACTTTGAAATGTCTTATCCCCATGTTCGTTTATGGTTTAGTGTTGAGAGTTTGGGCTTGGGAATCAGATTGCCTGGGCCCAGCCCCCATCTTGACAGCCATGACCTATCTGAGCCCCATTTCATTTCCACAATGAAAGTAAGACAGTCCTAACCTCACAGTGTGCTGAGATTAAATAAGACAACATGGGTGAAATGCTTGGTACAGTGCTTAGAATGTATGTGTTACCTGCCATTATAATAAAAGTTATTTTTGAAGCATTCCTATTATGGGCATGTTTGTCCATTGGGGCATGGAGCTTTGACCAGGAGCAGTGCAGGAAGCCAGGGATGAGGGCAGGTGGAGGGGAAGGGCAGATGCCAGGAGCACGTGAGGAAAAAATATGCGTCACCTGGGGCACGGCCCTGTATGGGGTAAACGAGGAGTGACCCGGACCCCCATGGGGAAGAAGGCCAAGATGGAGGCTCCTTTCAGACAGGGATGGAGAACTTAGCTACTGGGGCTAAGGGAAGCAGCTGACCTCAAAGCAAGGCCCCGGAAACATGCCCGGCCAACCTGTGGTCACAGGTGGCACCATTCCTCAGGGCAGTGACACCCATACCCTAGCGGGACCCTGTGTTCCGAGCAGGCCTGCAGCCTGCTGAGCCCCCGCCTTGATCAGCTCAGGCCAAGTAACCATATCTACTTCGAAGCTCTTTGGAAGCTTAGCCTTTTGGAGTTGGGTGTTCTTGAGATAACCAAGTATAGCTCCTTCTGAAACCCATCCTACCTTCTGTTGACTGAGCCAAGGTGGAGGAGGATTGGTTCTCACTTTGGCCTGGGTCCCTTAGGGAGCCCTAGGCTTCTAACCAGCCTCCAGTCACAAGGTTGGGGTCAGCTGGGGGACCATGCACACAGCTCCGCGAGGCTGCGAAGCCCCTAAGACAGAAGCCAGCTGGGTGGGGCCGGTAGTCCAGAGCCAGAAAGGCCTAGATGTAAATTCCTCTGTACTACTTATTAATTCCATGACTCTGGGTGAGTCTCTGCTCTCTGCACCTTCGTTTCTCCATCTGTAAAATGGGGATCATATACCTGCCTCACGGGTAAGGATTCGGTGACCTGTATGTTTAAGGCCTTGACCTCAGTGCCTGGTGTGCTGTAAGTGGCAAGGAGGTGGGAGCAATGGACAGTGAGAAGAGGCAGACAGTGGCCAACAGGGCAGGGAAGGGCATGGGGCCAACCGCCTCCACCCCCACCGCAAAACAGGTCAGGAGTCTAATTGGGAAGGGCCAGGCGTGCCCAGGCACCCAGAGGGAGGCACAGCAAGGAAAATAGGTCAGGCTGGCGGGGAGGAAGGAGGGAGCCTCTGAGGGTAGGCTGTCACTGTAGGCGGAGGCCCCCTGGTCCCCGTGATCATGATCTTAGGGTGCCAGTGAGGAGCTGGAGCGTCACCCCCTGGTGGGGGCAGGGGACAATGCCTCCGAGAGTGTCACTGAGACTGTGCTCTTCCCTTTCTCCCCAGATCTACCTGTCCTGGAAGAGCGGGCCTGGGGAGGTGAAGCACTGGAAGGACATGATTGCCCGTCCCCGGCAGCCGGTGGCCCAGTGGCACCAGCTGAAGGCCTAAGTGTGGCCACGGGAGGCCCAGGGGGCTGAGGGCCCGGGTCCCCATCATGCCCTCACCACTTTATGCACAATGCCCGGCCTGGCCCCCCGCCATAGGTGAGGGGAGGACCCTGAGGGCTTGGCCAGGGAGGGGTCCCAGGAGTCAGTTGGGCGCCGTTTCTAGGAAGTACCAGCCTCATCCTCCACTGGTCCAGCTCTGGGGGAGGGGCTCTGGGAGCCATTTTCCTGCTTTGCCCCTTTCCTTCCTGACTTGCTGATACTAAAGAAGTGGGGGAGAGCGTGAAGTCCAGACAGGCAGACGGGCAGATCCCTCCAGAGACCCGCCAGGTGGGCACAGTCCCCCGTTTTCTTTCAGGCAGTGCCTGGAGTGGAGAGAAGCTGCCCTCTCCCCAGCTCCCAATGTGGGCCCAGGAGAGGGGAGGCCGAGGCGTTTGGCCCCGGCCTGGCCAGGAGAGGCCCGTCCCAGGGCAGTTTCAGGTGCCGGCTGGGCCCTGAATGCCAAGGATAGTATATAGCCTGCTCCAGGGTCCTGGAGCCACAGCCCATGTACTTGGTGTCGCATCCACCGTGTGTGCGCGTGTGTGTGTGTACGGGGGTGGGGGCACGCTTCCCCTGTCCGCCTGGGGCCAGCCGTGCAAAGAAGGCAGGCTTTCATAAAGTGAGGCAGGGTAGGAGGCCAAGAGAGGTCAATGCACAGAGCAGGGGATGGGCAAGGAGAGGCCGGTGAGGGGTGAGAAGTGAAATGTGGGGCGGGGGAAGAGGCCCGAGAACTTGGCTGCTCCCGCCGCCCCCACCCGCTGCCCCTCTCTGCGCCTTGCCGAGCAATTTCACCTCTTGAACATCATTTCACAGCTTTTAGGCACCTACTGCGTGTATCACATTCCACCAGGACCCCCTCCTCTCCTTCTCAGGGGTCCCAAGCCCCCACTAGCTCTCTTCCCTAACACCCTCGCCCAGACACCCTCAGCCTTCCCAGATCTCAGATCCCAGCCAAGTTGGCAAAATTCTCCATGCTTCCCAGATTCCTTCCCTGTCTGTGCAGCCCTCTGCCACCCCTCCATCCCCCGAGCTCTCGCAGACCTTCCCTTCCCTTCCCTTCCCTCCCTCCCTCCCTCCCTTCCATTCGGGGGCCCGAGTCTCTGGCCCAGCCTTCTTTCCCCACTGCTCCCAGTCCCTCAGAGCAGCTCCTTCTGCCCCTCTCAGTTCAGGCAGACGAAGCAGGCAGAAGTCCAGATTCTACAAGTTTTGAGGTTGCCCCACACAGAGAAGTCAGGGCTTCTCTGCCTCGGCTGCTGCAGAGACTAAAACTGGCCTCCCCTTGGAGACAGCAGATTCCGGGATGATCCCTGCTTAAGCCTGCTCAGCCCCACGAGGGTCCTGGTATTGATACAAGACGGCGGGCAACAGTCTCAAGTCCAGGGGTCCGCCCGCCTGGGCCTGCCACTTCCGGCACAGGCCGCCAGGTGGCGCCCAGACACCACGTCGGTGGCCGCGGCCTGGGACCACAGTTCTGCCCGGAGATGGGCTTGACCCCAAGGGGGGACTCTGGATAGGGTCCCCACTTACAGAGCACGGCAAAAGCATGGGAACTTGGGAGCCATTTTCTTTCAGTAGGCTGCCCCTTGAGCTGCCCGTATCAAAATGTATTACACTGAAATTCACACCCCTGCCCCCATTCCCTCCCCCTAAGGATCTGGAGGAATATCATACAGCGTAGGTGAATCATTTCGTAGATTGAAGAGTGCTCTTGTAAAGCAAATAGTCACCCACATTCCTTGTAAATCCCAATTTTTCTGTATTGTAGCTTTGCTTAAAATGGGGGCCTGCCCCAACCGCGGGGTCTTTACTGGGCGGGCTGGGGACCAGACCCCCCAGCGGGACGGGAAGGCAGCAACTCCGAAGGCTGTGTGGAAGGGATCAGAGGGTTTTGTGGGAAGCCTTGCAAGGCGAGGGATCTGTCCTCCTCCATACCTCCCTCAGATCCTGTGCCCCTCCACCACGCGGTGCCAGCCCCGCCCCCATGGCTCCCTGCCTGTTGCGCAGCCCTGGGGGGAGGGATTGAACCAACCTGCAACGAGTGGGCGGGGCAACTGCATCTCTTTTTTCCGAGCCCCGCCGACGGGGCTCTTAGCCAATCACATGCAGAGAGCATCTTCGGGCGGAGTCTGTTCCCAACCTGACCCACCCAGGCAAACTGGTGAACCAGTGAAACCTGCCTGGGTTTTCCAAGCCCCAGAGACGCCGCCGCCGGGAGGCCGCGGAGGGGCGACAGGTGGTGGGCCAAGGGCCCGGTGGGCTGGTACAGGAGGAGACGGGTGGTATGCGGTGAGGGCGGGGGTGGGCTAGGGCTAGAGGAGAACAGGGAATGGGGGAACTTGAGGATGGGGGGGAAGGGCACAGAAGCCCTGCCACCATCCCAGGACCTTGGGCAGATCACCCACACTCCCGGGGCCTCAGTTTCCCCATCTGTAAAATGATGGTAATAATACTTCACCTACCTCATAGGGGAGGTTGTGAGGCCGCCGTCACCAGACCTGGGGGTTGAGGCAGGAGGACTGTGAAGGTGCTTACCCGGGAGCAAAGTATTATTACTGTAGCCTGAAAGCAAGGCCCACCTGCCCCTCTCCCTGCAGCGTCTCCAAGGATAGCCGAGGCTGGCCTGGGCCCATCTGTCTCTTCTCCACCGTGTCCCAGGTCCCTTCATGAGCGTCATCTGCCGTCTTTGTGGGTGCCCTAGACTTAGTTGTTATCTTGTTCAGGTATCCTTTCTTGTGACCATCTCCCTACGTAACTGCTGACAAATTCCACCTGCCACAGCACCCCGCACCTGCCCACTGGCGCCAGACGCCAGGGAAGGGACAAGGAAAACAGCCACAAAAAAGCCAAGGAGGCCCCCAGAGCCCCCAGCCCAGCTGGGGCCCCAGGGGTGGGGTTGGTGGCCGCTGTTTGTATTGTGTTGGAGTCCTTGAGTGCAAGTGTTTTATTCTAAAAAAAGAAAAAAAGAGAGACAGAAACCCACTATCGCAAGAAAAAAAAATTGCAGCAAAGAGAAATGAAGAGATAACTGAAGAAAAAAAAGAAAAAAAGGAAAAAGAACCATACAAAATTTTTCCACCACACGCACCCTCTAAGCCAGCAAGATTTCCTCTTTGCAAAATCATATTTTTGTGGGAATGGGCCCTGCTTTTTGTGGCAGGGCTCGTTCTGATCAATAAAGGATCATGACAAAGTAGGGCCTCGGCTGTTTCCTCCGTGGGTCCCAGCCCTACCTCACCTCCCGGGGGAAGAGGCAGTGGGGCGAGGGGAATGGGGAGCCTGGGACTGAGTCTCCCTTTATCACCTTTGGGATTTGGCTTCACTGGTGAGGAGGCCTTCCCTGAGCTTCCAGCCCCTCCTCAGATCTAGAGTATGAACCCACCAGCTGCCCAGGAAACAGGAGAGCAGCCATATTTCCTGATCGGGCCTGAAGCGAGGCTTGTCGGGAGCGGAGTCTCCTTGAGACCCTCTAGCTCACCCAGTCCAGCATTACCTCCTTCAGTTCCCAGGGGACCGTCACCACCCTCCAAGGCAGGTCAGACAATCCAAAGCAAGACCCTCCACCTTGCCTACCACCCCCTGAATGTTGACTGGCCCGTCGTGGTTTTGGACCAGCGTCTCCTTCCCGGTCCTTGCGGGGACCAGGAAAGAGTTCCAGATCTGTTGGCTGGATCTTTGGCTTCTCTCCACCCTTTCCCGGTTTAATCCTTTAGGATTAGAAGAGTCTTTCCAACTCAGAAGAGGCCATGGCCAGTCCCAGTCTGAGGAAGCTGGGGCCCAGTGTCTTCCTTCTCCAGCCGCTGTGGTCCCCGGGCAAGTTACTTCCTTCCCCGGGACCAGTGTCCTTAGTTCACAAAAGAGCAATAACCATCCCAGCCCATTCCCTTCCCTCCCCACACAGCCTAGGGGAAGCCGAGGCCTGGCAGCTCTCAGGCTACTTTAGAAGGAAGGTGCTACATCTTTTGCAGACACAAAAGGAACAAGTGCGCCTCTGTTACCATGTGTCCACCTACTGGCCTTGCCCCGCTCCAGAGTGAAGAGGGCCACCGCACCCCTGCTCCCCAGCACCTGGGGTGGGCAACTGCTTCCCTGCGCTGCACCAAGAACCCCCACCTAAAGCTGCCTGCCCTGTCCCCTTCCCCACCACGAATCTCTTCCAACTCAGCTTCAATGTCCCGTTAAAAGGTGGTTTTCTTCTTTTGGCTTCTGATCTCTGTCCCAGAGATTGGAGGGAGCCCTAAGGTCAGGTAAGTAGCCTGAAGAGCATGCCTTGCCAGAACTTCTGTTCAGGATCTCTCTGGAAAGCTGGGCCCGAAAGCAGGACCCCTCACAACCTGGCAGACGCAGCAGCTCCTCGCGCGGGGCTCCGGGGCTCCTCCTGGACTTTTTGCCTGGTTTGCCCGCCTTCACCTTGTTGGCTCTCCCAGTATCCATGCCTTCACCAAGAGATTTGCCCATCTCTCCCTGTGCCTGGGACCCCTGTCCTCTGGTGTGCTCTTCCTCACGCAAGTCCCTCCTGGACGCTACTGCTTTCCCGAAGGCCGTCCTGGGCCACGTCCTGCTCTCCACTCCTTCCCCCACAAAGACAACGGAAGGACGATGCCTGAACACACTGTGCGCCCCAGCCCACGGCTCCCCTGGCCATCCGTGTCCCTTGAAGATGCCCCACTCCCTGCGTCTGTGTCCTGCGTGTGTGTGTATGTGTGCGTGTGTTGTGTCTTGTTTAGATTGTAAGCCCCCCTGGGCAGGGACCCCTGTCTGAATACATGTTCCATGTGGCACACCCGGGTGTGCTAATAAATGTCCATCCTCAGAACAAGAGTGCCTGGGTGTCTGTCTTAAGGAAGCTTTGGGACAGGTGGCTGAGCAAGGCAGTGTGGTGGCATTGGAGGCAGGAGGCGGG
Organism: Zalophus californianus; assembly: GCF_009762305.2. Lineage (NCBI taxonomy): Eukaryota > Metazoa > Chordata > Mammalia > Carnivora > Otariidae > Zalophus > Zalophus californianus. The sequence continues at coordinate 103,375,815 of NC_045605.1, read as the reverse complement.
TCTGCGCAGGGCCCCCAGTTCCCAAGCACCGTGTTCTGCTCTCCCAAGCCCCAGAGAATGAGTGGGAAGCAGGGGATGACTGTAACAAAGCTCAGAAAGGACACACATACACACACACACACACACACACACACACACACACACACACACACACACACGTCTCTGCCGCTCTGCTGGCCAGGTCTGGCTACGGGGAGGCTCCAGGAGAGGGCAAGTTCCCACCCATTCCACACGGAGACCTGACCATCAGCTTAGGACAGAGGGGGTCTCCTATGGTGTGGATTTAGCCCTGGGTTAGGCGGCCTGAACCCCTTGGATGAGCAAGTCCCTTCCCTCCCTGGACCTGTTCCTAGCCCTGCCACTGCCTCTGCTTGTTTGTCATCACGGTCACCACTGCCTGCCCTCCAGCTCTGGTCCCTGACCCCTGGGCACGCATACAGTTCTTGCAGAGCTACCCCACCATGCTCCCCCGAGGCCCGCCCACCGCTGACTGCCCCGCACCAGCCGGGCCGCTGCACACATGGCCACCGTTACAGATGCCCCTCCAAAAGTCTTTTCCCCTTCCCCCTGCTCCCCCAAGGCCAAATGAGAAGTCTCAGGCAGTTGAGTGGGGGGTGAACTAGGATTCCCAATGCTGTGCTCTCTTCAGCACTGAGGGGATCTGTGATGCCCAGCTGTCCTTGGCAACGGCCCCCCTCCCACCCTGATCTCTCCATTTCCAGATGGAGACGCAGACACTCGATAGTGCTCTCAAGCCAGGAGTTAGCGCCCACTTTAACCAAGCTGTCTCATTTCCCGAGAGGAACTGGCTTCTGGTAGTGGAGCAAGCAAGTAGCAAAGCCAGGAACTGGGCCCCGACAGGTGCTTCCTCTCCCTGGAGAGAAGCTCAGCCTTGGCAGCCCCTGCTTGGCTAGTGAGTGGCCAAGGACGAGGGAGCCACGTTTGACAGTGCAGAAAGGCAGGGGGCCCTCTGGGCCTGGACATGGCCCCGGGGGTATGCCTGGGAACTTTGCCTCACCTAGAGTTCTCAGGCAGGTGCAGCAGGGGAAGAGGTACAAGGAAACACACCAGCGAGAGGAAGGAAATCTGGGCTATGGGGGCCAGCATTATTCCAGGGTGACGTGGCTCCTCCCGCACCCTGACTTCCCCTGTGTCTAAGATTTGCATGAAGGGAGATAGAGAAACATCAGGCTGCATGACGTTCTGAGCTGTAGCATCACACGTAAATGAACCCAACATCGTGTGTGCAGATGGGGAAACCGAGGCCCAAGGGACCACGACGTGCTCCAAGTGACTTGGCCAATAGCAGAACTGGGACTGGAACCCACGCCTTCTGAGCCCGGCCCTGGGGTTATTTCCTCTATGCCATGGTCTGAGTCACGGAGCAAGAGGACAGTCTCTGGCCAGCTGCGTGCAGTTCCTACCTCGAGTGTTCTTGAGATCTCAGATTCCTTCCGCCAAGTTCCCAGACCCCAGGAAGGTCCACTGACCCTGACGGAGCTCCAGCCAGGGGAGCAGGGGCACCTGAAGAGTCCCAGGAGGGAAAAGGTCTGCAGCTGAGCCCCAGACCCCCTCATCCTCCTGGAGCAGGCAGCAGCCTCCAGTCTGCCCCACCCACCCGCTCCTTCTGTCCCTTCGAGGCCTTCTCTCTCACTTGCAAGCCGCCTGCTCCCAGAGCCAGCCCAAGCCCCCTCTAACCCAGGCCCAGTCCGGTGACCAACAGAGCTGCTGGGCCAGACCTGACCTTTGGGCCTTGTATGACATCAGCCCTGTTGCCATGGTCATGGTGGCCCGGCAGCATCTTCTCATGAGGAGATGGGCCTCTAGGCTTGAGGCTTTATGATGTTTTCTTTAAAACTTTCTTTTTTTTTTCCCCCAGAACAATGAGGGGAGAAAGTAATACCATAACTGAGTAAAAAAGAGATAAAGAGGGAGAGACTAAGAAAAAGGAAAACGGAGTGAGGGATATGGAAGGAGGGAAGAATAGACACATGGAGAGGAGGCGAGAGAGGGGGCTGAGTACCAGTGAAAGAAGAGAGAAAGGTCAGCCCAGCTTGAGGGAGATTCAGATTATATTAAGAGCTGGGAACCTTCGAAGCAAGCTGGAAAGAACAGGGAAGGGAGTTGGGGGGGGGGGTGCCTGGCGGGCAGAGTGAGGGAGAGCGAGACAGGAGGCCAGCCTCGAGCAGCCAAAGCCAAATGTAACTGAGGACAGGCGCTTGGTCCCCAGGCAGGACACAACTGTTGGCCATGGCCTGCCTGACGCAGAGCTGGTGCACACGGGCAAGACGGCAGTGCCACAGGGAGCCCAGGTTCCCCACAGCCATGGGACCCGGTGCTCCCAGGGCTTATAAATAAACAGGCATGTGGGAAACGCACATTCTTTCTCCAAGAAATATAATTTATGTTTACGGCCAGTTTTTTTTTTTTTTTCTTCCTAAAGAAAACACTACCACGTGGGGCCCCTGCCCCTGACAGTGTCCCTGAGTGTCCCCAGCCCTGGCCCCCTCCTTCCGTTATTGCTTGGATGGGAAAGATCTGGCCCTGGGAATTGCAGAACGACACCCCACTCCTCACCCCCTGAGGCTGTCCCTGGTGACGGAGTGGAGGCACACAGTGCTTGTCCCATGCCCCACGCCGTGCCAGCCACCCCGACTGTGCCCATTTAAGGGAATGGAGAGTGCAGGCAGTGGGAGAGGCTCTGGAACAGCCTCCCAGGGCAGAGAGCCTCTCTCCTCCGCGCAGGAGGCCCTAGAGGCACAGTGGCTTCTTTTCAAACTTGACAGCTGGAAGGCTCAGGCTGTGGGGAAGGGGGAGAGAGCGCTCTGCTCCCAGCGAGATTCCAGGCACAAGAGAACAGAACAGAATCAAAGGCAGGGGTGGAGACCCTGCCTTCTAAGCGCCCCCTCCCCCATGCAAGTTTTAGGGGGCCTGGGAAGGGAGGTATGTGCGATGAGCCCCAGTGGAGGGGCAAGGGCAGCTTCGGTGTTAGGGCCCCAATCCCACTTTCCCACTTCTGTCCTGGGCACTGGCGCTTGGCCCAGGCCCTCCTCCAAGGACAGTTTGGGCTCACATGGGCATGCGGTCCACCTCAGAGGTAGCTGCTCCTGCACCGGGAAGGGTGGGTCTGGGAGATCCAAACTCCAGGAGGAGGAGGGCTGGTGTGGCACCCTGGGCATCCAGACTCAGCCAGCGGGGGTGATTCTGGGGAGAGCACGGACACGGCGCCAGGAGGAAGCCAGCATCCCCACTGTGCTGTCAGTGACGCTATCAGAGGGGCCAGAGCCAGAGGGGACTAGACGAGCCGGGACTTCTCCGTCTGAGGGCTGCCCAGAGACCAGCCAGGTGGTAGGCTGCTTACCAACCGTATGTGAAGATGACGCCCAGGCCTGCCTGTCCCTACAGCTCGCCCCAAGTGGCCCCTCCACTGCCCCAAGGTAGGGGTCCACCGTTCCCACAGACCTTCCCAGAGCCCCTCCTCCCAGAATGGCCCAAGTCCATCACCCAGAGCATAGGCTCAGGTGCCCAGTCCTGGAGCGGCTTCCAGGGCGGGGAGGCTGCCCCCGGGGGGCCCCAGAGCCCGGGGGCCACCGCCCCCTATGAGTAGGTCTTCTTCCTCCTCATCCTCAAAGGCCCGAGCTGGGCGCCGGGGCGGCGGCCGGGGCGTGGGCCCGTCGCGCTCGGCCATGCGCTCGACGGCGCCCTCGCCCACGAGGAAGACGGTGTCGGCGACGCGCGGGGGCCCAGTGACCGGGTTGTGGTCGTAGGAGAAGACGCGCAGGGCGCGCAGCGGGTGCAGGTCGGGGAAGCCGCCCAGGCGGTTGCGGTCCAGGTCGAGGATGTGCAGGCGGCCCATGCGCAGCAGCGCGGGCGGGAACTCCTCGAAGCGGTTGCCGTAGAGCCACAGGCCGCGCAGGCCCGTCATGCGCGGCAGCTCGGCGGGCAGCGCGCGCAGCCGGTTGTCGCCCATCTGCAGCGACTGCAGCGCCACTAGGCGCAGCAGCGGCCGCGGGAAGCGCCGCAGGAAGTTGCCCTCGATCCAGAGGCAGCGCAGGCTCTGCAGCTGCGCGAAGTCCGCGGGCAGCGCCAGCAGCCGGTTGCCGCCCAGGTAGAGGCGCGTGAGGCGCGGCAGGCGACACAGGCCGTCGGGCAGGCGCTCGAGTTTGTTGAAGTCGAGCGCCAGGATGCGCAGCTCGCGCAGTTCCTCGATCTCCTCGGGCAGCTCGCGCAGCCCGGTGCCGCTCACGTAGAGCTTCTGCAGGCGGCTCAGCGCGCACACGGCGCTGGGCAGCCGCCGCAGCCGCCTCCCGCTCAGCTCCAGCTGCTGCTCGCCGCTGCGCAGCTGCTCCTCCGCGTCCGACGGCAGCTCGTCCGGCGTGGACTCGGCGATGCCCATGGTCACGGGCCCCGGCCCGGGCCGCTGCCGCCGCCGCCGCCGCCGCCTCCCGGCATCGCCCCGCCCTGGCCGCCCCCGGGTCTCCCCGACGGGGCCGAGGCCGCGCCGGCTCCGGGGCCCCCCGCCCCGGCCTGTCCCTGCGCCGGGAGGGGGGCCGGGCCGGCCCGGGGAGGAGGCGCCCTCTCGGGGCCCCCGCCGCCGCGCTGCGCCGCCCGCCCTCCGGCCTCCCCCGCTCCCTCCACCGGAGGCCGACTGGCTCGGCTTCTCGCTGACTTGCGGCTCCGCGACCCGTCGCCCTGGCAACCCCCGACGCGTGTGCGGCTGCCAATGAGGCGGAGGGGGGGGCGGGGCGGGGCGGGGCCGAGGTGCCACCGGAGCGGGGTCCCAGCGCCCGGGCCCGCCCCCCGCCGGCCCAGGCGACCCGCCCCGGGAGCCGGCGCACGCCGAGGCAACCCAAGGTCCGCGCCCGGAAGGCCGGGCACTGCGCCAAGACCGACACGACGTCCGACGCTGTCTACACCTCTAGCACGACGAGCTGTTTGGCGAGAGGTTGTGTAGACTCGGAGCAGCAAGTTAGAAGGAACCGAGGACCTAGGAAACCCGGAGCGCGACCCGGGACTCTGGCCGAGTGGCTCTCGGGGAGGGACTGAGGGGCGCGGTCAATGCCGGCTCTTCGTCGCCAACGGCTTGCACCCCTTCTCACTTTAGGATAGTAACTCGGAGCGGTGTTCCTTTCCGGCCCTTTTCAGGGTGGGTCACATCGGAGACTTTGTGCCCCGCCCCAATCCCCCGGCCCCGCTGCCAACAGGTTCCTCGTTAGTGCGCTCACGCTCCAGTCTCCTGCCTTGTCCCTCCAGCTGCGTTCGAGGTCTGCGTGTGGCTGCGGTGGGCAGAGGACTGGGACACGTGAGCCCCTTTGAGCACCACCAAGGATGACCACTGTCATTCTGTAACTCTCTTGCGCATGCTCCCACCAACAGCTGTGTGCCCCTGCCTCCTTCCCTCCCATTCAGAGCCCTCCTGCCAGAGCACGTGGCAGAAACACCCGCTCCCGTTTCCTCCGAGCCCGCCACGTGCCCAGCGCTATACTAAGAGCATTGCACTGAATCCTTGCAACACGTCTGAGGTTGGTACCCTCATTACCCCAAAGTTAAAGGCGGAGAAACTGAGGCTCTGAGGGGTTTCACTTGAGCTGGGTGACTTGCCCAAGGTCACCGCGCTGGTGAGCGGCTGGGATTTGTGCTCTTAATCATGTACCGCACTAACCTATAGAAACAACGAATTTTCTCACCCCGGAGGCGCTAACTCTCCTGCCAAAGCTACAAGGAAAGCATCGTTAGTCCCATGTGAAAGATGAGGAAAGTGGCCTGAGAGGGATTAGGAAACCTGCTTAAGGTCACCACAACCAGTAGAAGTTACATCCAGGCAGCGGCCTCTGCAGGCTCGATGCCTCCTCCATCCTGCCTCCCCTTGAGCCTGGCTGGTGTGCCCATGTAACTGACCCTGTCCCCTGCAGCACCCTGACCTTTGACCCACCCCCACCCCCATCCCCACCGCAGGCAGAGAGGGAGGCCAGCCCAGGGGCAGAGACCAGTGGCCAATGCCAGGAGAGCATGGAAGCTGGAATGTCACCTCCCGCGGCAGACAAGTTTATCTCCTTCGCTGCAGCACCATGTCTAGCACGTAGTAGGTATTCAGTGAAAACTTCTAACATTTTTTAAATGGAAACAAACTTTACATACCATGAAATGCTGAGATTGTAAGTGTACAGTTTGATGAGTTTTGACAAATATAAACACCCATGTAATATTTCCATCACTCAGAGCTCCCCTGAGCCTCTTTTCAGTCAATCCCCGCCTCCCAGAGGCAACCATGAGTGTGACCTTTATCATCACGGATGATAAAGGTCATGTTCTTGAATTTCATATAAATGAGATTATTCAGTGCCTATTTTTTCTTTTTTTTTTCCTTTCTTTTTTTTCCTTGTTCCTGGCTTCTTTTGATCAGATGCACCATATATACTTGTCGGATAAAGGGATGAAAAAGCATGGGGTGAACAGGTGATGGGAGACAGAGGCAGGTATTGCTGTGAGCCAGGAAACCAGCCACGGACCCCTGTCCTGGGAGAGGCACTCTCAAATGAAGGCGGGACTCCGAGCCGAGGCAGGGGACTCAGGCAGAGATTAAGCGGAGCCCGGACACCAGACCTGGGGTGTAAGAGGGTTCTGAGCTCCTTCCGGTCTTCATCTAAGCCCCAACCCACTCTTCTACTCATTTGGGAGAACTTTTTGGAAGAGACCAAAAAGCCGAAGAAAACCCAGCCAGGCTACTGGGGAAGAGCATGAGTCCCTCCCCCTCACCTCCACCCCCCACCCCCGCCACCACCCCCCAAGCAGTTTCCCCAAGGGAACATTCACTTGTTGGAGGAGGAAGCCCAGCCAGCACCCCCCAGCCCCCTTGCCACATGCCCGGAACTGGCACTCCAGCACCAGGCGGCCCTCTTGGGCTCTACGGACATGGCAGGAGCCACAGGGAGCCCCTGCAAATCCAGCACCGGCCTGGCAGAGCTTCCTGGGTTCAAGGGCACAGGGGGCCAGCCGTCTTTTTCCTCCAAGTCTTTCTCTTGCTCTGGGTAGATCATGTGCCTTCACCTCCCACCAGGCCGTTCTCGGTGGGTAAAGGTAAAATGTGCTGGCGTTCCGGGCCCACGCAGGCTGGCAGCCGGGCAATCATGTTGATGAATCACGCGAGCGCTGCAGGCTCCCGGTCCTTGTCGAGCGTCACTAATGAATTAGCTTCACCCCCAGCACGGGGCCTCTCAGCCTTTCCCTGCTCCCCAGGAAGGCAGGAAACTGAGACCTGGGAAGGGGGAGCAGCGGGGAGGGAAGAAAGGGCTCCAACGGCTCCAGGGATGGGCTCCGACCGGCCGTCCCCTCTGCCCACACACACACACCCCGGAAAAATGACCGAAGTGCATGTCCCTCAGGCCCCCCAGAAACAGCTTCTCTATGCCTCTTCACAAGCTATAACTGCCCTGCCCACCTCCAAATCTGTGGGGGTTTTTTTTAAATAAATTTTTGAAATACAGAAAAAGTACAAAGCTCTCTGTGACAAACACCCCTGTGCCCAGCATCCGGTGTTGACAATTGTTCACATTTGTCATACTTGCTCTACATCTACATTCTTTTAAATAAAAAGAAGGCAGCACATGTAGTCATACAAGTCTCCTCTGTGCCCTCCCGTGCGTGTCCCCCCCCCCCCCCGGCGCTGACCCTGCCAAGGCCCCCCTCTGGCTCACATTCCCCTCTCTGGGGCCAGGACCACAACTGAGACCAGAATAAGATCCTGGAGCGTCAGCATCGTGGGTTCTTAGCAAGGATTTGAGCCTATTAGATCCAACCAGGAAACACCAGAGCAGGGGTGATGCTGAACTCTGTTAAATGTCCGCAAGAAGTTAGGGACCCTCATCCCAGAACAATGCGTGGAGGCAGGAACTCACCATTGATGTGCACTTTTCCCAGGGGTTCACGATCTTCTGGGGTCTAGTCCAACTCCCTCATTTGGAGAAAAGGGACATTGACCATGTGTCCTTCAAGCCACGGCTCACTCCCCTGACCTGCACTGCCCCCCAACTTGAACCCTTGCCTCCATTCAGGTATTAATTCAACAAACAGGAAGCCCCTACTTGTGTGCCCAGGCACTGGGAATGGCTGTGAATGTGAACATTATAGACAAAAACCCCTGACTGTAGAACTTCTGTCCCTGTGAGTGGAGATAAGCAACAAAATGCGTTCACAGTCGGTGAGGGGCTAGTCAGGCTCTGCAGGAAATGAAGCAAGGGGGAGAGAGGAGGATGGAGGACCCCATTTAAAACAGAGTGGCTGGGGACACCTCCTTGACAGGATGGCCTTGGAGAAAAATGGGAAGGAAGAGAGAGGGTAAACCTTGCAATCAGATGTCAAGGGGAAATGCATTGCAGGCAGAGGGGGTGGTGGTGCCAAGACCCTGGGGCAGGAGTGGGGAGGGGGAGAGGGTTCTGGAGCAGCAAGGAGCCTGGGGAGCAAGGGGGAGGCATGGTTACAGATGAGGCCAGAGACAGCTAGTGAGGAGGGGGCAGACCTCAGCGGGGCCGTGGCCTTTGTGGAAGCTTTGGCTTTGACTCTGGGTGAGAGGTCACTGGGGGACTTTGAGCAGAAGAGTGGCAAAAAATCTGACACGTATTTGAACAGAATCCATTTGGCTGCGGCCGTAAGAAAGGTGTGTGTGTGTGTGTGTGTGTGTGTGTGTGTGTGTGTGTGTGTGCGTGTGTGTGTGTGTGTGTGTGCGTGTGTGTGTCGGGGGGCAGGGGAGGTTGTGCAACTCATACCCCTGTCATTTTGATTCTCTTCCACAGGAAAATGCTGGTTATCACTTACTGAGCCCCAGTAGATCATCTCATCCACCTCCCAACACAGTTTTGCCAGGCAGATACTAAATCCCCCTTCTTTGACTGGTGAGAAAACATCCTGCGAAGTAGCGCGACCAAGATTACCCAGCTGGGAAGGGACAAAGCCAGGCCATCCTATTGCAACGTCTGGGCTTCTCCTACTACGTCTCATTGTCTCTCTCGGCCGGGGGAAATTAGAGAAACCACCCAGGTTGTCTGAACACTTGCCTCCATCCTGCAAACAGCAAAAAAGTTTCCAGGACTGCCCTACTTGGAGCTTTTGATCCCAGGCCCCAGGGCTCGGTGTGTTTGACCAACCGGGGGCATCCTAGAATGCACAGGACAAGCCTAGGAAACTCACAGGTTCAAGAAGGCAGATCAAGGAGGTTCCCAAGTCCAGGGGCACCCCAGGGCTGTGATCTGGGCTCAGGGTTTGCCTATTAGCAAATTCCAGGCAGTCTCTGACCCATGATTAGCCCAGGGCCCTTCACTAGGTAGCCAAACTCATGAGGCTAGCTCAGCCACCACCAACCTGCTCCCCAGACTCCCTCGAAACTAGAGTCTAGACATGTCCTGAGGATCACATTCCCCTGGAACTTGAGCCCTGAGAGCGACCTGCCAGGACTATTGAAAGGTGAGTCTTCTCCCTTATCTCTTCCAGGGACACCAGAGCTGGAGCAAAAGAGGCCAAGAGAGTGAAGGCCACACCTCCATGCCATGGACGGGAACCCGACCATTCAAAGGGGTTCTGGGCATGACAGCTTCTTTTCCCAGGAAGAAGCTGCAGTGCTCATGGCTAGCAGCTGCCCTTATGTTAACACATTCCTCCGGGGCGCCTGTGTGGCTCAGTCGTTAGGCGTCTGCCTTCGGCTCAGGTCATGGTCCCAGGGTCCTGGGATGGAGCCCCGCATCGGGCTCCCTGCTCCGCGGGAAGCCTGCTTCTCCCTCTCCCACTCCCCCTGCTTGTGTTCCCTCTCTCGCTGTGTCTCTCTCTGTCAAATAAATAAATAAAATCCTTAAAAAAAAAAATACATTCTTCCATCTGTGGTCAAGGGCAGGCTGGATCTTCCGCCCTGACACTCTACACCCGGGGCTTGACCATGACCGCCAAATACTCGCCTGCTCTGGTCCCCTTCCCCGGGGCCGGGGCTGCTGAGGGTCACAACTTCTTCTTCCTGAGCACTCAGCCCAACTCCTTCTCCCAGGCCGATGGGGTGGGGCTGGATTGAGCCCTGGGCCAGTGGAGGTGGGCAGAAGTACTACATGCCACATCCATACACAATCCTCTACTCTGATTTTCTACAGTATTAATTAAAGGTGGAAAAACCTGGATCCCCAAGTCACCACTTAGAGATGAGTGACCCGACCCACATTAAACTGTGAGGCAAATGAGAAATACAATTTTTTTTTAAAGATCTTATTTATTTATGTGAGAGAGAGAGAGACAGAGAGAGCACAGTAGGGGGAGCATCAGAGGGAGAGGGACAAGCAGGCTCCCCAATGAGCAGGGAGCCTGACATGGGGCTCGATCCCCCCAGGATCCTGAGATCATGACCTGAGCCAAAGGCAGACGTTTAACTGACTGAGTCACCCAGGTGCCCAGAGAAATACATTTTTAGTATGTTTAGCCATTTAGAGTTAAGGGTTGTTGGGCTGACTAGCACACTTGCTCTCAGTTTCTCAAATGTGCCGGCTTCTCTCTGTTCCAGGACCTCTAGACACACGCTGAGTTCTCCTCTTCCTTCTCGACGTGGCTCATATTCCTCATCTTTAAGGTTTCAGCTCAAACTTTCTTCTCTCAGAGAATCCTTCCAGAATCTTCCAGGGCACATCAAGCCGCCATGCTATAGACCCTCAAGCTCCCACGTTTCTCCTTCGAAGTACTTATTCCAATTCCAATTAAAGAAATAATTACCTGTGAATTCTTTGATTGAAAACTGTTTCCCCTGTTATAAGATATAAGCTCTATGAGGGTAGGGACCTTGTCCGCTGATACTCCACATACTCAGCCTTGTGCTTGCTGCATTGAGCCCGCTCAAGGAATATGTGTTGAATGAACAGATGGAGACCCTCTCTCCCTCATGTGTCTTGGGGCCATCTGTTCCATCTGAGCTACTCACCGTCTCTGAACCTTAATTTTCACATCTGGAGAAGGAACCCAGGGCTAGGGCTTGGTGAGCAAGGCACAAAATTTAAGGGGGCGCCAAAGAAGACTCAGTAATCAAGATAAGTGACAGTTTAATGCAACGTTTTTAAATCCAAAATTGATGCAAAAAGTCTATGATGAACAAAATATTAAAATTTTACATGAAGATAGGATCAGTTATCAGTGCTATCTATGATGAACCATATCGAAGCCTCTGGCAAAAGGCAAAATCAGCAGTACTCAAGCTGTCTTTACTGGAAATGTTGGTATTTACTGAAAATGTTGGTATTTTGCTCATTTGAATTTTTTTTTTGCATTCACTTTTATTTTTTTAAGTAATGGCGTTCAACTATTATTTCTCTTGATTGCTGAGTTTTCTGGCACTTCTCTGAATTTTGTGCCTGGGAAAAGGCCTCCCTCCCCTCACCCTAGTCCTGGCCCTGGAATGGGCGCAGTCACCCTCTCTTGAAGAATGATCATGAAGCCTACGGGACCTGGGGATTGTCATTCTGAGATATTAGCTGATGCTCCACTGGAGACAATTTTCAACATATCCATTCCCATAAGCCGGCTTCCTGTGTTCTCCCCTCTCCAAGGGCAACTCGGAACAAAGACTCAAATCCTTGGCTTTGAGTCGCAAAAGAGGCTTTGAAACCCAGAGTTCAGACTACAGCCATGCAAGGGCTGGGTTTAGAGAGAGAAAAATTTTTTTGAAGGTCAAAAGCTTGGCTTTGAACTTGGAGAGAAGGGAGCTGATGATGTAAGCCCTGGGAGCGGGAAAGCATGTGTCATCACAGAAGCCAAGATCCCACCCAACAAGAGATAAAGCCTCAGCCAGCAGGTGGGAGAGAAGGGGCAGAGCAGAACACCCCTACAGATGGATGGCCTGCAAAGGAGCTCAGGTGCCACCTGCCATGGGCCGAGGCAGAGGGCGGCATGAAAAATATCCCAGGTACATAGAGGGGACACCAGGGCAGAGGGAATCTTTCCTTTCCTTACCACATGTGGCCTAAGAATTCAAGAGGCCTCGTAAAGCCTCCCCTTGGCTGTATGGAGAAGCCCCAGGAGAGTAGAAATAGAGGGGAGCTAGCCCCTCCCCTGAATCCTCTACACACCCGTGTCACGAGGGAGAACATCCAGAAGTTTCTGCACCTCTGAGATGGACGTGGTGGGCTGACAGCAGCTGATGGACCTGGAGGGGCTCCATGTGTGGTCCAGCTGAAGGGCTGTTTGTGTAACCCTGGCAACCAGAGGTCAGAAGATCATAGCTGCTTCTGGGAGGACGCAGGTGGATTGACCAAAACCCATGAAGATCACCCATCTCATGGGGAGGCCACATAGATAGATGCCTCTCCCCCAAGAGCAAGCACCACACCTCCTGGGGAGCAGGACCCGAGAGGGAGGAGGGGCAGAACTCCTGACCTGATTGGATTTGAATCTCGAATGAACAATTTAAATTCAAGGGGGATGAGGAGGTTGGGAGGGAAAGCGACGGATGGACGTCTTTGCTACGTTCAGTTACAGAGAGACCAGCGTACATTTCTGAGCTCCCGACTGTGTGGCTTGGGAAATCCACACCTGCTGTGCGCACAGCTGAGCAAGTGGTGCCGTGCACAGTGGAACCCCATCCCAGGGGCCCCAGGGGCATCAGGGACCCGGCAGACTGGTGTACTTTTAGGGAAGTTGAGGAAGGGTATCTGTTCCCCATGTCTCACAGAGGGTCCTTAGAGGCTGGGAGCGTCCCCGCCAGGTGTAGAAGGCACCGCACAAGTGCTCATTCCCTTCTTCTTGATGGTAACATGGACGTGAAGGACATGTGAAGTCCTTGAGCCTCTCAGCATTCTCCTATGTTGGACAACCCCAACTGCCCTACAAAACCGAACCCGCCCACACTACCGCACAGGGTGAAAATGCTGGGAGCTCACTTTCCCAGCTTCCTTTGCAAGCTGGGTGGGTGCAGGTAGGGGACCAGGGAGCCACCCATCAGAAGCACCCACCCCTTATCTGGAATCGGAAATGAGGGACGCAGAGCAGAGCGGACTGCGCAGGATCCCTTCCAAGGCTGGGTGGGGGCTGGGGCAGCAGGAGCCGCGTCCAGTGCCCAGCAATGGGGGAGACAGGCTGTCGCCGTGGGCCCAGGCTCATGGGACGATTTTGGCCCCCATTTTTGGCTGGGTAGCCTCAAGCTTTGTTCTCAAGTCTACCTGAAGATTCTGTGAGCTCTGAATTCCTTTTAATAAATTCCTCTTCTTTTTTTTTTTTTTAAGGATTTTATTTATTTATTTGACAGAGAGAGACACAGCGAGAGAGGGAACACAAGCAGGGGGAGTGGGAGAGGGAGAAGCAGGCTTCCCATGGAGCAGGGAACCCAATGCGGGGCTCGATCCCAGATCCCAGGACCCTGGGATCATGACCTGAGCCGAAGGCAGATGCTTAACAACTGAGCCACCCAGGCGCCCCTTAATAAATTCCTCTTCTGCTTACATTAGCTAACGTCTGTTTCTGTTGCTTGCAAAGAGCTTTGACCGCTACCGCATGTGAACAGACTTCAGCCTGTGAGCACTAACGGAGCCCCATGACCACCGTGAAGGGTCCACGGTCCCATGCTCCAGGGTCTTCATTGTGGTACCCAGGGTGCCCACACTGCCAGGTGCCTTGTATATGCTCGGGAATCAGTTTGCCCGTGTTCTTCAAAGCCAGCCTCCTGCCCTGGGGCCAGAGCCTGCCAGGAGAACATGTCTCTGCTGCAAGGCTCTTATCATGGGGACCACACCTTGTCACTGGGGCCAGAGTAAGGATGCTGGGGTCCAGAGTCCCATAAAGTCTTTCCTGAACACTGCCGCTCCTTCGGCATCTCACCCAGTCTCTCTCTTAGGATGGGTGGGCTAGACCGATGCCCTTCTGATCTGTCCCTTTACCTGGGGACCTCCGAGGAAATACACTCACACACACTCGCATAGGCCTCCACTTCTGCCTACTCGAGAGCCCCATTTCAGTGATGTGGTGGGAAAGGCCTTGTGTTCAGAGCACAGACACCCGAGCGTGTGCTCACTAAGCTGCGTGGCTTTGGGGGTTGCTTTCTCGCTGGCCCAGATTAGTTGGTTATCACAAAGGTTTTTCCAGGAGTGAAGCTTTACGGTGCCAAGAACTTGCCCGGCAGAGCCCTGCCTGTGGCGGCGTCCCCTGTCCCCTCCCGTGAGAAGCGCGGACGGAGCGTCTGAATGCCTGGGAGACCTGGCTGGCCTCCTCTGACCTTGAACCGAGACGGCGGGGGGGGGGGGGGGGGGGGGGGCGGGGGGGGGCTTCCTGACTCCTCCTCTACCCTTGCATATTTGGCTCTTCAGAAAATGTCCTTGAGAATGGGTGGCCCTCCAGATGGTCAAAGAGGAAGGCGGGGATCGGATTCTCATTTTCAGGCCCTCCATCTGTCTGGGCGTAACAAACCCACCGTCCTCCCCACGCAGGCTTCCTGCCACCCCCTCCCCCGGGGGGGGGGGGCTCCAGGTCCACAGACAGATGCCTTCCCCACCTGGCCAGCTGTCAAGCCCGCAAGCTGGTGGCTCTGCACGTCACCACGTGACCTGGGCCAGATGGTACCTGTCAACGTCAGCTGCCGCAGCTCCGTGACAGGCAGCAGCCTCACACGCGTCCACGTGCGTCCGAGGTGGGGCCCGAGAGCGTGGCATCCAGCGCTTCTCCCCGACCTGCTGTCCCACCAGCCCGCGGGGCTGCACACCCCCACACCACGGCTGTCAGCGCAGCTCCCACCTGCGCCCCCAAACTTCCCCCGGAGAGGGGCCCCCCGGCGTTCTCGCTGAAGGGCTGAAGGCCCATGGAATATTCCCAGCATCCAGCAGGCTGTGGGGGCTTCAGAAAGCTAGTTAGTTGTTGTCATTGTACACCCCCCCACAGTTTCTAAAGCAGCTGTGGGGAGGAGAAGGAAGCTTCTGGTAGCGTCTACAATCGGCACCCACTGCGAGTGACTCGCCTCCACGCCCAAAGCCTGGCTTCCAGTGCGGGGACAGGCAGGCTGCCTCCAGGAGAGCCCAGCAGAAGTTGGCCTCGGGGACACGACAGGGGCAGCCTCGGCCTCCCCGCGAAGCCGTACAGTGGGTTACCTGACCCATGAGGGGGCTGCTCCCGGAGAAGGGTCCTGAGGAGGCCTGTCCAGGGCCAAGCAGGAGGAAGCAAGAGCCAGAGCCTGTGACTATCTCAAGTCCCCACTCCTAGCTGGGCCCCTGTTCCCTCTGCGCCAGAATCAAGGCAGCCACTCGTCCCCCGCAGAGCACTTTATGCCCGCCATCTCGGGTAGCCCACAGCCTGGGACCTGCCACTTGCTTCTGCTCAGAAGGGTCAGGTGGCCTCCACAGCCCAGGGCAGGAGGCAGCCTTGGGTGTGGAGAGCCGGGAATGAGCCCAGGCAGTCTGACCTCAGAGCTCAGGCCCCGCCGGGGCTGGGTGGGGGGCGGGGGGGGAGAGAGGGCGCTGGGCTGAGGCTGGCTGGGGCCAGACCGAGGACTCAAGTCTCAGAGGGGCGAGGGGAAATGAAGCCACAGGACCCGCGCCCACACTCACCTGACAGCAAAGAGGGGGAGTGACAGGGCAAAGGCCTTCCCTTCAACAGAGGGTTCCGTGACCTCAGTAGGCACAGGGTGGGGAGTATCCACCCCTCCTGCCCTGGGGACACAGAGTCCCCTAATTGAGGAGGAGGAGGACAGAGAAGGGCTCCTTAGCATGGCAGGAAAACCTAGCGAACCCGCCTTCCCCATGGGCTTGCCCACCTCACAGCCTCACTTGTCCGCCCCCCCCCAACCCCCGGCCGGGCCTTGAGCCGGCCCCTGCACTGTGTCCTTGCCCACAGCCTCGCCGCCTTCAGCCCCCACCACTGGCCATGCTGCCCATTTCAAGGGCCAGCTCACACCTGCCTCCCCCACGGGGCCTGCCCTGAGTAACTCCGTGGAGTGGGCAGAGGTCAGGAAGGCGGATATGACTCAGAGTCAACTCACATCCCCCCCAGGCAGCCGCCACTCTGGGCCGCCACGCCAGCCCTTACCAACAGGTGCCCACCCACAGCCCTTGGTGCTGTGTGACCTGGGGCGAGTGGCTCCACCTCTCTGTGTCTGTCTCCTCGTCCAGAAGTTGGAGAAATCCATGCTCTGTACCGGGCAGGGGTTCCAGAACCACCTAAGCTAGGCATTGGCCCCCCCTTCCTGCTACCACATGCCCTGGGTCACCCTGTCCTTACACCGTCCTTTGGGCTGGGGCCCAGGATCCAAACGGGGAGGCTGGGATGGGCTGCCTGGAGAGAGGCCAAAGGGGGTGAAGGCAGGGGCTAAAGGAAAGAGAAAGGTGCTACTCAGCCCCCTTCCCTCGGGTGCGGTCCGGAGCTCCAGCTCAGGAAACATCATGGGGTGGCCCCAGCTCACATGGCCTAGAAAAAGGGTGCAGGACAATGGGAGGTGGAGGGGACCGAGAAAGGGTGTGATGAGGCTCCAGTGTCCCCAACACCGTACCCCCTACTGAGTCAGACAGAGGAGGGGTGAGCTGTAAAAGGATACTGGTGGGGAAGAAGGACACGGACACGTGCAGTGGCGTGTGTGTGTGTCTGTCCGTCTGTCTCATACGTCTCTGCTCGTCTGTTTGGGTGTGTCTGCGTGTCTGGGCCTAAGCATGTTGAATGTCTGTAAGTCTGCTCTGTGTCTGCGTGTCTGTCTGCATGTACAAGCGTTCGGGTGTTTCGGTGCATTTGTGTATGTCTCCATCTGTCTCCGGCGTGCTTGTGTTAGTCTGTGTGTCCTTGTCTGTTGGCATGTGCGTGTTAGCATGTGTGCGTCTCCAGGGGTCTGTGTATTTGGGGGGAGGGGACTGTGGGCGGGAGGGGGCCCTGTCGATCCCCTCCCCCACCTCCTCACGGCCAGGCCACAATTGGGACCCAGACCAGTTGGCAAATCTCTGATTTGGTAACTCACCCCTAGTGCTGGAGGCCATGGACCTGCAGGACCCACCCACAGCCTGTGGGGCTGTCACTGGGTCCGGAGTCTGGCTGGGTTTGCAGCGGAGAGACTGTGTCCCCTCCTCCCCTCCTCCAGGGCTGGAGCCAGCTGGAGCCACCCACGTCCCACATGGATCCCCAGCCAGGCCTAGCGAGGACAGCCCCCAGGCCTGCCGTTCAAGACGGCTGGTACACCCGGGCCCCCGGGGCCGGCCGCGCTGCTCCACAGACACCCACGGAGGGTGGGGTGTAGGGGGCAGCTGCTAGACCACTGAGTCTGCCCCTCGGCATGCCGGCTGGCCTGGAAGGTGCTGGAGACATCCCGGCCTTGGGCTGCGGCTGCCTCTCTACCCTTAGGACCTCAAGCAACTGAGGCACACTCTCTGGGTCCAGGTTCCCCTTTATAAAATGAGGACCTGGTGCCGGCAGGAACACAGCGTGCGGTTGCATAGTTGTGCACTGTGCAAATGCACCCGCTGGAGGTGAGGGAAGGCACTGAGGGGCAGCCTGGGCTCCGCCCTGCAGCCTGAGGGCCCCCGTGTCAGGGGGCAGAGTCTGGAGGAAGGGATGCATTCTTCCCACAAGAAGTTTGCTCTTTAGGGACTGTGCTTGGGGGTGGGGGAGGATCCTTGTTCTAAATCTCACAAAAGGGCTGCCCTGAGGCACCAGCCTTTTCAACCAGCCCCTGCCCCTCCCTGGCTCAGTGTCCAGGCGTCCCTCCGTCACAGACCCTCATCCGTCTCTAGAGAGAGATCTCTGTGACTGCCTGCCCCTCTCCCCCTCTGCCTCTCCCCACTCTGACCGCCGGCTCCCTGCCAGGGCTCCCGGCCTTCCACACCGACTGAGCACTCAGCACCAACTGTAGGAGACCCCCCGACAGGAGAGGAATCTGTGTCCTTGTCCCTCGTGTCACCGTGAGTCCAACCCGACCTCCCTGACTCCAAAGCTGGCCCGGGGCCCCTCCACTCCCGCATGCGCGCCCCGCACCCCCCCTCCCCATCCTTTTCCCAGCTCCCCTGCCAGTGACTGGACACACGGCCCGCTTCACTGCTCTTTATTTCATTAGGAAAGTAGCCAGGGGAATCTGGGCAGGGAGGGGTGGGGGTAGGGACTGTAGCCGGCTCCCGTCCTGCCCGCTGGGTTGGCAAACCTGTGAGGAACGGAGATGAGACCTGAGGGGCTCCCAGGGGGAGGGGTCCTGTGCCCTCCCCCGGCCCTGAGAGCCCCCCCGCCCCGGTCTTCCACCCCTCACTCTGAGGCTGGGTCCCCAGCAGGGCTTGCTTGACTCAGGGCTGGGGATGCGGGTCTGGCCCACGCGGGGCGCCCCTTACCCAGCCTCAGGCTCAGTTGGGTGTCATGAAGCGGCTGCTGTGAGGTGGGGCTTGGTAGAAGGGATCCACAGCGATCAGGGTTCTGCAGGCAGGGGAGGGGTGGAGGGGAGGGGGGATGTGAGGCAAGGTGGGACCTGCTCTTCTGCTTGCCCCTCCCCTGGGGCAGCTCTCAGCCAAGCCACATTCTTTGCCTGCCAACTCTGGGCCATTGTCTTAGAAATGTAATTTTTGAGGAATTGAATTGAGCCGAAAGGAGTCAGAGTGAGGCAGAACCACAGTCCATTCAGTTCTGTCCCCACCCCCTTGCAGCCTGGCAGGGAGCAGGTGTGGAGCTGGCCTCTGGGATGGGAACGAGGCGGGGCGGGGGGGGGGGGGGGGGGGCAGCCATGCAGGGGGAGGGGTCGCTGGGGAGAGCGGGGGAGGAGCCGGAAAAGCTGCGAGCAAGCCAGAGAGAAGAAATAGGCCTCTCAGACAGACGGAGGGAGGGAAGAAGCTGGGGAAAGGCCTGGATGCTGCAAAGGACAGAGCGGGAGGGAGGGCTGGCTACCTTCCCACGTGGGGGTGCAGGTGCCGTAGGCTCTCCGTGGGGTCGGGGGTGGCCTCCATGCGGGTGACCGGCTGGTTGAGGGCATAGCCTCCGGGCTTCTGTGGCTGGATGCCACCTCGAGTCCAGCCTTCTCGGTCCAGACCCTTGGGGATATTCTCGAAGTACCTGCAGCACGGGGTGGGGACGGGGGGGGGGGGGGCGGGGGTGTTGCTGGTGATAAGCTGGCCTCCGCCCACCTCTGCAGCCTCTCTGCCCTTCTTGGACAGGAATCTTGGCTCCAGCAGAGCACAAATGGCCTCAGATCCCTCCAGCCTCCTTGCTTTTGCTCATGCTGTGTCCTCTGCCCTGAGCCCCTGTCCACTTGGGGAACGCTGCTCACTCGGGAAGCCTGCCCTGGCTCTGCTGCTGAGCTGGACGGCCCTCCTTCGCCCAGCCCCCCGATGCTGCGCCAGCATTCGGGAGCAGAAAGGACAGTCTGCACACTGCCTCCCTCCCTGGCCCATGAACTTCTTAGGAGTGGGGGAGTGGAGACCCCGGCTCATTCTTTTCTCTCTGGGCGTTCCACTTTGCTTGCATTTTGCTGATGCTCCCTGAGCACTGGGCCGGGCTCTGAAAGGGCCACGATGAGTAAGATGTGGGCCATGCCCTTGAGCGTATGAAGTGGGGGTGCAGAGAGATACATGAGGAAGTCAGTGATTACAACCCCTGAGGAAGGAGCCGCGCGCGCCTGACCCCTGGCAGGAGCTCGGGAAAGCCAATGCGCGGGCGGGAGAAGGACCCCGTAGACATGGCTGGGGCCGACGGTCTGCCGGGGCTGCTGGAGGAGGGCGTTTGCCCAAGGACGGACAGGGACACTGTTGTCCGCCGACACCCAGCATGAGTCTCTGCCCCTCCCCCTCCCCCTCATGGGGACTGGAGCAGCCACCTGTGTCACGGACCTGCAATGTGGCTTAGGTGCCACTTCTCCCATCTGAGCCTCAAGGTCCCCGTCCCAAAGAGGGGCGCCAGCCCCAAGGATGGGAGGCAACTTGGGAGACCAAGTGGGGGGCCAGTGTGGACACAAGTGACACACGCTGGCACAGATGACAGATGTCATGCAAGGAGGCTCTAACCCACTCCTGCAATGCCCTCCCCATCCAGTCCTGGTCCCGGGAGTCCTCCCCATGGCTCTCGGGCCACCTCCTCCTGGAAGCCCTCCTGGATGCTCGGCAAAGAGCTTACTTTCTTGGGAACGCAGAGCCCCACCCCCCACCATGGACTGGACGTAGTATCTTCGCAGATGCCATGTTGCTCCACCCAGACGCCCTTCAGCCCCTTACTCGTCCCCTGCCCACCAGCCTGGGCACAGCATCAGGGAGAAGCGCAGAGGTCGGCTGCCCTTGGGCGGCTGGGGCTTGCTTCGCAAACTGTAGCAAGGAGGTGCCTGGGATTTTTAGTATGGTCCCCGGGGACCGCCCTAAACTACTGACCGATGGCTGTGGGGGTACCAGTATCCCAGCTCGCTCTCCCCTTGGCCGGGATCATTCTGAGTCGTGTGTTTGCACAGTTTTCTAGAGCCTCCCCACGGGATATCTGGTTAATAAGCGCTGGCTTTGGGCTGCCTTCCTTTTCCCACACAACTTCCCAGCTCCCCCGCACTCCCCAGTAAGAGGCTTGCGCTCAGATCCTTGGCTCAGGGGCTGCTTCTGGGGGATCCCACACTAACTCAGTGTTGGTCTACTTCACAGGCTGTGAGCTCATCACTTGTCCCAGTGTCTGCCTGTGAAATGCGTGCTGGCTTCACAGCCCTGGGTTTGGACAGGGAAGGGGGGTGCTCACCCTTGGTTGTAGGTGGTCAGGTACCGATTATCCATGTCAGGGTCATAAGGGTTCCGGAAGTAGCTGGGGTTGTTGAGGCTGAACCCCGTGGGCTCCTGCACCAGAGGTACGGAGAGGAGTTGTGAGATCAGGAGGGGGTGGAGATTTGGGAGTGGGGCTGGGCACCCCGGCCTCACCTTGTTCCCCACGGTCTCCCGGCCCAGCAAGGCAAAGTTCGTCTGTTGCATGCGCTGCGGGGGCTGGAACTGCCAGTGGCTCATGCTGCTAGGTTCTGGGCCGGGAGGGGGCACCTGCAGGGGACGGAGCCACAGAAAGGCGGTGGGTGGCCAGGGTGAGGCGGCAAGGACGGAGGGAGGGCCGGCAGAGGCACACGCGGCCCCAACTTGCCCCCAGCCCCAGGACCTCGCCCTTGCCCCTCCAGGCACACGGAATGCCCTGGGTCAAAGACGCCCCTCACTTTCCGGTCCCTGGGCCTTCGCCCCTCCCCGGGAGGGTCCAGATATTCTGATCCTTCCCATCCTTCAGCGCCCAAGTGTGTCTGCGTCCAAGGAACCTCCCTGCCCCCTCCCGTGGGAACGCTCCCGCTCTGAGGGAGTCCCCCCGGTCCCCGAAGTCCACTCACTCTGGGGTTCAGGGTCCTCTCCGTCACCCGGTTGTAGCCCGTTTCCCACTCGGAGCCTCTGGCCAGCACAGGCAGGAACTCGTCCCCCTAAGGCCGCAGACGAGCCCCCTGGCACCAGAGCAGAGCTGCGCCTCCCACAGTCCTCCAGCTACTGTCCCACTGCCCCACGGAAGGACCCCAGGCCCTGGGGTCAGACCGCCCTCCACCCCCAGGGGCTCAGCTTACATGAGGGTGGGACATGGGGAGGAAGTCAGACCTGGTGACACTCCGGCCAGGGAGGAGGACCTGGAAAGAGGCCCGCAGAGGCGCGTCAGCGGGGCAGCGGCAGCTGCCCCCGGGGCCTGAGCGCAGAGGGGGCTCATGACACGTGCGTGTGATTGGGGTAACCGAGGAAAGGGAAGAGTTTGGGGAGTAACGATGCTGAGTGAGAACCAGCAGCAGGCCAGGGCCCTCGCCTGGACTCTGAGTAACATTGGCTCTGCCCCTTCTCCTCTTTGGACCTCAGTCTTCTCATCCGTAAACTGGGGGAGCTGGGCCAAAGCAGTGGTTTTTACCCACACTTGTTCATCTCGTGTTTGAACACAGGGTTCAGCAGCTCACACATTTTAAGCTAGAAGTCACCCTGAGACTCTACTGGGCACAGGCCTGACTTACCGGGTCCCCAGGGAGGGCCTGGGAGGGGGGCTGGAAGACAATGGGGTTCTTGGTGGACTCTTCGGTGAAGCCAGTCTCTTCTTTGGCGCCAATTGATTTCTTCTGCAAGAGATCTGCAAAAGACATCCCCCTTGTGCTGCCCCCCATCCCGGCCACCTAGCTGGCTCTACCCACAGGGCCTCCTGAGGCTCAGTGTCCCAGGCAGTGGGGAGGGAGCTGGCTCCAAGGATCTGGACGCCTGAGCTATAGGATCATGGGCACCAGGAAGACTCCAGAGTTCAGGACAGAGAACGACACGGGAGAGGAGAAGAGAGGCGCAGGAAGGGCAGGCGCCAACAGGCCGGGAGGCGGCTGGGGTCGGGATCAACAGCCCTCCTAAACCAGTGAGTCATCCTTCGGGGGGGTTGGCGTTAGGGCACAGGTCCCCCAGGCTGCCTCTGTACCCTTCTTTCTTCCTGCTGGTGCCTTCTTTGTCCTGCACCAGCTCCGTCTGCAACCCCCCCCCCCCCCCCGCCGCCATGTCTCTCCTTGTGGCCAGGGGGAGGGAGGTGTAGTGGGAGGAAAGCATGAGCTCAGACATGGGCCTACCTGGCTGGTTTGAAGGCTCCTTGAGATACTTGGAATTGTACTCAGAGGTCATGAAGCACGGGCCCTGGAACACAGAAGGGAGAGCACTGGGGCCCGCAAGGTGGACCAGGGCCTGGGGCCGGTTGGCGGCAGTGGTGGCTCTTCAGTGTTCTGAGTGGACCCGCACGGTATAGTCCCCGAGGGGAGGCCGGGGGACGGCAGGCCCGGCAGGCCCCTCTCTGATGGGGCAGCAGAACCCCACACTTACTCCCGGTAAGTTCTCCTGTGACAATGAAGCCCGTCCCACCCACACTGGACTCCCAGGAATGAACATGGGACCCAGGGACTCAGCTGAAGGGGGGGCCCAAGGCGAGGAAAGAGGCTAAGGGAGTAAAGTAGGTCTTCCCACCACACTGCACTGCCCAGAGCTCGGGGAGTCCGGATGGGCGAGGGGAGGGAAGGGGCCTCTGGGGTGAAGTCCTAAGACCCGAATAAGGAAGCCCGTGGTGACCACGTTGATGCTGTCTTGGAAATACCAAATATCCTTGGCTCTCCCCAGTTTTTCTAGGTACCCTGAGCCCACATTTAGTCGGCTTTTCGGTTGAGTCAGAGCAGTGCCCGTCTCCAGGAGGGGAAGGAGGTGAGTCTGGCCCCTCTGCCCCACTCACAGCCCTGACCAGGGGCTGCCCACTCACATGCCGGGCGTTCTCCCATTCCATCGAGCCCTTGCCCTGCAGCTGGTGGAGCAGGGGCACGTCCTTGGGCTCCAGCCCTGTGATGGCCTGCGGCCCACAGTCCTGGGTGTCAAAATGGACCTTCCTGACCTGGGAGGAGGAAGTGGCCAGTCACACTCCAGGCAAAGGGATGGCAGTTCATGTCTTGATTCTGCTTCTGCCCTGGACCCCTACAGAGTATCCGTAGCCTGAGGGGTCCCTTGACAAAGTCCAGTCATGTCTCTCCTCTGCTCAGAGCCCTGCAATAGTCCCATTGCACTAGGAGTAGAACCCCATGGGCTGACAGAGACCCACAAGGACCCTGGCTCCTTGCCTGGCTCCAGCCACCTGCCTCCTTGCTATTCTTTGTCACATCAGATACTCGCACCTCAGGTCCTTTGCGCTTGCCATCTGCACTGCCTGGAACTCTCTCTCACATCGCTGCACTTAGAGGACACTAACTTCCCTTGAGTCTTTGACTCACGTCTCCACAGCAAGCTATTTTCCCACCCTCCTGGCTTGCAGTTGCAACCCCTTCACTACTGCTTCACCCCCTGCCTCTTCCCTGTTGCATTTTCCCCCAGCACTTAGCACCTTCACATATAAAAGAGATGTTCAGTGGGCGCCTGGGTGGCTCAGTTGGTTAAGCGACTGCCTTCGGCTCAGGTCATGATCCTGGAGTCCCAGGATCGAGTCCCGCATTGGGCTCCCTGCTGAGCAGGGAGTCGGCTTCTCCCTCTGATCCTCCCCCCTCTCATGTGCTCTCTCTCTCTCATCCTCTCTCTCAAATAAATAAATGAAATATTTTAATAAAAAAAAGAGATGTTCAGAACGCATCAGCTGAATGAATGAATGAATGAACGAATGAATGACAGTATACATTCTCCTGCTGGTGATAAGGACGATGATCATAATGTCGATGGAGTGATGAAGATGGGGACGACAGTGACAAAAGGAAATGTGACATTGGTGGTGAGGATGGTCATGCGGGGTTGGAGATGCGGATGGGACGGTGGAGACCATGGGGTGGGGGTGGGGTTGGTGTTGGGATTGGAGATGGGGGTGGTGGGGGTGATGGCAGTGACAGGGACGGGGATGGAGGTGGAGGGGAGGTGGCGGTGCATCCGGGGATGGGGACGGAGGTGACACGGGTGAGCAGACTCCCAGCCGCATGGTGGCTCCGCGGCGCCCAGGCATCTCAGCCTGGGCCAACTCTTGGCAGGGCAGTCCCACCCTGCTGGGGGGATCCTCACGCTCTCCGCCCCCTCGGCCCTTCCTCCACCCCAGCCTTGGGGTCCCTCTGTCTCCTGGCCCTAGCCCAGCACTGACCTCCTTAGTGGGGGTCGCCGCACTGGGCTTCTCCCGCCAGTAGCCAGAGCTGGTCTGATGCATGTTCCACGGCAGTGGGTACTTGCCATCAGGCGCCTCCAGGGGGCAGTAGCTCTGACTGGTCACTGACTGGAAACTGTGGCCGCCTTGTTCCCTGAGGGTAGAGCAGGAGCCACCCGGAGGCTGCAGTGCTTATTTCTGGAAGCTGCCCACTTCCCTCAAACCTCCCACAGATGCCTCAGGAGTCCGCCTGCCTTGGGGCCCCAGGTGGGTGCCATGCCCTGAGTGCCCCAGGACGCCAGACCTAGGCCAGGCAAGGTTCAGGGTCTCCATGCACGGAGCCCGCAGTCGGGCCGATGAGCTCCAATGGCCCTGAGCGCTAAGGCTCAGCGGGGCAGGGAGGGAGAAGGGGTTGCAGACCTTACCCCATGGCTGGGTTGTCCACGGCATCGAGGTTGGCGGGGTAAGAGACCACAGGCCGGTAATTGGATCTGTAGCCTGTGCCTTCGTGGCTGCCCATGCGGGGCCGGAACTCCTCCCGACCTGCCGGAGGAGAAGCCAGGGGACAGCACAGGCCCGTGGGGCAGGGGAGTGGAAGAACAGTGAGCAGAGCCTCCCAAGCAGGGCCCGCCACACACCCCCAACCCCCCCCCCCCAAGGGCCCGGGGGTCCTCGGGATGGAGAAGGCATAGAGCCAGGGGCTGGAACAAGAGCCGTGAAAGCCTGGCCCTTCGAGATTGCGGCAGCGGGGAATGGAGAGAATAGGGGAGGGACAAGGTCAGTGTGGCAGAATCACGGGATGGACTCGGGGGAGGGGCAGCGGGGCCAAAGCCAGCCTGATGGGACAGGCATGGACACGGTTGTTGGGGGTGCTCAGGGGATGGGTCGGTTCAGCTCGCTGGGGTCCCTCTGAGCGTGTGTGACGGGGCCCTGGGGCTGCTCCTCTCACAGCGGGAGGGCCTCCCCCCATCCTGCCCTGCGGCCTAGGGTGGCTCCAGCACACAGGGGCGCTCACCATAGGCTGTGCAGTAGCTAGTGGCATAGAATTTCAGGGGATCCGTGCAGCCCCCCGAACTCGTCTTCACATAAGGGGAGACAACCCCCAAGGGGACTTTCCCCATCATGGTGCTGTGGGGCAGGGCCCCGGGGGGCGCCTAGGGAGGAAGCACAGGGAGCCCCATCAGTTCAGCAGCCCAAGCCCCGGAGCCTGTCTCAGGCCCAGGCTGCAGAGGCCCCAGAGGTGAAGCTGGAGCCCCACCCAGCCAGGGCCTTCCGTTCGGCCCGTCCCTCTCCACCGACACCCACACCCCCAACTGAAGGAAGGACTGGTCGTCGTCAACACATAATCATATACACTCATTCCCCCTTCCCCACACCTCGTTATCTCCCCAGTTTACAGCCAGGAAACTAGGACGCCAAGTGATGAAGGATGAGCTCATGATGGGTGGGAGGAGCCAGGATTCAGGCCCCGGGGTATCTGACTCCGAGCCCCTGATCTTATCTGAATCCCCTCCTGGCTTCCTCTGGGAACCCAATGGACAGACAACCTCCCAGCCCAGCTCTGGAGCTCACTGCCAGCCCGGGGCTCCTTGTCCCTCCCTCAGCTTGCTCGGGGGCGGGGGCCTGGCTGAGGGACGTTGGCCCGGCCCTCCTGGGGCCCAACCGCAGCGGGCCCCACCCTCACCTGCCCTCTGCTGCGGCTCTGGTGAGAGGCTGCAGGGGACGGGAGCTGCTCCAGGGAAGCCCAGGCCCTCTGGGAGGTGGCCCGGCCAGGAGAAACAGTGTGTCGCCTGGCAACCGTGCCTAGCAACAGTGTCCCCGCCTCTGAGGCCCTTCTAGGGCCAGGGCCCACTGAGAGGCCCAGCTGGCTGGGATGAGGGCGAGGTCCTGCCTCCTTGGCCCCCCAGTCGCCGGCTTCCCTGGACCGGGCTGGGCATTGTTGCTGTCTTTTGAGTGACAAGAAATAAAAGATAATCTCAAACCATCACTCCTACTTATTAAGTATCCACTTCTCAGCAGACACTTTCTATCCTTTATGGCCAATCCTCTGAGTGGCTCCTCCAGGTGGCTATTATTATCCCTCTTTCCACGCGGGGAAAGTGAGGCTTTAGACAAGCAGTGTCTTGACGGGCCAGAGATCTCGAAAACAGAAGGAAAGAGAAGAGTTGAGGCTCCAGTGTGGGTGGGCCCAGACCCCACTTGTAAGCCTCTCGGGGAATTATCCCGTTTCCTGCTGGAGCCAGATCGGTGCCAAGCTCTTCCACACACTTTTTTTTTTAAGATTTTGTTTATTTATTTGTCAGAGAGCGAGAGCGAGCGAGCGAGAGAGCGCACAAGCAGGGGGAGGGGCAGGCAGCGGGAGAAGCGGGCTCCCAGCCAGCACCCCGGGCTCATGACCTGAGCTGAAGGCAGACGACTGACTGAGCCACCCAGGCGCCCCCTTCCACACACATTATTACCTCGGACAGTCCCCCAGACCCCCTTATGGCCGGGGTACTATGGTTACGGGGCCAACAAGCTCCAGCTGCTAGGAGTGTGGCCCAACCCTGCTGTGTCGTCTCTGATGAGGGGGCCTGTCCCCTTACAGCCGCCCATTTCCTCCTCTTCACCGAGGGCCGCAACCGGACCCGCTTCCGGGGGGCTGTTGGCAGATTTCCTGAGGGCATGGTTTCGGCTCCTCAGTTTTTCAAAGCTGTATTCTCAGCCTGTTTTGCAGATGGGAAAGGTGAGGCCCAAAGACTCTGGCCAGGCCTCAGAGTCGGTGAAGGATTACAACGGGAGTGAGCCCTGCTCCCTTTGGGCCGGCGCCTTTGCCCCAAGGGGCTTTGAAGCCTGTAACTGTTTAACCGGATCTCTGGGGATGGGGTGGGAGTGGGGGGCCGCGATGTGTAGCATTTGCCACGTTTCTGTGGTGTAAACTCCCATCATGGCTGCTTTCAAACTACTAAGGCAAGGTCACCGAGCAGGGGGTCGGGAAATCATGCTCGGCCCCCTGTGGAGCCACCACTATATAGAATTTGCACTGGGCAGATCCAATAGACAGAAGTGACCTTGAGACCATGAATGACAGACAAATGTAGTAATATAACAAGAGGGTAATGACTTTGAAATATTTATTACCCTCCGGGTTTTTTTTTTTTAAGATTTTATTTATTTATTTATTGACAGATTGAGAGAGAGGGGGAGAGGGCGAACGCAAGCAGGGGGAGCAGCAGAGGGAGAAGCAGGCTCCTTGCTGAGCAGGGAGCCCGATGCGGGGCTCCATCCCAGGACCCTGGTCTGGGATCATGACCTGAGCCGAAGGCAGACGCTTAACCACTGAGCCAGCCAAGCTCCCCTATTACCTTTGTTTTTATATAACTTATTAAACTGTAAGTTTATATAATTTGATTTTTAACAATGGCGTTCAACAACCAGCTCACAAATTTCCTGGAGGTTTTGCCTTTAACTCTCACGAGCTGGTATGAGTCAGCTCCAGAGCACCCCGACTCATAAGGGAAAGTAAGGTATGGATGAAGAGGGTGGCAAGGGAAAGGGGGTTGCCCCACCCAGGAGATGCCCTAGCTGCAGTCGGCCTGAAGTGACTGGACCTGCCAGAGACGGAGCCTGCCTGATCCCCGCAGAGAGGTCCTGGACTCAGAGGTGCCCGGGGCCAAGCAGAGGCCCCCATCAGAGTAATTATTCTGTTCAGGGATCAGAAGCTGCAAGGCCAGAGGTGAATTCACACAGTCCTGCTCTCCCCATCTAATGACAGAGGCTCTGGTGAGCCCCACCCATGAAACACACAGGAGGGTAAGACCTCCGTGGGTGGTCAGGAGAGAGGGATGGAGTGTGCATAGAAAAGTGGTTACCAGCAAGAGCTCAGACTCTGAAGCCGATGGCATAGGCCCTGGCTCTACTACTTAACAACTAAGATTCGATGCGTGTTACTTGTGCCTCAGTTTCCCTTTCTGGAAAATGGTACCTACCTATGGGGTTGCGGTACACATAAAGCACTCGGAATCCTCTGTGCACAGTGTCTAGCAGGCAGCAGGCCCGTCCCAGATGGAGATGAGGGAGGGCTCGCCACCTGGAGGCCCTGCAAGGGCAAAGGTGGGTAGCACTGGCAGGCCGGGGGCGGTGATGGGTCCCACGTGGCTGTGGAGCACTGTGGGAGGGGGGAGCTCAAGCTGCGAGAGGCTGTGCCAGGTCTCCCTTTCAGCAGCTGGTGGGGCAGAGGAGGTGGTGAAAGGCTTGAAATCGTCAGGAGCGCTGTGAGGGGAACTCTGGAGCTGCTGGGGACAGCCTGGCGTGGAGCCCACAGACGATGGGGGGCAGTTCTGGGAGGTGTCTGTTCCCAGACGGAACTCCCATTAGGTCTGGGCTCCCAGCGACCCGTCGTTTTGTTTTTGTTTTTGTTTTTGTTTTCTTGCTGTGTGGCGACACCCAGCGGCTGTCACTCAGAACTGCAGGAGATGCAGCAGGTGCTGCCCTCATAAGGCTAGGGGGCTCCTGGAGGGAACAGAGGAGGGGGAGAGCCACTATCGCCCCTGCCCCAGCCACCCTGCCTCACCTGCCCTCCAGAACACAAGGGCCCGGCCTGGCAAGCAGGGCAAGGGCCAGAGCCTACAAGAAGCAAGAGCCTCGGGGCTGCTCACAAGGTGCTGGTCTGGGCGGTAACCAAACTGCGGTGTGAGTTCTGGAGCTCTTGGCTCGAGGCCTGTTTTTCTATCTGTAAAATGAAGCAGCAGACTAAATGATCCTTCCAGATTTTAAGTGGGAAATCCAGGGCCCACCTCAAGCCCCTCTTCCCATAACCGTTCCCATTTATTAAGCATTATTTTCCATGCAGGTGCAGAGCTGCGCCGTCTCTCCACTCTTCAGTCCAGCCTTACGAGCAGGGACTATTGTTACTGCCCCCGCTTTACACACAGGAAGGGGTAGTAGGTCTCACGGGCAGGAAGGGGTAGAGCCAGCTTTGACCCCAGAATCCACGCCACGCCCTGCTAGAACATGCTGGCAAATGCACCTGTCAAGTGCTGAGACTGTAGCGGTAGACTCTTAACGCTCTTTGGTTGAGCTCAGCAATTTTCCAAAGGGACAGACTGCCCTGGCCAGATGGGTGACCTCTTTCTCCTTTCTAGACCTTCCCAGTCCTGAGCAGTAATGTTCAGCCCTGTTTCCCTCCTGTGAGAAAGAAGGGCTACAGACACCTTTGGGCTGGCCCCAGACACCAGCAGCTGCCTCCTCTCTGAAGCCTGGAAGGTTGAGGCTCAGGAACCAGCTAGAGGATTTTGGGGCCCTGGTGCACAGAACTCCACAGCCAGGACCAATGGGAGAGGGCCCCGATGGGCGTCCAGGGCTAGCGCGCACCACCCTTTGCTGAGTCCTGAATGGGGACAGACATCTGCGCTCCGGGATCTGGGCTGTGTGAGCTTTGGGTCCCCGGAGGAATATCAGCTCAGGCAAACGAGGCAGCACACCCCTGAGCAGGTGGTGTCGTTTGACTTTGATTGACGTGTGTCTTCATGACAGGCCTCAGAGGGCAGGGCCAACTTTGTCAGGAAGAGAGGTTCAAGGAGGGAAAAGCTTTCTAATACACCCAACCTTCTAATGGGGGAACAGGGTGCCCTGGTGAGGAGTGAGCTCTCCATCCCAGAAGGCATTCAAGCAGAAGTTTGAATTCACTTGAATCTGGATGACAATAATAGCAAACTCTCTTTTGGGCTGTTATTTGGTATCAGGCACTGTTCTAAGTGCTTCACATGTATTAACACATTCAAACCTGACCATAGTGAGGTGTGCTCCTGGGTGGGGTGGGGGGTAGCATCAGCACCTGCATTTTACAAATGAAGAAATTGAGACACAGAGAGGCTGCTTCACTTGTCTGAGGTCACACAGTGTATAGGGGAGGGGTCATTATTTGAATCCAGGCAGCTGGCCCCGAGGGGCAAGTTGGTGGCTGCTTTGATGTTGCTTCCTGGGTTGAACTAGAAGGTTCTCCAAAGCTCCAAAATCTGAGCTTTGATGGCAGTTTTCTTTTTTGAAACTTGTGCCTCCCTTGTCCTCTTCTGCACTCAGCTCCTTGGTCAGTGCTGGGCACCTTGGGGCGAAAATCCACAGAAGAAAGGTTTAAAATCAACCTAATCGGCCAAGATGACTAAGAAGCAGGAAGCGGGCCTCTGGGGTGCAGCTGAGCGGGAGACTGGGGGTGATACGCAGAGGGGGGACTCGGTTATCCTTTTTTTAAAATTGTGGCAAAATACACGTAACAGAAAATCTACCATTTCAACGTTTTTTTTTAAAGTGTACAGTTCTGTGGCATTAAGTACGTTCATGATGTCGCACGACTATCACCAGCATCCATCTCCAGAACTTTGTCATCTACCCAAATTGAAACTGTGCCCATGAAACTCTCACTCCACACTCTCTCGTGCCCCCCAGGCCCTGGCAACCACCGTGCTACTTTCCGTCTGGATGAATTGGACCGCTCTCAGGACCGCCTGTGAGAGGGATCATACAGTGTGTGTCCTTTTGTGTCTGGTTTATTTCACCTAGCATCATGTCCTCAAGATTCATCCCCAATGTAGCACGTGTCAAAATTTCCTTTAGAAAAAAAAAAAAAAAAGGCTGTGTACATCTATTGTGTGGATGTACCACACATTGTTTATCCATTCAGCCGTGCATGGACCCTTGGGTTGTTTCCACTTTGGGTTACTGTGAATAATCCTGCTATGGACATGGGGGTACAAATATCTCTTTGAATGCCTGCTCTCATTTCTTTGGGGTGCATATCCCTTGGTGGGAGAGGAAGGGGCAGGAGGGCTCCTGTCTTGAGTGAGACCAGGTCACATCCCTGCTCCTTTCTGAGCCTCTTCTAGAACTTGGCTTCGCTGTCCAGCTCCGGCACAGACAGGGCTGTGTGATTTTCCTTAATTAACCACCCTCTCTGGTCCTGCTGCCTGTGAAAATAAGGGCGGGGCCAGAACAGAAGGCTGTGCTGTTTGTTTTGGCCTCAGGGCCTTGGACCTCTCTCTCCAAACAGTCCTGGAAATGATGGTTGGCTCCACACCTCCTCCTCCACCCGTCCATCATCTGTGCCAAAGCCAGAGCAGTACCCCAGCTCATTCTCTCTCGAGGTCCTTCCTCACCACCAGAAACGGCAGTAGCCCGAGTCTGATGGCCTAAGTCCACTCTCTGTCTCTCTTTTCCTAAAAGGCAACAATTCCCTTGATGACCTGAGCACTCACTCTCCACCTCCTGCCATGCCCGCACAACTTCTTCTGGTTCGTTCCCCGCCCCAGGTGGACATTTCCTGGAAGAACTCCAGCGTGCTTGTTTGATGGCTCTTCCGTTTCTGCCTGTTCTTGTTCTTTTACTGTCTCCTCTAGGTGAATAGGTTGATCTTGCACGAGGTTTAAAAATTCATGACTCCCGGGGAAGATGAAATGAGACAGAGCAGAAAATAAGAACCCAATCCCAGGGCTCCAAGGGGATGAAGACATTGTCGGCAGTGATCAGCAAGGAACCCAGGGCAGGGGTCCAGAGCAGGGGTTCTGGATACACAGAGGTCTGGGTTCGAATCTCCAGCCCTGTGCTCTCGGACGCCCTTAACTTCTCGAAGGCTGTTCCCTTAGCTGTATGATGAGGTCACAGTGGTGAAGTCCCGTAGCAGAACTCACACAGTCAGGCTGAGTGATTCAGAAGAGACACATTTAAGTGCTTAGCACGCAGCCTGGCACAGAGAAAGCACTCGGTAAGTGTCTGGGATGGTTTTACATTCCCCGGCCTCCCCTGTGGTTTTATAAACACAGTGTGTCCACTCCCAGCCGGAGGGAGTTACAAGTGGCCGTGCATGTGGGTTGGAGACCCCGTGTCGGGACAGAAGAATGAAAGATGGGAGCAGCCTGGGTCACTGAGTCACCGCACAGAGGTCGGCTGCCCGGATCACTGTGGTGCTCTGTTCCGGCAGCTTGGGCCGACCCAGCCACTCTGTCCCTGGAACCTGCAGTGTTCCAGAAGGGGCTGCTCAGCCAGTGTGAGGCCGGGCACGACAGCGACAGACATCACGCGGAGCCCCCCACAGGCCTGACGCGCATGCGGTGTGAGCAAGCTCTCGGGGGCCACCACCATCCGGAGCTGGTTGTTAGCACAGCACAACCTAGCCCTTTCTGACTGTGAAGCCTTATCATCTTTCAACACTATTATTTCAGAATTAAGTGCAAAAGGTTGGGCATGACATTGAAAATCCGCCGTCCTTTCAGGCCTCGTTGCTGACCCTCGCTGTGTGTGGCGACCTGAGAAGGCAGCGCCTGGGGCACTCGGCCACCCCATGAAGGAGCTGCCCCGTTCTCACTGGACTTGGCCCAAGTGAGAAATAAAACGTTGCTTTGTTAAGCCACTGAGATTGGGAGGTGTATTTATGATCATAGGCTAACCGGCCAGGTGCCCTGCTGCTCCAGCCTCACCACAAGCCATTTTGAGACCCTCCAAACACGCCCCTCGTTCTGTCAGCTCCTTGACCCCTGCAGTTTCCCTCTGCCTGGAGTGCCCTTCCCTGTCCCGGCGGTCTTCCTACAGCCCAGATCTGCGTAAGCCACTTCTCTGTTAACATCGCTCACACAGAGCCATTCTCAAGCTAAACGAGAGGGTTCTGTGGTCAGAGATGAAGGCCATGCCATTAAGCGGTGTCGGGAGTCACCACTGGACCGCGAGGCTAGTGTGGTACAGACGGGGACTGCCCGCGCGGCGGGAGATGGATTTGGGGTGCTCTGGTTGCTGCAGCCCCAGAAAGGGCCTCCAGGAGGTGCTGGGGAGGATGCAGGTGGCGAGCACCCAAGGAGCCATGTAGGGCTCCCAAAAGGGACACTCCCTGATGTTTTAGGATGGATGGAGACAGACAGGTTTTTAACAATTTATAAACCGACATCACCAAGTAATGGGAACAGTATGTGAAGGCAGCGTGCCAAGCTCTTTTCTTACGAGAAGGCAAACCTGCAGAGGGCTCAGGAGGGCGGGCGTGGAGCCAGGCGGCCCGGCTTTACGTGCGACCTCCCCAGCTCACCAGTGGAGCGACCCTTGGGCAGGTGGCGTGGCTTTGGTGCACCTCTGGTTCCCAGCAAAGGCGGGATGACCTGGGTGCGTCTGCCTTTCTCTAGGAGGAGTAGGGAAGCTAAAATGAGAGGCATGCCTCACCCGGTACGCACATGTCGCCATTCTTAGGCTCGGGAGAAAGCTAAAAGAAGCATGGTCTTGGCTGTCCTCCTGACACTGACCAGGGCACTGCCCACACGACCACATGACCCTCCTGCCACACGGTCGACGGGCCCTGTAGGTGATGAGGGTCACTGGTGTGGGTTTCCAAGCACTGACTATACCCGCATCACCACAACAAACCCTCCTGGACGCTGATGACCATTTTGTATGTGACAAACTGATAACTGTATCAGAAAGACAGTTAACATCTTTGGCTCTCTCCACCTACATACATATGGGCTCTTGGCATTCTCAAAGCTGGTTCATACCATGGTTTAAGAAGAGAATGGCTTTTTTTTTTTTGATGGAGAACTTGATTTTCATTTTAGATATAAATGATACTAGGAAACCAAGAAATCTTTCATGATAGACCAGTCCTTGACAGTCCCATTTTTCTTAGTGAGGAACTTATTTTTTTTTTTTAGGAACTCATTTTTAAATATGAATTTTTGTAACTCAATTAGACTACTTTTAGCTGCATTTAATTTTCATTTGAACATTTTATTTAAAATTTTTAAAAATTCAATAATGTGGTTTTGTTTGTTTCCACAGTTACAGACATGAATTTTGACAAAGATGTCATAGCAAGCCAATAGGACAGGAAGTCTTTTTAATAAATGATGTTGGAATAACTGGGTATCTCTACAGAAAGAGAAAAGAGCCTCAAACCTTACCTCACACCATATCTAAAAATTCATTCAAGATATAAAGGTACCTTCGTGACTCAGGGAGAAGCAAAGTCTTCTGAAACAGGTCACAAAAAGCAATAACACCATCAGAGGAAAAGCTGGTAAACTGGACTTCATCAAAATTTAAAACTTTGGCTCTTCAAAGGACACTGAAGAAAATG